>NC_140580.1:1153199639-1153604639 GCF_964204655.1 Triturus cristatus | reverse complement strand
GCCTGGGCCAGCCTGGCCTCTCCTTCCCGCTGCTCCTGCCCCAGTCGGGCAGGGAGGCGAGCAGCAGCCCCGGGGAAAGGCCACCCCTCGCCGGACTGCAATGGCGACTGGGTACTGCACCCTCCCAGGCCATCTGGGTGCTGGGTCGTCCCAGGCCATCTGGTCACCTGGCTGAGCGACCAGTTGGCCCTGCGGGCCGGGTGACCAGATGGCCCTGCGGGCCAGGTGACCAGATGGCCCTGCGGGCCGGGTGACCAGATGGCCCTGCGGGCCGGGTGACCAAATGGCCCTGTGGGCTGGGTGACCAGATGGTCCTGCGGGCTGGGTGACCAGATGGCCTGCCTGCCGGCCGGCTGGACTAACTCCAGCTTTTGTCCTTCCCCAAAGTTCTGTAAGCCCCGACGTAGTGGGGGCTTAATAGTTGAGAAAAATGGGCTTAACCCTCCTTGGTTCCAGCTGAGGGTCCGGGTGCTGGGGACCGGGGCCGGGGCTTGAGCTCCGTCCAGCAGGCCCTGGGGTGTGGGAGCCCCCCATCCTGCAAGCCAGACGAGGGTCCGGACGCTGGTTACGGGTCCATCAGGGCCTAGGGAGGCTCTCCCCAGCCTGGCTAGGGTTCTGAAGCTGAGTCTGGGCCTGGGGCTTGAGCTCCCTCCGGCAGGCCCCGGGGTGGGGGAGCCACCATCCAGCAAGCCATCAGAGGGTCCGGGCGCTGGTTACGGGGGTCCATCAGGGCCCAGGGAGGCTCTCCCCAGCCTGGCTAGGGCTCTGAAGCTGGGTCCATGGGCTTGAGCTCCATCCGGCAGGCCCTGGGGTGCGGGATCCCCGCATCCTGCAAGCCAGCCGATGGTCCGGGGGTCCCGACCTGGCTAGGGTTCGGAAGCTGTGACCGGGACCGAACCCGGGGCTCGTGCTCCGTCCCAGGTTCCGGGAGCCCCCCATCCTGCAAGCCATCCGAGGGTCCGAGTGCTGGGGACGGGGGTCTACCGGGGAGGATCTCCCCAGCCTGGCTAGGATTCAGAAGCTAGGACCGGGCCCGGGGCTTATGCTCGGTCTGGGGGGCCCGAGGTATGGGCGCCTCCCGTCCTGCAAGCCAGCCGAGGGTCTGGGCACTGGGGACGGGGGTCCACCGGGGCCCGGGGAGGCTCTCCCCGGCCTGGCTAGAGTTCGGAAGCTGGGCCCGGGGCTCGTGCTCCGTCCCAGGGTCCCAGGGTGCAGGAGCCCCCAAGCCTGCCGAGGGTCTGGGCGCTGGGGACGGGGGTCCACCGGGTCCCGGGGAGGCTCTCCCCGGCCTGGCTAGGGTTCGGAAGCTGAGACTGGGCCCGGGGCTCGTGCTCCGTCTCAAGGTTTGGGAGCCCCCCGTCCTGCAAGCCAGCCAAGGGTCCGGGAGCTGGGGACGGGGGGGGGTCCACAGGGGCCCGGGGAGGCTCACCCCAGCCTGGCTAGGGTTCGGAAGCTGGGATCGGGCCCGGGGCTCGTGCTGCGTCCCAGGGTCCCAAGGTGTGGTAGCCCCCCCGTCCTGGAAGCCAGCCGAGGGTCCGGGTGCTGGTGACGGGGGTCCACCGGGGCCCGGGGAGGCTCTCCCCGGCCTGGCTAGGGTTCGGAAGCTGGGACCGGGCCCGGTACTCGTGCTGCGTCCCAGGGTGCGGGAGCACCCCGTCCTGCAAGCCAGCCGAGGGTCCGGGCGCTGGGGAAGGGTGTCCACCAGGGCCGGACTGGGAACCACAACCGGCCCTGGCAAAGTGCTCGGCCAGCCCCCACCCCCCAGCGGGGGTGCCGCCGAGCTCTTTTCCAGGGCCGGTTTTCGGCCGATTTTGTTACAGGGCCGATTTTGCAGCTAAGGTGCAAAAACGGCCCTGTAACAAAACCAGCCCCCAGGGGCCCAAAACCGGCCCCCACCCGTGCGGCGCACCAGGGGATTGCCCAGTGCCCGCTATGTCCAGTCCGGCCCTGGTGTCCACCGGGGCCCGGAGAGGCGCTCCCCGGCCTGGCTAGGGTCCGGAAGCTGGGACCGGGGCTCGTGCTCCATCCGGCGGGCCCTGGGGTGCGGGAGCCCCCCGTCCTGCAAGCCAGCCAAGTTGTCCAGGCGCTGGGGAAGGGTGTCCACCGGGGCCCGGGGAGGCTCTCCCCAGCCTGGCTACTTTCAGAAGCAGGGACCGGGCGCGGGAGCAGGAGTGGCTGGCTTTATCCGCTACACTGGCGGAGCAGAGTTTTATACCCACCCCTAATGTGCATGCTGCCATGATATTGTGACTCTGATGATGGAGTTCTTTGATTTGCTCGGACACTAGAAGCCATCATCGACGCAGGGCATGGCTCCCACATGGGCTGATGCATGATTGATCATTGGTATTTTACCAATCATATGCATTAGCTTGACACATGGACCACATAATTCAGGTAACACAGTGCCATCATTTTTGTAACAATTTCCTCTCCCATTTGTTTCCCCAATAAGATAATATTACCTATGAGAGATACCCACTGAGTCTGTAAACAGGCTGAAAACTTGAGCCCCTGTGTTTCCAAAATAATTGATGTCAGAATAATTTATTAAACGTTATTTCATGAGACGTCAAAGACCATCAGCAGTGAGTGGTTGCTTTTCCTGACGGTTCACCACCTATACGAACAAAATTAGAGTAAGTAACTGATGTGTGGCCGCTGGGTTTCTGTCTCTGTCTCTCGCAGATCGTAAGCCACACAACTTAGTCCTGATGTGACCCTTTTACTCAGCTTGGGTCAAAACGTCGACATCCCATTCCTGGCTTATTTTTCGACTGTGTCAATTATGAATGTGCAATAATCTCGATCATATTTTTTGTTAACAAATGTTGGATGGGCCAGGATTGTACAGTGTCTTGTGTTCACCTTTATATATTGTCACATTCACTTGAGCACTGCATCGTTTGCACTTTATATACAAAAAGTATACTGATGAGTACTGAGATCTGTTGAGAGAATATATATCAGCAAAAGAAACACTTGTCAGACATTTTTGTTTTTTGTGTGTTAACTGAGAAATGTTCTATATATATATATATATATAGGAGTGATTACCGTCCATTATCAACGCCTGAATTCACATCTGTTGAAGGGTTATGTTATGTTATGTTATTTGCACTTATAGAGCGCGCGATTACCCTTGGGTGTCCTGGCGCTAAGTACTGGTTACCTGGGAAGCTGAGGAGCGCTACTGCAGTAAAAGCCAAGTCTTCAGGCCCCTACGAAAGGACAGAAGATCCGGGGCAGTCTTAAGGGAAAGAGGAAGCTCATTTCATGCTTGGGAGGCGCAGAGAGTGAAACTCCTACCTCCCCAATTAACTTTTTTTGCCTTGGGGGATTTGCACTTGTCTAGCACTGGTAGAGCGTAACGTTCTGCCAGGTACATACCAGTGAAAGTTTTGCTTAAGAGATTCAGGACCGATGCCATTAACGGCCTTAAAAACAATGCAGAGTGCCTTGAAGCAAACTCTTTGATTTATCGGAAGCCAATGTAACTTCCTAAGTTCTCCTTTCACAGAAGCAAATTTAGGTGTTCCGGACAGCAGTCTAGCTGCTGCGTTTTGGACCAATTGAAGCCTATACATGTGCTGTTTTTGTATGTTCAAATAAAGCCGCGACTACTGTCTTGAGATTACTCTCGGTCAGAAAGGTCTTAATTTTCCTAATGATTCTAAGAATCATAAAACAGGCTGAGGTCACTAGGCTTACTTGGTCGCCCAAAATAAGTGTGTTGTCCACTAACACCCCAAGGTTTTTGGCCTTCCTAGAGGGTACGAGGCAGGATCCCAGATCTTTCGGCCACCAATCTGGTGTCCATACAAGAGGATTGACCCCAAACTTTAGGACCTCAGTCTTGTTAGAATTGAGCTTTAAGCAATTAGAGGACATCCAGCAAGAAATAGCACTCATGCGTTCATAAAACCGGTCCCCAGTTTCTCTCTCATTTCCCTTAGCTAGTGACAACATTATTTGTGTGTCGTCTGCGTAGGAGGTGAGCTGAAAGCCAAAAGATCTGATAACTCCTGCCAGTGGTGCCACATAAATATTGAAAAGAGTTGGGCTAAGAGAGGAGCCCTGTGGCACCCCGCATGGGAGTGTAAATGGTATAGACGAATGGCCCTCCAGCTCGACCGTTTGGGATCTGTCGGCTAGAAAAGATTGTAAGAGTTTCCAGGCTAGGCCTTTGACACCAATCTCAGAAAGCCGGTCCATCAATAACTTATGATGGACAGTGTCAAAGGCCGCAGACAAGTCCAATAGAATTAATACTGCACTACCTCCTCTGTCAAAGGCCTCTCTGATTTCCTCAGTGGATTTCAACAGAGCCAACTCGGTGCTGTGATCTGCCCTGAACCCGTATTGCGATGGGTCCAACAAGTTATTGCGATGAAGAAAAGCACTGGTTTGGATGTTCATCTCTTTTCCCAGGACTTTGGCAGGAAAGGGGAGCCGCGAGATGGGCCTGTAGTTGTTAGGGTCCTTTGGATCCAAATTCTGTTTTTTCAGAAGTGGAAGGACAGATGCCTGCTTCCAGATACCAGGAAATATACCAGAAGAAAAAGCATCGTTTAACAAAGGGGTCAAGGCCTTTCCAATTACTTCAGGCACTTGTTTAGTGATCCACGCAGGACAGGGGTCGTTAGGGGCTCCAGAGCGAATCGAGGTCAGGACTTTAATTGTCTTAGATATCTCCAGTAATGAGAATGGGTCAAATTCCAAAGACGAATTAGTACTGCCAGCTTTGATCATATTAGGGTTCATCTGAGCTATTTTGTTAGCTTCAGGGAAGGAGGAGAATATGATTTCAACTTTATGTTTAAAAAAGTCGGCAATTTTATCGCAAAATGATAAACTGCTCTAACTCCTCGGGGCAGTTGGAATTGACAATTTTTTAATGATGCTAAAAAGTTCCTTCGAATTGGACTTGGCCAATGCTATCTGGATAGAGAAAAACTTTCTTTTCGCTTCCAATAGCAATAGCAGGGTTTAACATACTCAGAGCATATTTCCCTATCTGAGGAAGCCAGGGTGGAGATGACTTGGTGGCTGGACCATATGAAGGCTTAGAACGGCGGAGCCATTTTCAGCTGCATTCCGGGTGTCATTATTTATTTTATTTTATCTTATTTATAAAGTTTTATATAGCGCTAGCTAGACCCGTGGGTATCAGAGCGCTTTACATACACAAAGGAAAAGAAAAATTGCATAACATCATAGGACATGAGGATGCATAAAGATATAAGCAAAGCCATAATACTTATGTATACAGTGAGGGGAGAAAGACGCAGGTGGCTGAAACAGTCAGATAACCACCGTCCTTGAAGGTCAAAGTGAGGGGGGAGTCCATTAGGTTATTGATGCCTAGGTTGGTTGATGGAATCAGATGCCAGCAGATGGGGCAGGGGGGCGAGATGTGGCCCTGTTTTTATGAGAAGCTGTTGGTCTCCGGAGGAGTTGCAACTACCTATCAACTGCCTGCAACTTGTGGCTAAGTTGTTTGCGATCAAACGTTATCTCGTCACAAGGTTTAATTACTGTATTCTCCTGCGGACAACAAAATCTCTGTAGTAAGATACATCAACAAACTGGAGGGTACCCAGTCTGTCTACTAGCAGAAATTGCCAAGGATTTTTGGCGCTTTTGTCTCCAACACCAGATTTGGGTGATAGTGGAGTACATTTCGGGGAAGACAAATGTGGTAGTGGATTGGAATTCTCGCTTCCTGAGAGACTCGAGTGACTGGATGGTGCACCCCAGTTTTTTCAGGTGTCTCAATCAGCGGTGCTGCCATGCCTGACAGATCTTTTTGCCTCAACTCCCTATCTTTTTCAGCAGGAGGCCGAATGCCTTAGCAGTGAGTTTGGATGCTTTCTTCTAGGTGTAGTCCGGGAACCTTTAGTTTGCCTTTCCCCCTTCATCATGACTCAGAGTGTCATTTCTTAGATGATACGTCAGTGGGTGGAATTGGTTCCAGTGAACCCCATTTGGAAGCCACAACCCTGGTTCCCTTTGTTGCTGGTAATGTCATGGCAGAATCCGCTTCAGATTCCAACCTTCCAGGACCATCTCGATGACCCTTTAGGTTTTTTACATTCTCTGAATCTGTTGGGCCGGTTGACTCTAATGGCTTGGAGGTTTTCAGGAGACACTGGCAAATGCTGGGTCTTTCGGAATATGGTTCCTTCTCCCTCAAACAATCTTGAGCTCCCAGCAGACACTAACGATATGCTTCAGCATGGAAATGGTGGATTTGTTGTTGTAGCAAACGAGGTGTGGATCCCGCGGCTACAGATTTACATCTGATTGTTAATTTCCTCTCACAGTTGTCAGATCAGGAATTGGTTATTGGTCCGTTAATAATTTTCATTCTGCTATTCCAGTGAGTCACAATCCTCTGGAAGGTCAACCGGCGGAGGAACACCCGTTAGTTTGTAAGTTGTTAAGGGGCATCCATTTGATTCAACCTCTGAAACTGAAGTATTCGGTTTTGTAGGATGTAGATATGGTTATCAGATTGTTGAGGTCCTGGTCTGCTATTAAATATGTCTCCAGGAAGCAGCTGTCAGCGAAGCTTATGTTGCTTTTGTGTCTCATTTCATGCAGACGAATCTTGGATATTCGTGCCCTGGATTTAACAGATAGAGTTTTTTTCCTTGTAGGGTGATTTTTAAGATATCTAATCGTACTAAGACACATTCACAATGTGTGAGTAATCCGGCTTACCCAGACAATCATAAGCTTTGTGTAGTATGCTGTTTGAAAATTTGTGAAGATTGCCTGAGGGAGTTGCGTCAATCCACTGGGGGACAGTTGCTTGTTGCTTTGCAAAAAACCTTTGGTCCTGCGAGATCAGCCTCCTTGGCCAGATGGGTTAAGTGGTTGTTGTCGGAAGCAGTTGTGGACACGTCTTTATTTGGGGCACACTGAGTGAGAGGGCTATGGCTTCCAAGTCTAAGTCACTGGGATCCCACTTAGAGGACATTATATCGGCTGCCAATTGGTCTTCTGACTATACTTTTAAGGTTTTTTATCATAAGCAGATAGTTGATGATGGTTCGGTTGTTGTGAGTCAGCTGTGAAGAAGCATCATCTGAAGCCTACAGTACTGACATAGAATTAAAAAATTTATAGCTACCACGTCAAAGAGTTTTCAGTTCTATTAAGGACACGTCGGCGAGGATTATCCCACCTGTATGTATCTTACTTTATTTTATACATATTTATTCAATGATCTTACTGTATTCACATGTGATGTTAGTGATACAGATACTGCCCACTCTTGTTTTTAGGTCGAGTCTAGTGCAGCACGCAAGCGCTTCTCTGCGAGGCATGCTGTATCTGGTATATGTAGTGTAGAACCTCCCATCTTTTCTATTGGCTTCAGTTAGTGGCCGTCTTAAATGCCTGCTTTTGTTTGGTGGGAATGCTTAATTAGTCCTGCCTTTTGGACCCTCCCAGGCGACTGCCCCTGTCACCTGTGGTATTACTTTTTTTTTAGATATATGTTTGTTCCTGTGCACTGTTTTTTTTCATTTCCCTCTGCTCGTAAACCAGCACGTCGCCTGCTTCACAGACACCACGTCATGATTTGGACAGCATTTATTGCATTTATATTATGCCCGCTTTATATTTCCCTTCCATCGCTGCCTCTATGTTTTTTGACTTTCCCCCTCCCACCTTGTGTCAGGAGCCCCCCCACCCTCCTACCACAAATGCAGCTGTGGGTTTCTCAGTATCAGGGGGAGAGCAAATGCCAAGACCTCACACTGCGAATCCCCCCACCCCACCACAGCACCTACCCATTGACTGCCTCTGTTTACTTGGACCTAGGCATGTGCAGGTCAGTTAACCCTTTATAAGCTTTGCCAATACTTTGGACAGTGTGCAGTTATATGTGGTGTGCTGTTGCTTTAAATTGTCCCTGCACCCAGCTCGCTGGCTTGCTGCTGTTTCCATACCCCCAGACATTCAATAAACTATCAAAAACCAACAATATGGCAATTCCATATATTTATTTCCGTTACCAACAAGTATAAGCAAAAAAGGCGAAACCTCAGATTTGCGCGTTGACTCTGTAAAGCCACAGAGACGTAGGTGAAATGTGGGGTGCCAAGTCTGCTTCCAACCTTTCCCGCCCAGACTCTCGGTCACTCTGATTCTGTAGCACGCTAATCTAAAGGGAGGCCACAAAATTGACTTGATGTATAAATTCCAGAGGCTTCTCAAGAAGTTTATTCTGTGGTACTCAGAATTGAATTTACTAATGGTTAACAATTCCGCTTGCCATTGGCGCACTTGCATAAGTTCTCTGTTCTGCCCTTCTTGCTCTCATCTTCCACCTATCGGTTTGCAACTTTGTGTGGTGGGTAGGGTTTGGTGAAAGATACATAGCGTTTTATGCAATAACAAAGGGTAGCAGGGTATAAGCTGCACACGGTTAAGTGAACCTGTAATTAGAAACAATATATTCTTACTAAGACAAAGCTCAAAAGGAAATTGGGCAATGACCTCCCTTCGTTGTCAATAGTGTAAACAAGGTTCACACACTTAACACAATACACAAAATCAATTTCCTGAGCTACAGTCACTTAATATCCAGCCACAATTAGTCCACGCAGTAGTCTTCTCAGTGTATTTTCTTCTTGTTCTTTATTCTGTATCTTGTTCAAGACAATTCATGTTTCAGTTCTTCAGCAACAGAACAGATAGCCACAGAATGTGCCAACACGTGTTTCGTCCTCTGGATTTAACCAAAGACTTCCTCAGGGCGCCAACTGTGCTATCCTATGTAAATTTGGGAATTGATGACTACCACCATTTATCAAGCTTGATACGGTCAAAATTCAAAGTGCATCCATTTAAGGCGATATCGGGGAGATAATAGTGTGTCGTCATCAGTCAGAAACAGCATACATAAAAACCAGGTATTATCCTTAAAATCCTCGTATACGAACCGGAGAGTGCTCCGATTCGAATTTTGGCATGTTGCTTAGATGCTTTCATGTCTTATGGTCAGGTATCGATTCAGGTGATTTTAAGTGTTGCAGTGTTATGTTCTTTTGAATTGTGTCATGCATTGAATGGTATTGCATGTGTAAGGTATAGGTTTGCTGGGTAAGTATGATGTGCTGTGGTGGGGTATGTTGCTGTATGGTATTATGTGCTACGATGTACAATGAAATGATGGAGTGGTGTATGAGATAATGTGGCATGATCTATTGCATGAAGTATTCTGTATGTTCTGGTGTTCAATACTGAGACTGGTGTGGTGAGAAAGAGACAGTTTGCGGTTTGGGATGTTGTAGTATGGCCTGGTGTAGAATTGTATGTTGTATGGGTGGTGTAAAATGATGAGGTTTTGTAACGTGTGACATGGTGTGTTGCATAGTCTGGTATGTGATGAAGTATTGTATGGTGATGTATGGTATAATGTGGTACAGTACCTGTAATTTGACTTACTAGAGCTTGGTTCAGTCGCAGAACTCTCTCCCTGCAGCGCCACATAATTAAGTGCCATGCAATTCCACACAAATGCACACAGCATAATTCCACCACACAACACATTTCAACACCTCATAATTCAACACCACACAATTCAACTCCACATCACTCCACTACATACCACATAATCACAAACGATCAAATTCAACTCCACAAACTTCCACTCCACTCCGTGCCACATAATTCCACTTCACAAAATACAACTCAATGTAACAAAATTTCATTACACTCCGTACAACACAACACAATTCAACTCCAGATAATTCCACGTCACATAATTACACCCCAACCTACATAACTACACTTCACATCACATAATTGCACTCCTCATATATCCACTCCAATTTACCAATTTACCAATTATTTATTTATTTTGTTATGGAACTCCTATGGAGGTCCACAAAAACACACCATCAGATAAAAAAAGAAAAGAACTATACATACAATACAAAATTCTTCCTTATACATTACTATGAAAATTCTTATATCAAACATACTGAAAAGTGTGCAAATAGTGCTAAAATACAGAATGCAGTTAAATAACCGACCAGTGAATTTCTTTTATCGACATAATGAGTAATGTGCAAATAGTGCTATAAATACATGAGACAATAAAAGAGATTCCTAATAAAGTGCGGCGCGCTTCCACACGCTGGGGGTCTGAGAGCAGAACGCGGCTTGGACTAACACTGGGCGAAGCCGCCGCCATTTTGGACTCGGGCCTATGAGCCTAGACTGCTCCTGACTGTTAACCTGGAGGAAGCGATTGTAGTGCGGGACTCGGGCCGGTATCGAGTGCCCGAAGTTGGTGCTGACATGTTGGGAGGTGCATAATCGATTGCCATTGGGAGCGGTGGGCTGTGCTTGTTCGTTTTCTGTGCGTTGGGAGAGTGCTCAGGAGTGGAAAGGTACCTACTCTGTTTCATCCCTAAGACCACCGCACAGAGCAGGTTCTAGTTGAACTCCATCTGCAGCCAGGCGACCACTGGTACAGTGCTGGCCCCTGGCGGAGGGCATACTATACTTGAGAGAGGTTCATTGAGGGCTCGCTGGTGGAGATAGGTGCCCTGTTCCCTGTCTGCGAGTAGTACCAACCCGTGCCACTCTGCCCTGAGCTTGTACATACCCACAGTGGGGCCAGAACCCCCATCGCCACAAATCAGCGCGCCGCCATGGGTAAATCAAGGACCAAGACTGCCGGGGCCATGCCGGACACGGCGCACAGTGCAGCGGAACAAACGCTCCCGGGCTTGGACGATCCCGTCCAATAGCAGCTGAAACAAATTCTATACGCTATTGCTGACACTAAAGCTACCCTCCACCAGGATATCAGTACAGTTGCCATCGGCCTGGGCTTGTTGTGCGAGGAAACAAGAAGCTATCTGACAGGGTGAAGGAAACGGAGGCCAATGTAGCGGCTATGATACCGGCCCAAAACGCGACTGATCAGCAGCTGAGTGCCCTCACGGACAGAGTGGGTGTCTTGGAACATAGGGCAGAAGATGCTGAAGGATGCAATCGGAGGAACAACGTTCAGGTGGTTGGACTGCCTGAGGGCGCGGATGGGAGCGACATGGTGGCCTATCTTGAAAACTGGTTCAAAACTGTGATTTCCCCGGAGGGGTTATCTATCTTTTATATGCTGGAACAGGCCCACAGAGTGCCTGCTAAACCATTGGCTCCGGGTCGACCACCAAGACCGGTCATGGCCCGCCTGCTCCGCTTTCGGGACAGGGACTTACTGCTGCACAGAGCGAGAACGGAGGGTCCCTTCACTGTGGATAATGGCAGAGTTACCCTGTATCCTGACTATACCCTGGAGGTTCAAAGGAGGCGAGCCTCTTACCTGGAAATTAAGAAAGCCTTGCGGGATGAAGGTCTCCAGTATTCCCTGATGTTCCCGGCCCGCCTGTGCAATGCCCTGGAAGACACTGCTCACTATTTCTACTCCCCTGAAGAGGCATGGGACTGGCTAGAAGGGTACAATGGAGGACTGACCGGCGATACGCACCGCGAGGGGCTGAGGCTGAGGATCAAGGCTGCCGGGGAACGCATACGGCGTAGAACTCGGAGGAGAGTCCAGAGACAGCCTTCATTGACACAAGCAGCAGAGGAACGAGCGGCTGTCCTTGGGAGGGGGTGTTGGGGTTTTGGGATTCTTATGTGGGGACCTCGGTGTGGCACGGTTAGTGGATTACTTGGGTACTGGGCACAGGTATCGTACTGGGATCACTGATGGAAATGAAATGCGTATAGTGGAATGTCAGGGGCATGTATACCATGGAGTGCCACCCCAGGGTACATGCCTACTTAGTGCGCAGGGGGATCCAAATTGCCTTCCTTCAGGAAACGCATATCACGGGATGTGAGGGGCTTGCACTGCAGCGCAGATGGAGGAGACAGGTCTACCACACAGCGTATTCTGCCTTTGCGCGTGGGGTATTGGTGTGGATTCGAGCGGGGGTACCCTTCCAGCTGGTACATCAACTCATAGACCCGGAGGGTAGGTATGTGATGGTCATGGGCAGACTCAATTGCAGGGACGTTGCGCTGGGTAGTGTGTATGCCCCAATACGGACCAACCAACTTTCTTCACTCGGTTGTCTGGGAAATTGGCACCCTATCTGACTGGCATGGTAATGTTACGAGGGGACTTTAACTCAGTCACTGATGTTCTTATGGATAGGTCACACCCACCTCTCCCTACTGCCCCTATTCATAAGATCTCTAAAGCCAGGAGGGATTGGCAGACTCGCTGGGGGTTGGTGGGCACGTTGAGGACTCATCACCCTGATGACCGTGATTATTCCTTCTTTTCATCGCTGCATGAGCTCCATGTGAGACTGGATGCTATACTATGTTCCCCAGACCTGCACGCTGCAGTCAAACATAGTGAGTACCTCACCAGGACATTATCGGATCATAACCCTCTGTTACTGCGGGTGCAGTGGGACCAGGCGCGCCCCACAATCCCAATTTGGCACCTAAATCCAGAGCTCTTAGAGGATTCAGTCTTTCGGGAGGAGGTGGGAACGGGGATAACCCAGTATTTCCTTGACAACACGGGAACGGAGTCTTCGACCGCTGTGGAGTGGGATGCTTTCAAGCTAGTGGTGAGGGGGCTTTGCATAGCCAATGTAGTAGGGGTACGAAAAACACTCCTGCGAGACATTGAAGCTGCGGACCAGTGCTTACGTGCCCAAGAAAGAGACACACCTGAGCAACCTCATAGACAGAGGGAATTGCTAGCGCGAGAGGAAGTGGCGGTAGGGGTCGAGAGACTCCGATGCTTTGACTATAAGAAATACATTGTGCGTGCGCATGCCGAGCGTGACAAATCTGGTATGTTGCTGGCTTGGTTGGCTAATCCGGCAAGGCGGGGGACGGTTATCTTGGAACTCAATAGCCCGACCGGGGAACCATGTCACACGCAGCAAGGGATTAATAAACAATTCCACACCTACTACACCGAGCTATATCAGAGCAGGGTGACGTTAAATGAGGAAACTCTGGGGGAGTTCTTGGCTGAGATCGACCTTCCAGGGCTTGCTGAGGCTGAGGCTGACTTATTAGGCCAGGACATTACGCTGGGCGAAGATAGAGGAGCGATTAAACAAATGGCGCTGAAAAAAACTTCCGGGGCGGACGGGCTGCCAATTGAATTTTATTTGACTTATATCGATCTTCTGCCGCCAAAACTGGTTACTCTCTATAACGAGGCAAAAAGGGCGGGGCAGCACCCAAGTACTACTCGGGAAGCGATAATTATTTCGTTGTTGAAGTCCGGGAAGTCGCCTTCAGATAGAACTGCCTACCAACCATTATCCATGCTCACTGCTGATTATAAGATCTTGAGCCGGATTTTGGCGACCCGCCTGCTCCCTCATATGACTTGCTTAGTGCATGAATACCAAGCAGGATTTATTCCGACATGAATACTGCTGGTAATGTGAGACGGCTACTCCACATCTTGGAAGCCGATATGTACTCAAAGACTTCCGCGGCCATTTTTTCGGTTGATATTGAGAAGGCTTTCGACAGCTTAGAGTGGCCTTACATGTTTAAGGTTATGCGCACTTTTGGGCTGGGCGACGAGTTTGTGGCTTGGACGGCATTGTTATACAAGTGCTCTACAGCACGTGCTAAAATGGGTGGGTTGATTTCGGAGGCGTGCGCAGTGAGCCGGGGGACACGCCAAGGCTGCCCACTGTCCCCTCTGTTGTTTGCACTGGCTATTGAGCCTCTAGCGGCTCAAGTTCGGACGGGGCAGCGATATTCGGGACTCTATGTGCATGGGTTTACTCACTACATTGCGCTCTACGCCAATGACCTTCTTATGTTTTTGGCAGACACTGAGGCTGCCCACCTTGGGGCGAAGAGATTACTCCAAGACCTCGAAAAGGTGGCGGGCCTTAGGGTGAATTGGACAAAGTCATGCTTGTTTCCTGCTGCCCGATGAGTGAGGGTCCCTTACTAACTGATGGACTGCACTGGGAACTTACTTGTCTGAAGTATTTGAGGACCCGTGTATATATATCACACACAGACGGATCTTCTAGAGGGTAATGTGAGTAGAGCTCTCCGGGGCCTTCAGGGCAACATGGAGTTTTGGGGTACGTTGCCGCTTTCAGTGGTGGGCCGGGTGGCCCTGCTTAAGATGGTAGCATGTCCTAGGCTCCTGTATTATTTCAGGATCCTCCCCATTTGGATCCCGGCATCAATTTTTAGACGGCTTCAAACAATGGTCACGGGTTTCATATGGTCTGCGGGCAGACGATGAGTGGCCCTGAAGACCCTTATGCGGCCAAAAGGAGAGGGAGGGCTAGCGGTCCCGGATTTTGAGACATACTATCTGGCGGCCCAATTGCAATGGCTTACTCAGGCAGTGGCGCTGCTGTTTCGGGGGGGTGGGCGAATATCTGAGCAGATTCTCTCCCGCATCATTTTGCAGCAACCGTTGCGTCTCAAAACACTCCCCACTGAACTACCTCATGGGGGGCAACTGGGCGGCGATAAATACTTGGGGGCAACTAAGCCTGACTGCAGTTGGAGACCTTTATGACGATTCTGTCCTCTAGCCATTTGATACTCTGCAGGATAGATACGACCTGCCCCGGGGAGATTATTTGCTGCATTCGGCCCTCGTGTCGACCATCCAGAAGTATTGGGGAGGAGGGCTGTCTGAGCCTCAGACCTCTATGGCCTGTCAGTATGTAGTTTTAGCGGGCACCATTAAGGCAGTCACTTGTCTATATCGACGTATGACACATGAGATGCTGACTCCGTTGACGGGGTTGAAACAGAAATGAGAGGAAGATTTAGGCGCTGAAATCCCTGAAAAGGCGTGGGCTGAGCTGATTGAACGACCATGGAAAATCACTGGAAATGCTTGTTTCCAGCTGGTGCAATTCTTTATCTTACAAAGGGCGTATCTTACTCCGGAAAAGATTAATAGATATTTTAATACGACTTCAGCCATCTGCCCGCGATGCAGCTCTGAAGGGGCGGATTTCCGCCATATGATGTGGGGCTGCCACAAACTTGTGAATTATTGGGAAGAGGTGGTGGCGTTGCTGTGGGATATTCCGGAGCGGGATATTGAACTAGCTATAGGCCCTTGTTTACTTCACTGGTTTCCCCACACCTCCAGGACCAAGGTCGCTAGTAAGTTTTTAGATCTGGGTCTTCTGTTGGCTAAAAGGGATGTTACGGCACACTGGAAATCTAAGAGGGGACCAAGTTTTCAGAGGTGGAGGGCTGTTTTCATTAAATGGGAGGAAGGCGAGGGCACCATTAGATTACAGACAGCTTGCCGCACGCACAGTGAGAAAGCATTAGAGGCTGCGAGGGCTTAGGAAGCGTTAACATTGCTGTTGAAGAACTCAGAGGCTGACACAGATGCGGAGTCTTCATCAAGTGAACCGTGTGGCCTGCCCTGATGGTCACATGATCTGCGTATATGTGGTTGAACCTGATCTCCCCGTCTGCACTTTGTTCTCTTGTAGTGGACCTATCCCGTTGAGTACTGATATAAAGGACTGATGCACCATGCCATACTATCTTACTGTTCATATATTATCCTGTTCTGTGTACCACACCGAGGGGGAAGGGAATGGGAGGCGGGGCGGGGTATTTCTGGTTGGTTGGTTAAATGTAAAATTCAGCTGTCCTTATTAGGCTCCTCCTTGTTTTTGCTTGGGCTTATTGAGAAGGTATGGCATCATTCCGGGAGGCCCGGCTGGGCACTCTGATTATGTGGACTGGAATAAGTAAAGATGCCCCGGAATACTTCACTAGTATAAAGGAATGTCCAGAGTGTGTAATTGACACCTGAGAAAATGTGTATCCTACGTGTGCCAGTGTATTCTGTTTTCTTTTTTTAAAAAATATATTAATAAATATATTTAAAAAAAAAAAAAGATTCCTAATAAATAGGCAAAAATATTTTTCATAAATTATATATCTTAAAACAGACCATTTCATTCGGAGGGGAGAGAACCAAAGATCGTGCCTCCTGGGCAGAGTGGATATTATATTTATTAAAAACTGACTTTAAAAACAGTCGCCTAGCACTTTGCAGCTTTGGGCATACAAAAAGCACATGATTAAGATCTTGGATTTGCAACTGTCCCAATTCACAAATTCTCTTCTCTCTAGGTGTGTTATCCCAGATGCCAGTGACATCTCCTAGAGGCAGCAGATTGAGCCTCAGTAGGAGTATCAGCCTTCTAAACCCGTGGGGGGTATTCCAAGTTAGATAGGGCTGTAGTTTATTCCCCAAAGCACTCCCTCTGACCGCCTCATTACTGACCCTGGATTGGCTGGAGGCTGCATCTCTCGCCAAACTAATAGGAAGTTGTTTCAATACAGGTTTGGACATAGGAGAAGCAGAAGTCACGTCAATGCTGAATGTATCATTTGCACATACAAAGGACCTAAAAAATGTTGATTGTTCTTTTTGCATTTTTTGCATGTCAAAAATGTCTATTCTCAATGCGGCCCTAAGTGTGCCCTCCTCCCCCAAAAGTAAGGAATTACCCCACCTAAGTACTGCAGCCAGGGACAGGGTAAAGGACGAGACTAGTCCAAATTCGGGGCGTAGTGCATGTGGGGCTGCCAAGGAGTTTAAATTGCAAATTTGACGCAGGATTCGTCCTTCCGCCTTATCGAACAAGAGCCAATAATTCATGTCCAGCACCTCGGCAGCATATATTAACGAGGGAGGGATTTTGACCTTAAAAACAGATAAAACATGTCCAAAGTGGCGTCTCCCGCATGTTTTATAAAATCTATTTAGTGCACTTGCCTGGGAGACAGCTTTACTGACACAATGTTTAATATGCTCTAAGTCTCAGCCAGGTTTTGGAAAAAACCTTCCCCAAATATAGGTACGAGTCAACCAGTTCCAAGCATCCATCTCAAACATCTCCTTATTCGAGGAGGAGCCTAGCGCGCAACCAAGATGGCCGCGTAGGTGCGAGGCTCCCGAGGACCTCCGCAACCTCCTACGACTATCCTGAATTTATTCTGTCTCGGACGAGGGGAATGTGTTGGTGAGCCTGAGCTGAGGTGGCACCCGTTTCCCGTTGTCAAATCGGACCTCGGACACCGGAGTGAGCACCGATTGAAGTCTGCGGCCTTCTCCTCGCCAGACCCCGGATTTGCGCTGAGGGGTAACCCAGTGACAAAGTGAACAACAGCGGCGGGCCGGGCCTGGCGAGTCGCGTACCCCGCACTTTCGCTTTCACTTTCGCACCCCCTTGCTGTCTCTGCAGGGTTGGGTCGCGGGGCTCTTTGTGTTGGTGTGGTCTCGCGGGGAGACTCGGCCTGCCCGCCGGCTGTGACCCACCCCGCCGATCTGAGGTGGCCCCCCCCGGAGCTTGTGGCCCTGATTGCCTGCTCTTCACGTCGTGGCTGGTGCGATCGGGGGACTGGTGGCCATGGCCACGAAACAAGATGGAGACCGGGCAAAGACCAAATCGACCCGGCGTGGCACCACCCATCAGGCCAACAGTATGGACCGCTATACCCTCCAGAAGGGATCTCCTGGCGGACCGCACAAATCCCCTGAGGGCCCTCCTGATGCTCCGGACCTGCCCACGGATCTGACTCTGCGTGATGTCATGGGCGCCATTGCCGAGATGAAGGCCTCGGTGGGCCAGCGGTTCGACACACTGGCACAGAAGATTGACTCGGTCCTCGTGGATGTTGGCCTGGTGAGGGCCGATCTTTCCAAGACCAACGACCGAGTTGATTCTTTGGCCCACACCGCATCGGGCCTTACTACTGAGGTGGCGGCACTACAAAAGGAAGTGCGCCGGCTTAGTCAGGCGAGCGCCCTCATGGATCGGCGCCTGGAGGACTCCGAGAGTCGGGCCCGGAGGAACAACATTCGCATCATCGGGGTGCCCGAGGGACGGGAGGAAGCGGCGGCGGACCTATTTGTGGAGGACCTGATCGTTACCCATCTCCAGCCACGGGGGCTGAGTAAATTCTTCGCGGTGGAGCGGGCCCACAGGGTTCCCGGGGGAAGGCCGAAGGTCGGAGCCCCTCCGCGGCCTCTCATTGCCCGGATTTTCAACTTTCGGGACAGAGACGCTATCCTGCAAGCCTCCAGACTGCATGGGCCGGTTAAACTTGACAACATGGAGGGGAACTTTTATCCTGATTTCACCCCAGCGGTCCAGAAGCAGAGACTGAGCTTCCAAGGCGTCAGGCGCCGTCTTCGGGACCTGAACCTTAAATACGCTATGCTCTTCCCAGCCAAGCTGCGAGTGGAGGTAGAGGGTCGCACGCACTTTTTTGACCGTCCCGAAGCGGCCGGAGACTGGCTGGACACTCTGTCTGGGGACCGTGATCTGGGGGGCGGGGGGGGCGGCGGGGGGAGACGGCACACTGGATCGGGACTGAGGGGGTAATATTCTGCTTCACTTTGGACAAAAATGATGCCGCTCTCGATTAAGCGTTTGTCTGTATAATTTCCCCTCCTATGGAGGTTGTGTGGGGTCTACTGGGGGTTCTCCTTCCTCCTCTAGGGGGTTTAGCTAGTTTTTTACTACATATATGGGGCGACAGGCACACTGCACGTTGGCTGGGCTGTTCGGGCTCATGCAGGGGTGCAGGGAGGGGGGAGTTTTGTTGGGGCGGGTGGGCAGGGTTGGGGGGGTGTTGTTTGTTTTTACCACAAGGCAAACGTATTATTGTGCTAGCTCTATAGTGCTCTCCGGGGGACAAATGGTGGCTTCTGTCTACGATGGGGGGTAGGGAACTAACTTTGTTGTCCTGGAACGTGAATGGACTGGGGGACAGGATAAAACGAGGTGTGGTCCTGCAGTTCTTGAAGCGAATCTCGCCCGATGTAGTTTTTCTGCAGGAGACACACCTCATTGGCAACTCCTTCTGCGCCGTGAATCGGCGTGGCTATCGCCTAGTGGGCCATTCGGGCTTCACGTCTGGCTCAAGGGGTGTGGGCATCATGGTTAAGAACTCGCTCCCGTTGGAGATTGATGAGGTGCTCCATGACGACAGGGGACGTTATGCGGTCTTGGTGGGAAGGATGGAGGGCAAAGTGGTCGTTTTTGTATCAGTATACGTCCCGCCGGGGCTGCAGTCGACTACCTTTGCGGACCTGGGGTGCCTCCTCCTTGACCTTCCGGGGGGATTCTGGTGGTGGGGGGGGATTTCAATGCGGTGGTTTCCGGGACTCTGGATCGTCACCCCCCTAGGGACCTCCCCCGGGCCCAAGCGTGGCTATCTGGTCTATTGGACACCTTGGGATTGGTGGATTGCTGGCGTTTAAAACATCCCACGCAGTTACAGTATACCTTCCATTCGGGGGCCCATGGTAGTCTCTCACGACTAGATTATGTCCTGGTCCCGGCGGCATATGTTGGGAGGGTGGGAGAGGTGCGTCATTTGGCACGGGGTATCTCGGACCATTCCCCGCTCCTGTTACACCTGGATCTTTTTCCGAGGGGTGAGGGCAGGGTGGTCCCGATAAATCCCTGGTACCTGCGCGACCCCACCATTCGCGCTGAATTGATTAAATCCCTCCAGCGCTATTTTGACGAGAATGTGGGGTCCGTGCCGTCGGCTGTCTCACTGTGGGAGGCATTCAAGACAGTACTACGAGGAGAGGCCCTGTCCCTCATTTCCCACACCCGGAGGCGCGAGCGGGAGGAGGTGACCCGGGTGGAAGCTGAGATAGCCGAGTTGGAGGGTAACCTAGAATGTGGGGTGACGGATGCCGTATTACATGTCCTCCAACTCAAGCAAGCGGCCTATAGGGCCCTCGTCACGGAGGCGGCCAGGGGCCTCGGTAGAGAGCAACAGGGGAGACTGTATGATGTCGGTGATAAGGCTGGTAAATTGATTGCGTGGCTGGACAAAAGGGAGAGAGCGAGTCGTGTAGTCCCGCTGATTGAGAAAACAGATGGTGTGTGTGTTACTGAGCCGGAAGAAATTGTCTCCTGCTTCGCGGACTATTTCCGTGGGGTGTATTCCCCGGTGTCTTCCCGCTCTGAAGAGGATTCCCGTGCCCTGCTCAGGGATATCGCGCTGCCTTCCCTTTCGGAGGAGGACAGAGTGTCGTTGGACGCCGCTCCAACCTCCGACGAAATCGCCCTCGCCATACGTTCGGTCGCTTCCGGCAAGGCCATGGGTCCTAATGGTCTCCCCATCGAGTTGTACAAGTTGCGACCGGATACGCTGGCTCCACATCTCCGATCGATGTTCCTGGAGGCTCATTCGGTGGGCTCCCTCCCGCTGGACCAGCGTCTGGCTACAATCGTGGTTATCCACAAGGAGGGGAGACCTCGGGACCGGGTTACATCCTATCGGCCCATTTCGCTACTGAACGCGGAGCCCAAAATTCTCGCCAAGGTCCTGGCCAATAGGCTGGTCGGCGTGGTGGGCGAACTGGTTCACCAGGATCAGTCCGGCTTTATTCCCCATCGTAGCACGGCCCTTAACTTGCGGCGTTTGCATGGGGTGCTCGCACGTGTTCAGTACATCCGGGAGCCAGCCATTTTGGCGTCCTTGGACGCCACCATGGCGTTTGACACGCTTGAATGGCCATACATCTGGGCGATGCTCGCGAAGTTTGGCTTTGGCGCTGGGTTCATCAGTTGGGTCAAATTGCTGTATTCGGGCCCATTGGCGCAGGTGGTGGTGAACGGTAGAGTATCGGCTCCGTTCGAGCTGGGCCGGGGCACGAGGCAGGGTTGCCCCTTATCGCCGCTCCTTTTTGCGCTTGCCTTGGAGCCCCTGGCGGAGTGGCTGCGGTGGGAGCCTTCCATCCGTGGTCTCCGTTGGTCCCCCGAGTATGAGGACCGCGTATCCCTATACGCTGATGACATCCTTCTGTACCTAGCTTCCTTCTGTACCTAGCTTCCCCACGTAAATCACTGATAGTACTGGTTGATGTTTTGCATTCATTTGGTCGTAACTCCGGCCTTGTCATCAACTGGGCTAAATCGTGTGTGTATGTTCTCTCTGGGGAGGCTCCTATTCTCCCGCGGGGCTGTCTGATCCAGATCGCCCCGCAGGGATTTCGGTACCTGGGTGTCTTCATTACTCTGGACCCGGAGGCCCGGTATGATCGGAACTTGCTTCCCCCCCTCCTGCGCCTGAAGGAAGATGTCACGCGCTGGCGGCGCTTGCCGCTCTCGCCGCTCGGCCAGGCGGCATTGTTTAAGATGATGTCTCTGCCGCGTTTCCTGTACGCCTTGCAGAACACCATGGACCTCGTCCCAGTGCGCTACTTCCGTGAGGTGGAGAGTTTGCAGCGCCGCCTGTTCTGGGACGGGAGGCCGCGTATCGCGCTGGCGAAGCTGACGCTCCCATGGTATGACGGAGGGGTTGCCCTCCCGGATATCAAACGGTACTATTGGGCCTCCCAGCTGGCTGCTATTAATCACGGCCTGTACGGGCCCGCCTTAAACCCGGCATTCGCAATGGATAAGATGCTACTCCCGGGTGGGGACTATAATCGAGCGCTCTACTCCAGCGCGCCCGACGCTCGGCTGACCGGCCCCACGCGTGTCATGGTGCGAGTGTGGCACGCGGCCAATGTGGCGATAGGGTGGAAGGACCGTTTGACCCGGGCATCGCCACTATACGCGTCCGAGCAGTTGGGCTCCCTGTGGACCTCGAAGGGCTTTGAGAAGTGGGACATGATAGGCATCAGCAAAGTGGGGGATCTCTGGACGAGGGGAGGATTTAAAACGTTCGAGATGCTGCAGACGGAATTCCAGTTGCATGACAGGGAGTACTTTCGGTATTTGCAGATCCGTCATGCACTGGGCTCCGTCTTCCCGGACGTTGCATCCATCCCGGAGTATTCCCCCCTGGAGGATAGAGTGCTGGATGGACACGTTCCGGACAGCACGATCTCACTGATCTACAAAAAACTGATCAATGACCGCTCGGGATTGCTGACTGCCCTTCGTGAGGCTTGGGTTGCCGATGGACTGGAGCTGGACGACGAGGACTGGACCTCTGCGGTGGCCTCCCCGAAAGAGGTGGCCATACCGGCCCGCCTTCGCTTCGTCCAGCTCAAGATACTCCACAGAGTCTACATGACGGGGCCAAGGCTCCTGCGTATAGGTTATGCTGTGGACGGGTTGTGTAAGCGTGGGTGTGGCGCTTTGGGGACCTTTCTACATATACTGTGGGAATGCCCGGAGGTGGAGCGATTCTGGCGTGGTGTGCATGAGGTCTTGCGTGTGGTTACGCATGTGGTGCTGCTACCCGAAGCGAGGAGATGCCTGTTGAATGTGTGGGAACCTGCCGACTACTCGGTGCCACAGACGTGGTGGGTGACTCTGGGATATATGGTGGCCAAGCGTGATATTGCTCAACTGTGGGGATCCCAGAGGTCCCCGACTGTCTCGGCCTTGAAGGAACATATGGATTGGTGCATGTTTCGGGAAAAGGTGGTGTATGTGGCGAGAGGTAAGCCTGGGACATGGGTGAAAGTATGGGGCCCCTGGAACGCCTACCGAGGGGGAATTTGTGCTCCGCCGTTATTGCCCGATCCGTCGCCTGCCCCATCCCCTTAGCCGACCCATCTTCCTTGTTCCGGACATTGAGTTTACCCAGCCCTGGTCCTGATCTCTTCCCCTTCTTGATCCTCCTATGGACTGGTAGGGTTCCCCTCTCAGGGGAGCACATGCTGCTATTTTGGATTGTGGATTGCCTTGTGGGTTTGTTTTTTCTGGTTGTTTTTTCAGTTTAAAATGAAACCGTACAGTGGGGTCCGGATGGGGTGGCTATCAACGCTGCTAACTCCTGTGCATCTTCCTCGGCCGCAACGCACGCTCTACAATGTGTATCATATGCTCCTTTTGTCTACTAGCGGCCGGCCGGAAGGTTGTAGGCCCATCTTTGTATATTTTTTGAGTTTTGTAATAAACGGTTTAAAAAAAAAAAAAAAAACATCTCCTTATTTTAAGCCCCTTCTTACAAAATACCAAAATCTTACTTGTTGCGATATTGATTTTCAAGCAGTGAGCCTCTGCATATTTAATTAAGGCATCTAGACGACGTTGCAGGCCGATGGGCGTTAGATCGAATATTGCAAAAACAACAGTTGATGGACAGAATGCAGAACAATGTCATACATTCTCCCCAGTACAGAGATCTGGGCCTAAATCCATCGTTTTTTTGCTCACCATGCCACTCCAGTCTAAACCCAGCCATATGCAAATCAGTCTTGACCCTGTGCCTCATGGGAACAGTCCAGCCTGAACTGCCTGGCCAGGGCCTCCTTGGACTGGAAACAAGCATCCTAGGACCGGTTTCGGGGTTTCACCCCTCTTCAGCCAGGATAGCTTGATTCCAGTGGCATGGAGAACAAGGGACCCACGTCTGGGCATACCCTTCCCACTCGGGGTGACAAATGCAAAAACAACAGTTGATGGACAGAATGCAGAACAATGTCATACATTCACCCCAGTACAGAGATCTGGGCCTAAATCCATGGTTTTTTTGCTCACCATGCCATTCCAGTTTGAACCTAGCCATATGCAAATCAGTCTTGATCCTGTGCCTCATGGGAACAGTCCAGCCCGAACTGCCAAGCCAGGTCCTCCCTGGACTGGAAACAAGCATCCTAGGACCGGTTTCGGGGTTTCACCCCTCTTCAGCCAGGATAGCTTGATTCCAGTGGCATGGAGAGCAAGGGACCCACGTCTGGGCATACCCTTCCCACTCGGGGTGACAAATGCAAAAACAACAGTTGATGGACAGAATGCAGAACAATGTCATACATTCACCCCAGTACAGAGATCTGGGCCTAAATCCATGTTTTTTTTGCTCACCATGCCATTCCAGTTTGAACCTAGCCATATGCAAATCAGTCTTGATCCTGTGCCTCATGGGAACAGTCCAGCCTGAACTGCCAAGCCAGGTCCAGGGAAGACATGGCTTGACAGTTCGGGCTGGACTGTTCCCATGAGGCACAGGGTCAAGACTGATTTGCGTACGGCCATGTCTGAACTGGGGTGGCGTGTTGAGCAAAATAACGATGGATTAAACCCAGATCTATGACTGGGGGTGAATGTTTTGCCAATGTGCAACATTCCGTCCATCATCTTGTGTGTTTTGCTGTTCACCCTATGTGGGAAGGGTATGCCCAGACTTGGGTACCGTGCTCACTACACCACTGGAGTCAAGCTATCCTGGCTGGAGAGGGGTGAAACAC
The DNA here is from genome assembly GCF_964204655.1 of Triturus cristatus. NCBI lineage: Eukaryota > Metazoa > Chordata > Amphibia > Caudata > Salamandridae > Triturus > Triturus cristatus. The sequence goes on along the minus strand of NC_140580.1, from coordinate 1,153,580,431 downwards.
CGAAACCGGTCCTAGGATGCTTGATTCCGGTCCAGGGAAGACATGGCTTGGCAGTTTGGGCTGGACTGTTCCCATGAGGCACAGGGTCAAGACTGATTTGCATATGGCCATGTCTGAACTGGGGTGTCGTGGTGAATAAAATAACGATGGATTAAACCCAGATCTGTGACTGGGGGTGAATGTTTTGCCAATGTGCAACATTCCGCCCATCATCTTGTGTGTTTTGCTGTTAGATCGAATATTGCAACATTGTTTGCGTATAATAGAGAGCCAAAGGACATTGTACCAATCTTTGGGGCATCCCCCCTTACCGAGTTCAAAGTTGCGGGGAGATCAGCGATATACAGAGAAAATAAAAGCGGTGCCCATTGTGCGTTCTAATTTTACATGATAACCCCCGCGAACCTCCCATCAGAACCTGGCACCACGTGTCTGTGTGCAATTCCATAATCAGACCCAAGAGATGATATGGTATGCCAAGGAGGACTAGTTTTCTCCACAACGTCTGGCGATCCACATTGTCAAACGCCGTGGAGAAATCAATAAAAGCTGTATATATTCGCATTCCTCGGACAAAAAAATATTTCTCTACAATTGTCTGAACAACCGCTATATTATCCAAGGTGCCATGGTTCTTTCTAAAAACCCACTTGTTCCGGGGGAAGGATATTCTGATCATAAACCCAGTGTTGAAGATGGCTTAATATGCTTTTTGCAAATAATTTGCCTGAGGCATCCAGAAGGGCAATCTGTCTAAAACTAGTTGGCACCGTTTTTGGCCCTTTTTTATTCAGGGGGACTATAATGCTCCCCTTCCAAGAGGGGGGGATTTTATTCATAAGAAAGCAATATTTAAAAAGAAGCTCTAAAAAATCACCCCACGCTTCTGGTTCCTTTTAAATTAGTGCAATCGAGATTCCATCCGGCCCTTGTGCGCCAGAGGTCCTTGCATTCTTTATGTAACTTACCACTTCCTTTGCTGACGGAGGGCCAAATTCGGTCAATTCAATAGATGCGGGTTTAACCCCATCTGTCATCATGGAAGAAACTGGGCTATTGTTTCCATATAATAGGGAGATGTAATCCACCCAGCCCTTTTCTGGAATTGGTATGGGTAGTGCCCTCTGCCTTGAGTCACAGTATTCAGCGATCAAGCGCTAATACGTTCTTGAATCTTTGGCCCTTGCGGCTTCCCTCAGCCCAATCCACTTGTCATCCATCTCCCTTCTTTTTTCACAAAGCATAATACGTCTTTTCACTCGCTTAAGGCAATCGATTTCCCGCTGCCGGCCAGTGAAGAAATGTATATGCTGTTTTCGGACAAGATGGTTAATTGCTTGTTTTAAGCAAATCATATGAGACATTTCCTGTTTATACAGACGAGGTACAGAAGATATAGAACTTAATTTACAAATCTTCTCCATTTGAGCCTCAAAGAAGGGTATAATATTAGAGAGAGTTAAATCCTGCTGTTCTACTTGGGCCATCTCCACGATTGAGCCTGCTTCAAAGATGCTTTTTTGCAACCAAAATGACCGAACATTTGCTTTGCTAAAGGTAGCCCTGCCCTGACCAGCATTCCCCGAATCCAATGTGGGTAGATCAAAGGCCACTGTCATGCCCACTATACTGTGGCCGCTCCATAACGACGGGCAAACAAAAAAGTTAGCACAAGCCCCAAACATTTGGTAGGACACAATGACATAGTCTAAAAGGCTCTGAGCATGTTGTGAGTGAAAGGTAAAATGTGCTGTTTTGCCAGCGGGCGCTCCCCCATTCAAGAAAACAAGATCTAAACTTCTGATGCAATCAAGCAAAACAAACCCCCGCTTATCTGTTTTTACTTTGTTTGGTAATGAAATCTCGAGAATGTGCCAGATTTCCTCTTTGTCTGTATTTGCATAGATCCCCGAGGCAGAGTTTGAAACTCTGGCATTTAAATCCCCTACTAATGTCACTACGGGGCATTCTTCCCTGATAGCTATATCATGAATTAAAGTAAATTAAAGAAATAAAAAGTGATCGGAATTTTTTCCAGGGGGGACATACATATTCGCCACGAGGAGAGAAATGGACATGCCAGATTCTCCCAAACATGCTAACTTTGCACATATTCATAAATTTGAGGGGTGATAAAAAAAACTTCTGGTTCCAGTTAATGGAATTTTTAAGTAAAATCGACCCCCCCCCGCCCCCCACTGGCATGACCCCTATCCGAACACCTAGCATAGCAAGAATAAACGAAATATTCATCACATTCAAATTCTTTGCAAGACCACGTTTCTTGGAAACATATAATTAAAGGCTTCATAATTTTCAGATAATTCAATTTTGTTTCATTGGGACCCAAACCGGCCATATTCCAGGACAAGAGTAGCCCACCCAGGCTACCGCAACGAAACAGTCCTTACTGCTTCCGGATGAGTGTTATTCAGGGTTCTTGCAACCCAACTCCATCGGGCATATTCTTCTTCTATGTCTAAGGCCTGCGGGGCAACTGGCACATTGGGCACGACACTTATTGAGCGCCCCCTTCAGTCCACGGAAACCACTATATCTGGAATTGCCCACAGGATACTCGGTATAGGGGCCCAGTGCATCCAGCACCACTGAATTGATAGCCCTCGTAACTTTCCAATAATGGGTTTTTGGGCCCGCATTTTGGTCTTCCTCATATTCATTAACAGATGTTATATCAAGCCCTCGTCTTAAAAAAATTTCACAATTTTTCAGACCAAATTGGCCACTATTGGGGACCCTAGAATATGGAACAGTGTCATGTACGTTAATCATCACATTTAAAATATCATTGCTTGCTATCAACTTTAATGCCTCTAGTTCCGAAAATAAACTGATAATATAACCTCTGTTTACCTGTGTGCATTCATTGTCAAATAGCCAGGGAGATAAGCCAGTCTGTACCCCACTGATTTTCTTTGGGGCATCCCTCCAGGGAATCCATAAAGGAACCCTATCCGTGAATCAAGCAAATTGTGTCCCACCATGGTGTTGGGCTTTCAAATATGAAGCCATATTAAGAGTTGGGGCTTCAGTGTTTCTATCGGATTGAAGTGATGTCCCTGTATGGGTTCCATTCAGTCCAAGCTGCGGGCTAATTAGAGCTTGGGACCCTCCCTCTGTGTTTCTGCCCACCCTGGGATCAGCGGAGTCTATGGCCCCAGTGCTGGTCTGCAGTGAGGGGACCCCAGAACCCATCTGTATTTCCCTTCCCAATGGATCCGCAAACTCCTTAGAGGGGGGATGGATTACTTGGAGGGACTGCGGCAACTGAGTTAGAGGAGGAACTCCCTGTCCAGAGTCCCCCATACTCCCAGGTAATGCCGTAGGTGCTCTAGTGAGTTCTCTCGAGTTGCCATCTGCTAGTGATGTTTAAGGGACTTCCTTCTCCGTTTTTTTTTTTTTAACTCTTTATTTAGTATTTATTCATCAAAATACAGTAGTGCAACACACTTGTCCATATACGGAATCATCTTAATATCAACATTCTGCTTGACATCGTACACTTGAGACTATTACATGTTCATAGTAACCCTACCCCCTGATGGGCCCCCAGGTCATCGAACAGCCCATTATTAGACCCGGGCCCTCCGGCCAGACCCATTCCACGATTCCATTCAGAATGCGGCATGCCCCTGGACACGTCTATCTGTACAACTCTTCGAAGGCCAGTATTGGTCATGCGCATCCCCTCCTCCCATCCCCCCCACCCCACACCCCCCCCCTCGGGGGGAGACCGCGCCCCATCCGTCCCCAGGAGTGCCGGCGTTGAGGTGTTGTGTTAGTGCAGGGGAGTGGTTTGAAAGGGAAACGCCACAGGCAACGAGCAGTTACCCCCCAGGAAAGACTTTATCCCAGCAGCATCGCTATAGGAATAGACAGATAGCATGTGATTCTATCCCTGAAAGGCGCCCACGAGGCACATCCCTCCCGGTGAAAGCAGACAGTAGGGGAGCTATCCCTCAGCGGCAGCAGAGGGCGATTGCCGGTTGCCGTGCGCAGCGAGGTACCGTGTCAGGGGTCCCCAAATGTCAGGGGGGCGGGACGCGGGCAGAAGCAGCTCAGAGTACAAAAGGACATTTTCCTGACAGGTGAGCAAATCCCGCAGCCATTCCTTGAATTTGGGGCTTCTCCCCCTTCCCCATCGACACGCTATACTGCGCTTGGCAAGCAATAATGCACTAGTAACAAAGCGACGATCTGGCTTAGGTATGTCTCGGGTGTACCCCAGTAGTGCCTGTAAAGGAGAGGGCTGTAGTGGGGACCCCAGCATTTCCCCCAGGGCCGTGTAGACCTGGCTCCAATATTCATCTATGCTCGGGCAGGTCCAGGCCAGGTGTAGGAAATCTGATCTAGGAGAGTGGCACCTGTCACAGCGGTCATTATCGCGAAGATTAAACCTGTACATCTGAGCCGGAGTGCAGTAGAGGCGATGCAGGAACTTGTAATGGATAACGCGAAACCTACTACTAGAGGAGATCATTTCAGTTTGCAAACAGCAGAACTCCCACTGGTCGTCCGTAAAAGCGATGCCAATCTCAGCCTCCCAGCAGGCACGGGACCTCAACACCTCCCCCCCAATACGGTTATATAGGCGTCGATAAAGCGAGGAGACCATGTGCGATGGGGAAGAGGAGTCAAACAGATAATGGAATGGTTCCAGAACAGTAGGCTCATCCGGATATGCCGGCAATATTTTCTGTAGCCCACTACGGAGCCGGATAAAAGCGAAAACCTCCAGGGGGGTGGAGACAGTGTTCCCATAGAGGAGTGGGAGGTCACGAAACCTACCCTCATGGAATAGGTCACCCCAGCAAGTAATCCCCATTTTTAGTTTTATTCTCTGGAACAGCCCTTCTCCTAAGAGTGGGAGGGTCGGGTGGTACACCAGGGGCATTAGTGGGGAATAAAGGAGCGTCACGGCCATGTGACCAGCAATAACACTCCAAGCATGTGCCGTGGCATGAACGGGGTTGCGATCCGTGCGAGACGAAGGCACTTCAGCAAGGGCCCCTCCCTCAAGCGGGACCTGGTCTGCCAGCCAGTGTTCAACCGCTGTCTGTGGCATGAAAGGGGAAGGCCAGTACCAATAGTACGCATAGTGTGCCTGCGCACAGTTATAGTAAAGTTCGAAATCAGGTATATCGAACCCGCCTTGTATGTACGGGCGCGCGAGCACACTCCATTTAAGCCGCGGCCTTTTCCCTCCCCACACCAGACGGATGAGTTCTGATCGTAATGCCCTAAAGAAATATCCACCCGGATGAAACGGTATATTGAGGAAGAGGTAGAGCAGCTTGGGGAGTATAATCATCTTTATAAGTGAGATCCGACCAGCCATGGTCAACGGTAGGGTCAGCCACCTGACCACGCTCGAACGTATAGCTTCAAGGGCCCTACCATAGTTCATGCGCATCACCTCTTGCCGATCCCTGGAAACCCACACTCCCAGGTACTTCACGTCGGTATCGCACCACTCTAGTGGAAAGTCAAGCGGGACTCTGTCAATACCGTCCGTAAGAGGGAAGAAAGCGGATTTACCCCAATTTATGTGTATCCCCGAGTACAGCGCAAATTGAACAAATTCTCTGAGTATGGGGTTTAAATTATCCCGGGGATGTTTGATATATAGTGTGAGGTCATCCGCATACGGTGACAATAAAATTTGCCGCCGTTGGCATCTCAGGGATGCCGCAAGGTAATTCTGCCTAAGGCAGGACGCCAGCGGTTCTATCGCCAAGGCGAAGAGGAGTGGCGACAGTGGGCACCCCTGCCTAGTACCCCTGGTGACGAGAAAGGGATCAGAGACACGACCATTAATAAGGACTTTTGCCATGGTGCGGCGGTACAGGATATGAATCCATCTGGAAAATGCCAACGGCATGCCCATGTTTTTTAGAATCAAATGAAGGTAGTCCCACTCGACCGAGTCAAATGCCTTGGTGGCATCTAGAAACACCGCCACCAGGGCGAGAGAGGGATCAGCGTTGTTCAAGATCGAGAAAAGTGTCCGTAAGTTGTGGGAGGTAGATCTGCCGGGGATAAACCCCGCCTGGTCTGGCAGAATCAAGTCTCCGATCAAGAGATTAACGCGGTTCGCTAGGACTTTGGCTAGGATCTTCACATCGCTATTAATGAGAGAGAGGGGCCTGTAGGAGTCGCAGCAGTCCGGGGGCTTTCCGGGCTTGAGAAGAGAGACTATTAGGGTCTCAGACATGCTGGGTGGCAAGGATCCAGTCTCATTCGCCTCCTCGAACACTTCTTGTAGAACTGCCACTAATGGGTCAATGAAGGTTTTGTAGTACTCGATAGGGAAGCCATCCAGACCCGGCGCCCTGCCCGATGCCGTTTGCATTATGGCTTCTTTAATTTCGGCTAGCCCTATGGGAGCCGCCAGGAGTTCTCGCTGGGCGTCGGATATCCATCCGAGGGTAAGCTCCGACAGGTACTCAGACATCTCTAATGGCGACTCACGCTTGGATGTGTACAGGGCGGAATAATGAGATACGAAGGTGGAGAGTATAGAATGCGTATCATGCTGCATGGTGCCGTCAGGGGCTTTGACCTCCAGTATGTGGCTGGCGCAGCGTGGGGGGCGGACCACTCCCGCCAGAAATCTGCCGGGCCGTTCCCCCTCCCTATACGCTCGCGCAGCGAAATGCTTACTGCGAAAGTGGACCTCTCTCTCAGCAGTGACCTTGAACTCGGTAAGTTTGGTGCGGTAGTCAAGTAGTGCCATGGGATCATCCCAAAAATTAGGGGCAGTTTCTAATACGTGCAGAGCACGTTCCAGGGAGGTCAGCGTGGTGCGAAGCGAACGCAGAACCCCCGAGCCCTTAGAAATACACACACCCCGCATGGTGGCCTTGAAGGCCTCCCACACCGTCGCCACGCAGTCCACCGACCCCCTATTCCGATCTATAAATTCTGTGATCTCTTGGGACATTTCAGTCTTAAAAAGTTCGTCTAGAAGAATATTAGGCTGCATGCGCCATGGAAACGGAGCGCCGACCAGTCCAGTTCTAGCCAGGGTGATCAGCACGGGTGCATGGTCCGAATGGGTACGAGGCAAGTGTTGTGCGCTTAGCAGTGAGGACCCCAGACCCCTGGATAGTAGCATATAATCTAACCTAGCCCAGGTGGAATGCGGCGCCGACCAGTGTGTGCCTTCCTGCGCATCCGGGTGAATGCGGCACCAGGCGTCAAGCAGCGAATGATGAGCCATTAAGTCAGAAATGTAGGCCTGAGAGCGAGGGTGATATGTAGTGCCTGCATTAGATCGATCCAGAGCAGGGTTCAGGGTGACGTTAAAATCCCCTCCCCAGATCAGGTGCGTGGATCCTATATCCAGTATGACTTCCCACAGGGAGATAAAGTGTGTGGGTTCGTCAATGTTGGGCCCATAGGAGGATGCAATGGTGATGGTAGCGGTTCCCACCGGTCCCCACACGACACAGAATCTCCCCTCCACGTCAGTTTTTAACCCTAGAGGCACAAATGGAGTGTGTTTCTTGACTAATATGGCTGTTCCCCTGGAGTATGTGGAATATGAAGAAAAAAGGCTGTAAGCTGCCCATCTAGATGCAAATGTAGGTAATCGACGGGGATCTGTGTGGGTTTCCTGCAGCAATCCGATGTGTATCTGATGGCGATCGAGGTAACCCAGGACCTGTCGACGCTTACGCGGGTCTCCCAACCCCCGTATGTTCCACGTCAAGACATTGACCCTACTATGCGGGTCCCACTGTGCAAACTCCACCCCTTGTGCCATCACACGGAGGGGCACCAGATACTAGGTCGAGGCATGTCTCGCAGCCGAGCCTCGAAACCCTGCTGCCCATCCCCTCCCACGCTAGGAATATGTCGTACAGACGCCCCCAGGACCCAGCACGGGGATTGCAAGACGTCAATTCCAAGTGTATAAGAGCGTGTGTTCCGATGTCCAAGTGTGGTTTTGCATTTACATTCCCCCCCCTCCCATTCCAGCCGACTTCCCCAACTCGTCGGAGGAGACCCTCCCTACAAACTGTTCCCCTGTCAGTGGTTCCACGTCCCATCCCTCCCCCTCCCACCACGACAGCCCAAACCTGTCGGGATCCAGACCCCTCCCATCCCCTATAACAGACATAACAAGTGTTGTGGGGTATTCCCTCTCCGGGAGACACCAGTGAGCTGGACCTACCCTCCCCTATCCCAATATTGCACCGCCACCACATTGGGCGAGGGGCATAAGTGGGGCGGGGGGGGAGTGCCAAGGCGAACAGTAGCGTCGATGTCCTTGCCAGTACGTCATAAGTATTGGGTAGAATTACGAGTGGGGCCCTTGGTTTCTATGCCCTCCTGCCCCCTTCAAGTTCAAAGAAAAGCCAAAAGACTGGAATAGCACCCACCACATTCAAAGCAATCGTCCTGTGAGTTCAGCCAGTCCATATCTACAGCTGGAAGAAGGCATGAGCAAAGAAGAGAGGAGAGAAGAGAGCGAGGAAGATCAGCATGGCAAAGTCACTCATCAGTCAGGAGCAGAAGTCGGAGACCGGGATCCGGACCGCGCCACGGGGCTGCGCCGATGCGAAGCCGCAGGCTGCTGTTCTTTCAGGAAATCCTCCACCTGCTGTGGATTGCCGAAAAAGAAGGATTTGCCCTGGTGCGTGATTTTGAGCTTGGCAGGATATAGCATGGAATAGGGAATTTCTCGCTGTATGAGTTTCTTCTTCACTCCTGTGAACTTGCGGCGGGCCTCTTGTACCGCCTGGGTAAAGTCCGGATAAAATGAGATGGTAGTGTTTTCATGTAATATCGGCTGTTTCTCTCGGGCCAGGCGCAGTAGGGTATCACGGTCCCTGTAGTTTAAGAACCTGATAATGACAGGACGCGGCGGTGCCCCCGGGACCGGACGTGGCCCCAATGACCGGTGAGCGTGTTCCACCACTAGCTGCGGCGAGAAGGGGTCCCGTCCAAAGGTGTCGGTCAGCAGGCGCTCGATGAATTCCTCCATGCGTCCCCCACCACTGGACTCTGCAAGGCCAATCAGGCGGACATTATTCCTTCGAGAACGCGCCTCTAAGTCTTCATTCTTCTCCGCAATTACCTTAAGTAGGCGATCCATCTGAGACATCTTGGCCGCTCCGATCCCGGCCCCATCCTCCAATTCAGAGATGCGCCCCTCCGCCTCCTTCAGGCGCTCCCCGTGTCGGTCCAGCAGTTGCACCACCGCATCCAGACGATTGTTCATGCCGTCAATCTTGGCATCGATGGAGGTGAGGCTCTTCCGCACGTCCACAAGAAGGGCCTTCCAGTCCACCTCGGGCTCGTCCCCAGGGTCCAAGGCCATCTCATCCGCGGATTGTGCGCGTGTTGTATTTTTTGGGGGGCATTGAAGTGTAGCGTGGACTGCTTAGTATCTGTTTTTCCCATGTTGCCGGAGTGCGCTAGTCCCGACCCCCAGGTAGACCTTCGTATGGGCTGCGGCCTCCGGCTGGCACAGTATGTCCCGGACACAAGGATCCAACAACAGTCCGTAGGTGTCACAGCGCCACCCGGCGCACCCTGTCTCTAGCCTCCGATGGGTAAACCCGGAGCCAGCTCACCCAGCGTCGGGAGTGCAGTTTGCCCAGATAGTTAACCAAGGTGCCACGCCACTGTCAGGCGCGCTCAGGGTCCGCAGTGCCCCCAACGACCTCCACCGTGCAGCCACCTCCAGACGGAGCACCCACCGTTGTGAATGCTTCCGACCACCAGGCAAGGCCAAGGGCCAGGGTCCCTCCGCCGTCCCCGTCCCAGCACCCTCCGGTAGAGGGGAGCGAAATGGCAGTGCTCCTATCCGCAATCAGGCAGTATTATCCCTCAGTGTTCCTACCAGTTCTCCAGATGCGTCCTTCTTGCACAGCACTCGGATCATAGTTCAGGGGCACTCTACGCGAGCTGACAAATATGGCCACAGCGCCATCTCCGTTTCCCAAAATGGCGCCAATGCTTCCCAGCTCAACGGCGCTCCAAGCGTGGGTCTTCAGTGCCCGTCCCCAGGGCGATCGCTATCCCCAGTAAACGCATTCCAGGCCCCCGGAAGGGGGGGTGGGGAGGGGGTACCTCACCAGCAAGCGGTCGAGAACGGAGACAGCAGCGGACCCAGGCCGGCACCTCGAGCAGGGCCCAGCAGGCCTCGCGGATCCCCGGTGTAGGGTGATAGGTGTAGCCGCCTCAGTGCTCGGCCACGCTCCCGGTGCTCTCCCCGACCAACTCAAGCTCCGATATCTTCCCCGCTACACCTCTGATCTCCGTCAGAGTTTCACCGAGCGCTCTATGTATGTTCCGCTACACTCTCGCGGCATTTATCCACCTGTGCCTGGCATGAGGATGGTACTGAAGGGTATATTTTCACCTGGCTGGCTGGAGCCTCACGATAGTGCGGCCATGTCAGTCCAGCGCCACCTAGCGCCCCCACCTTCTCCGTTATTAAATGGATATCGCTCTGGCTTTCCAAAATTCGAGGAAAATGCAATTTTGGCGCTTTCCGTTTAGGAATTTGTCTAATTTTTTTATGTTTCTTCTTCTTATTTTCCCCCTTATTTTTTATTACTAGACTATCCCTCTTACCTACTTTCTATCCCCTCTTCTCTAGCAAAGTAGGGGAGTACACCCGGGGAGTAGTTGGAGAGATTTGCATCTCCCCCTCCACCCTCCCCACCTGCTAAGTTTGCTTGGCATGGCCCCTGATTTTTCCGATTTCTCCAGTGCCCCCCTTCTACTCTTCATAAACTATTAGTCTTCTCCAAAGGGGGACTCAGTTCGACCTCCTCGGATAATATATTTAAATTTAACTCTTCCTTTTTGAGGTTACATACAGGGGCATTGGGGGGGCACCAGGAAAAGGGGGGGGGGTTCCTGCCTGTACAGAGACGCCTCTCGCCTCAACGGATGGGGGGTGTCGGGCAGGCCTATCGCTCGGCCTTTCTCCCACCTGGGGAGGAATCGTGGGGATAGGTTTAGTAATGACCGACTTTTTTATCTTTTGCACTTCAAATAACATTACGGAAATCATTTCCAGTGTGTGGTCAGAACTCAGTACAGACTTTTCTAATAAGGACAATATGGAGTTTACATTTTTTTCAATACAAACAAGGTATTCTGAGGGCGCACCCTCGCTCTCATTTCCCGATTTCTGTATCGAATCAGACAAGAATACATCATGTGCAGACTCCATAGAGGTAACAGTCAGGTGACGTGTACTACAGTATAAGAGAGTCAAAGAGAGACGCCTAGGAGAGGAACTTATGATTGGAATGTTTTCTCCCCTGTAACCGGGGCCGTAACAAACACCCCCGCAGCCCCCGTGGTGCGTGGGAGGGCCCAGTCTTCAGTAGGTGAAGGGGGTCCCCTCAGCTCATCTGTAGAGATCTGTGTGTCTCACTCTCTTGCTCTAAAGCAGCTGCAGTGTGCAGCCTGCTCTGAGCTCCTCGCGCTGCTGACCTGGGACTAAAGAGAAACAAAGCAACAAGTTACCTTGTTTCTCTTCAGTCGGAGCCAGGCCCGGAAAAAGGATGGGGGTGGGGCCCTCAGGGAGAGCATTCCCCAGAGGGAGGAGCCAGCGGGTTGACAGCACAAGATGGTACAAAAGCTTTATCGAACTTCGGTTATCATTCCTCTGATTTTTGCTTTGTACATCCATCCTCCATTCTTTTTCTCCTCCTCTCACAGCATCTCACACTTGCTGCTGTTCTACATTGATTTGTTTATCAATCTGGAGAGTGGTTGTAAGGAATACTGGGACCCTTATCTGCGGTTTGCCAAAGAAATGTGTTGTGTTTTTTATTTATTCATTATCCAAACAAGCAAAGGGACAAAAGGCATGTGTACTCTGGTAATATCCTTTACATTATCGTGGTTTTCGTCTTGCTTGCATGTTGACATATGGTGACATTTGACCCATGTAAGGTGAAAAAATAAAAAACCATAAGCAAATTCATTTACGTGGCCTTTCTGCTAGCAAAAAGAAGGACGGCCATGACATACGAAGCTTCAGAAGCCCTCTCCACAGAAGTATTACTCATGGATGTAAAGAAATGGGCAAACGCTGAACATTACATGCTATTCAAAATATCGACAGGGGTGGACACACTGCCTGAGACACTCTCTTGCCAGTAAAAACTGACTAATGCCTGCTTGAAAGATCAGTAAATTTGAGAATGCTGTTGAATTCTTCCAAAGATGACAATACAATTTTTACTGGAAAAACATAATACACCACACATTGGAACCCAGCCTGACAACCATATATCAAAGTTAGTCAGGGTAAGCCATCCCGACACAGAATCGATGATTAACCACCGATAAATAAGAGAGGATGAGGAGAGGATGTGGCCTAAGGGCTAGAGCGGTCGACCTCAAATCTGGGGAACCGGGTTGGAGTCTTGGCAACGACGCTCAGCATCCTGTGATTCTGGGTAAATCACTTCATCTCCCCGTGCCTAACAAAAACGAATGTGTCCTTATGCAAACGCAACTGGTGCTCTGATAACTGATGCCTTCAGGTTAAGTTCGAGCTATATAAAACTTCGAAGACAAAAAAGTGCTGACTGGGGTAGGAGAAGGTTTGCAGTTCCAGTTGCAGGACTCTGCTGGGACGCATTGGAAGGTACAAAATCAGGGGCAGAGCTATCAGTGGTGCAGCCAGTGCAGTGGTACGGGGGTTCAGGAGCGAGGAGGGGGGCATCTTGCCTGTCTAGACTGCATTTATTTTACTGGTTGGCTCCTCAAGACATGTTTTCCTCGTGTCAGCCCCGCACCAACCTCACTGTTTCCACTCGCTGGAGAGAAAGAAACTGGAAGGGCAGGTAGAAAAAAAACAGACCGGCCGCAGATAGGCATCAGAGGTGATCAGTGGTTTAATTTGTAGATTATTTCTGAGAGGCTGTATCGCGATGGCGCTCTGGCTGCTTGTCAGGAGTTGTGATGCTTTATAAGCGAGTGGCGCAGCATCAGCCATCCAATGACAGAGCACTTCATAATCAAGTCACCTTAGAGGAGGTGCCGAGAAGGCATGGCAAGCACTTTCAGCACATGCAATGCTTTCAGTTCGTCACTCACCACCAGGGCCGCCTTGAGCTCTGGTGGTGCCCGGTGCTACAGTCTTTTTTGGCGCCCCTCCTCCAATGACCTCCTCCTCGGATGCCCTCACCACCATCTGGCAAAAGTGCCCCTCATCTCTCCATAGCCCCTCTCTCACATACATTTCATTTGTTTTAAAGCACTGTTATAGGCTGGCTTTACTAATCCATTCACCTAGCCTATAATATAATAAAGATCTGTTCTTTGCAGCAGGCACATTAACCCTCTGTGCTACTTTAAGGCGAGTCAAAATTGCCACTGACTAGACAAAACTCCAATCTCTTTCTCTCTACAGGAACATTAATCACAAGAGTTATCTTGACATTTTTATTGCTGCCCGAAAGCTAGATGCACAAGGAACTCTGCAGCAGGCGTTTTTAAATCGTAAGAAGTTGCCAAGCTCAGTGCCCCGCCTGAGTACAGCGCCCCTCTCCAGGTAAGCACCTACTGCGGCCGCAGCACTTGCATTGCCGTAAAGCCGGCCCTGCTCACCACTCCCAAGCTCAATTGCTATATGCATATTTTCCCCTAAAAGCTATGAGAACTTATAAAAATTGACCAGTAGTGGAAAGTTGAAATAAACACATCTAAGAAAGACAAAGTGATTTTCCAGGGTGAAAGCAGGTTCTTGTTCTTGAAACTTAGACACTTACTTGGCATTAAATTAAAGTTTGTTGTCTATACATACAGTCTCTCCTGGGGTGCAAAGTGTTTTCCATTTTTGGGGGGATGCCACAATGTTGTAAATGTGCTTAGATTCACAGCAGTCCATTTAGAGACAGCACTTGTGCTGGAGGAAGGTTCCTTGACCCGCGCTCCATGGCAAACACTGCAGAGGACCCAAAAAGACAAAGCGCCGGCCAGGGCATATTTGAACGTAGGGGCAAAAATGCTGCAATTTGTATTTTTCAGATGGCATTATGTTGTTAAAACCTATAGGCAGTGTTATTTTAGAATGCTGCCCATGCATGAGGCGATGCAGCCCTGGGAGTTATTTAACATATTACTCCGGTATGGGATTCTAACCTTATTTTATAGTTTCATTCTCAAGTGCAAAGTGAGACGTCTACACATAAAGAAGTCTGAACTCTCAGAGAGAAATATAAGGGACAGAGTGGAAGATGAAATTAGAGCTGAGAGCGCGTCCTTCAGAGCAAGAAAATGAGAGACGGGAAACCTGTGCTTGAAAAGTGTAACAATATGAGGGGAATCAAATGTGAGCCAGACAAAAAATTAGGTAACAGGAGAAGCAGAGCATAGGGGTGAAGAATGAGAGAGGGAGGAAAACAGAAAGTAAAACAGAGGAGGAGCAAGATAATGAGAAGGAGATAAATGGAAAGAATGAGAGTAAGTGAGGCAGAGAGAGAGAGAAAGAGAGACGAAGGGTGAGAGAACTAAGAAGAGAAGAAGAAAACTTTGAGAGTGGGAGAGAAGATACAGTGAGATGAGAAGACATGTTATGTGATCTGTTGTTCATGAATTTGAATCTCAACTAGGCCAAGTTTTAGTTTCATCTTTTTGAGGTTGGTAAATTTGTACAGTAATGCCTGTGAGCCTGTAGAAATACAGAACAAAGAAATACTTTATTATAAGAGGTGCCTTGATGTGAAGAGGGTTATCAGAGAGTTCCGCAGACCAAAGGAGAGTGAAATAAGTTTACAGTGTTTGAGAGTGACAGCAAAAATATAAGACCACAAATCTGAGAAACCTTAAAGCACCCCGAGATGTGGATATATAAACAGAGAGGAAAAAAGTAATCTTTAAAGAGCACATATGTGTGCATGTGAGAAAGAAAATAGGATTAGAGCTGTGGAAAATGTATTAATTTGCACTTAGGAAAAGAAAATCTGGCGTATGAAAGAATATAAGATCAAAAGGTGAAAGAAAGCCCCAAAGAGAAAGTATAAAGGAGCCTGAGAAACCCAGAGAGTCACATAAAGAGTGAAAGAGACCCACACAAGCAAACGAGGCACCCTTGAGAATGAGGGAGAAAGGCAGCTAAGCCACGAGAGAGAGCATATGAATTTTCAGTTTTGTAAGGATCACTGAAAAACAATACGTTCTCTTTCTGTTGAACATCATCAAAATATGTTGTGCAGAGAAAATTAAAGAAGCCAGAGATGATAGATTGTGTTGCGTGGACCGGTGTCAGGGGATAGATAAAGAGAGGATGAGCAAAGAGAGAAAGGTAATGTTAGACAACCTAGGAGAGAGTGAAAGAAATCCCTTCAAATAGATCGAGAGATGGGGCGAATGTGGATGAAGTAGGGCCTCAGGGAGCAATAGTATGGGCCCTAGCGAGACAAAAAGGTTGAAAGAAACAAGCCCAGAGAGAGGTGATAAAAATGTTGAAAAAGAGAAAGAAAGAAAGAATTCCATAAATGTAGGGTAAAAAGATCCCAAATAGGTAAATGGGTGGAAGAGACCGGGAACCCACAAAGAGAGTAAAAAGGTAAAAGAGAGAGCCAGTGAAAGACAAAGGGAAAAGCCTAGAGAGAGGTGATAAATTTTTTGGAAAAGGGGTTCTGGGAGAGTACGAGGAAGAAGAAGGGCAATAAGACCTCAAGATGAGAGATCCAGGCTCCAGGTCTGTACGGGATTGATGAGGAGCACAGTGATAGATAAGAAAGCACTGGAAGCGCTAATCAAGGGGCACGGTGAGAAAGTATGCAGGAAGGCAATCACAAGGTGCTATAAGGACAAGGTCAGATGGAAAGCTTATAAGGAAGAGAGGGTGGGGTATAAAAGAGGAAAAGAGAAAAGAGAGGTAGGGAATGGAGAGGGTGAGATAATGGAGGAAGGAAATACAAAGCAGTGAGCAAACAAAGAGCAGAGAACGGTAGAGAAATACTGCACATGAGATAGGAAAAGCATAGTGGAATGATTTCGAAGGGATGGGAGAGGAAAAGTTGGAGATAAAAGTGACAGAGAATAGAAAGAAAAACGCTGGGATGAGAATGAAGAAAAAATAGGATGCTCAGAAATAATGGAAAGGAAGAGATAGAGAGCAAGAGGGAGGAAGGAGGAAGGAGGAAGGAGGTGTGAAAGAGAAGGAGCAGTGGATGCACTTTTGGCAAAACTGACCGATGAGTGGGCCCGATGTATATCATGACAGGAATCTGCAACAGGAAACCCACCTAAAATAGGGCAAACTTCCCCGGCGTACAGATGGCAGGGACCCTTTAGTGGATAGACCACCACCTATGATAACCTGCTGGCAAAGTGTGCCCAACTATTAACTCCACCATCCAAGGTTACTTATAACACCTGTATTGTTGACAGTGGCGCAACAAAAACCCCGCAGCCCCTGCAGTATGGAGGGTCGCGGGCCTGAGAGGTCTTGACTGGTGCGGAGAATGCGGGGGGCCCCCTCCATGTACTTTGCAGGGGGCCCCCTCAAGTTTCGTTACACCACTTTAACTGATTGTCCTTATGGCTACAGTCAAAGTGGTCACCCCAGCCCCTTTTTTGAGCTTCAATGTCAATGTCCGGGAGTGTAAAATCTTCCCCTTGCAGTGACTCTTCACATAAATTTGCCTTCTCCACCATAGGAGTGCCAAGGCGAGCGTCCAATTCGCCATCCCCGCCTGATTACTTATGGTGGTCCGCTTGGGCTAAAGAAACAGCCGGTATAATGTTATGTTTGATAATAAATTGACATTAGAGAAACACGTCAATAAGACAGTTGGGAGCTGTTTTAGTTTGATTAGGGCCTTTCGAAAAATCTTTCCGATGTTTTCATTGGAGGCCAGGACATTGATAGTCCGAAGTACTATCCTCGGTAGGTTGGACTACTGTAATGCTCTCCTCTTGAATTCCCCACGGTATCTGATTGAGAGATTGCAGAGAATACAGACCATGGCCGCAAAGATAGCACTGGGACGATCACGCCGTTCATCTGCCTCTTTGGCACTTTCGGACTTACACTGGCTACCAGTCCCACAGAGAATACAATTTAAGGCCTTATGCTTGTTGTTCAAGGCCTTACATGGACAGGGGCCTAAATCCCTGCAGGAAAAATTTAGTTGGTATGCCCCCCCTCGGCTGCTTCGGTCATCCTCATCAAATTTGGTGAGGGTGCAGAGAATTAGGAAAGTTAAATCAGGAGGCCGGGCCTTTTGCATAGCAGCTCCCCAGCTCCCCGGCTCTGGAACACACTCCCACTGGACATTCGACAGATAGACAATCTGATGCAGTTCAGAAAAAGGATAAAAACCTGGCTCTTTCCTCGGGCCCACCATCTAGCCCCCTGCTAATTCCGCCTGGCAGGGGCCTAGTCTGCCTTCCTCACTCAGACAACATCCTAACATAGCGCCAGGTTACCCGTAGGGTGTCAGCTGCGCTGTACAAGCAACTATAATAATAATAATAATATAATCTCGATCATGCTGTCATTCCTTGTCTGCTTTGTCCTGATTAGATAAAATGACTGATCCATCCCTAATATTATTGGCACAAACAGAATCCCTAAAACTGCCCACTCGCCTAGACCTCCTGCTCAATACTCTTCTATCCACCTAACTCCCCCCATCACCGAGGCTCCCCGTCCTATCTCTTGCATGCTCCCAAACTACAGATCAGCTGTACAACACGCCGCAGACATTGCTGAAGCTCTACTCGCTGAAGAAATTTACATCGCTTTCCTCACAGAATCCTGGCTAAATGTCCACTCCACCCCCATTCTTGACATTCTCACCCCTCCAGGGTACAACATCATCAGACAAGACAGGGCGATCAAAACTGGGGGGGGGGGGGGGACTAGCCATCATTCACAAAGCTGGAATACAGATTACAAAACTTAAACCTGCAGAATACCTTTCGTTTGAATACCTGGGTGTCGAACTCACTGCCAAGGGCACCTCACCCATCAAATTCCACACCATCTACCATCCTCTTGGAGAGCGTACCCTTTTCCCCGAAAAAACGAACAGACCTAATAACACGGTTCCCCATGACAGACACTAAAGACGTGTTCCTGGGTGACCTCAATATCCACTGGAACGACCCAGAAGACTCCACTGTCCAGAACCTATCCAACCCAACCTTCTTGAAATATATAACCTTAAACAACTCTGCAATAAACCAACTCACATCAAAGGTGCAACACTGGATGCGATCATTACCAACAATGAACTGGTCTCTCTGAGAGCGATTTCGCCCATTGACTGGTCCGACCACCACCTTATTCTGTTCAAGATTGACGCACTTGTCAGCCACCAACCTATTTGCGATGACAAACCTAAACACTGGTCCAGAAACATCAAAGAAGTCCCTTTAGCCGAACTTGAATCCAGGATTCATGCCCATCTTCAACTCCAAGCTTCATCATGGACGGCCGATGACCTCACTACACACTTTAACTCAAAAATGACAGAGGTTTTAGACCAAGTAGCTCCTCTCAAACTCAAACAATTGAGGCAAACCAAATCTAAACCGTGGTTTAACGTGGATCTGAATGATGAAAGGCGTCAACTCAGACAAACGGAAAGGTCTTGGAGACTAAACCCCTCGACCTTGCACCTAGCGCAACTTAGATCTGCTCGGCAAGCATACAAAAAACACATTTTCAGTGAAAAGGTGTCTTTCTTCC
The DNA here is from genome assembly GCF_964204655.1 of Triturus cristatus. Classification (NCBI taxonomy): domain Eukaryota; kingdom Metazoa; phylum Chordata; class Amphibia; order Caudata; family Salamandridae; genus Triturus; species Triturus cristatus. Next base: position 1,153,561,719 of record NC_140580.1, on the reverse strand, counting down.
GCAGCCAACTAGATCTGGTGAAAAACAGACCGAGAGAACTCTTCAACATTGGCAAAAACCAAACAAACTGCACTCCCTCTCAAGAAATCAAAGCCACCAAAGAGCGATGTGAAGAAATTGCCACCTTCTTCTCTAATAAAGTCTCAAAAATTGATCAATCCTTCATCCAAACTACTAACCCTCCTTCCCTCTTAACCTGCCCCCTTTAACCACCCTTGACCATTCAGAAAGAGTTCTTACCAAGGACAATCAGGTCTGGCTCCAGCTAAAAAACAATGCGAATTGGTCCGACTTTGAGCTAATGTCGGAAAACGAGGTCTTCAGTATAATCTCTAACCTAAAACCTTCCTCCCACACTATGAACCCCCTCCCATCCACAATCATAAAAGAACTCAACCACACCATTTACCCTTTCTGGACAAAAATCATCAACGCCTCTCTCACCTCAGGCTGTGTCTCAGACTCCCTTCAACTAGACAAATCACACCCATTCTCAAAAAAACAGAGGCCAACCGTAATGATCTTAACAACCTCAGACCTATCTCCAACCTCCCGTTCCTTGCAAAAACATTGGAGAAATGCGTTCTCCACCAACTCAACTAACCCGTTGATGAGTTCAACCTCCTCGACACCTTTCAATCAGGATTCAGGAAAGGCTGTAGCACGGAAACAGCTATGCTCAACGTCTCTGATGATATTCACAAGGCTTTAGATGAAGGTGATGCCTGCCTACTCATCCTTAATGACCTATCTGCGGCATTCAACACAGTAAATCATACAGCTCTTCTGGAGACCTTGTCGAAGTGCTCCGGCATTAATGGCACAGTACTAAAATGGTTCACCTCCTTCCTTCAACACCGCTCACAACAAATTAAAAACAACTCATGTCTCTTGAAGCCAACAAAAGTCACACTTGGGGTCCCGCAAGGCTCAATCCTCTCCCCGTCCCTCTTCAATCTCTTCATGGAGCCCCTCACAATCATCTTGAAAAAAGCTGGAGTGAATTACCACCTTTACGCTGATGACACCCAAATCTATTTCAAAATCAAGTCTCCCAGCGACATCCGACATCTCAATGTCACTCTAACCGAGATCCAAACTTGGTTCAACGCTAACCACTTAAATCTCAACCCAGATAAAACTGAACTAATCCTTTTCTCTCCAAAAAGCAACCATCGACCAATCCAAGAGTGGCTCAATAATCTGGTTGCCCTAAACTGCCTCCTCATCCTATCCAACTCAGTTAAGTCTCTAGGCATCACCCTTGACAAGAACTTATCAATGGAGGCCCACATCAAAAACCCTGCAAAAAGTGCTCTTGTCTCTCTAAAACACCTCAAGAAATTGAAACCTTTTCTTCCCCATGATGACCTCAAGACAGTAGTCCAATCCCTAGTTCTCTCTAAAATCGAGTACGGGAACGCCATCCTAGCAGGGACTCCAAAAGCTCACCTAGCCCCACTTAGGGCAGTACTGATGTGGTATTCGTTACATAGCATAGCATTTAGGTCTTGTCTCTTTAATTAGAACATTCTGTGTTAGAACACAGACTAGGTCATAGGCTTAGGGTGTTTACTGTGGCAGTTATGATTTAACCTGGATCTAGATGAGACGCTCATCTCATATCTCCTGTAACCTGATATCTATGCTGTACATGATTCAACCTGGCATTAAACCTACATTTGGTTAACCTTATCCTGTGACTTGGAGTTCGTGTGACATGAAGCTTGCTACAATTTGGTACCAGAAGTGGGGTCAGAGACATCGTGCTGCAAATCAACAAGCTTAATCTCGGAGGACCTCACGGGACTAATTGGACTTCAGTTCATGCTCCATTTCAAACTAAATGGTAACTAAGCCATCGTGCGTTTTTCTAAAACTACTGGATTGATTGGTTCCAGATGAAATTGCTGGTGAAATTGCTTTAATTGACTGTTACTTGAATCTCTTCGTGATAGCCTGCAGCGTGAAATACATCTGTTACCAGTTAGACGATCTTCATTAGGAAGCGCCGTATTGTATTATTCAACTTTATTCGAGCGCGTCCTGATTTGGCAAAGAACGTTGTTTTACAATATTTCTAATAACGCTTACTTCTGGCATCGTTCGAATCTAGGAGTCACAGGCGGAGCTCGAGGTTCTATGTTCTGGCGTCTTCTTCTCTCAGCACTCTCCCGTCAACTGCGAGGCATCCTGGGATGAAAACGCGCTGACGTCACGCGCACTTTGGCGGCCATTTTGGATTGGGAAACATTTTGCACGAAGCGGAACGAAAATCGGTTACAAGCATAAACTGTGGGAAATATACATTTGGAGTACACGGACGATCTACGCCTCTCAGTTTGACCGTGATTCACACACCATTAGCCAAGGTGTTGGGCATTGTGAGTTTTTTTTTCAAAGTACATTGTGGGGAGTAAATTTATAACTGTCTCAACAATAATACCAAGAATCACTTCACAATGGCATCCAGCCAAGGTGTCATCCAACCTGCGCCATTTTTACAAAAAGCAGGCAAACCTGATCTGAAATGGGTAGAATGGCTCAGAGATTTTGAAAACTATCTCACAGCCATTGATGCAGACAATTACTCGCCTAAAAGGAAATTGGCTTTGTTAGTTAACCACCTAGGTACGGCAGGTCGCAGGGTCTTTGACAATTTACCAAGACACCCTGCTCCCTCAGCTGAAGACACAATTTGGAATGTATATACTGAAGGGAAACTACGTATGGCTAAACAATACTCGGATACTCCAAGTGTTCTACTAGAACGATACAACTTTGCAATGTGCAAGCAATCCAGTGAAGAGTCGGTTGAAGACTACATAGCTACTTTGCGTGTTTTAGCTGAAAAATGTGAATTTGGATCTGAAATTGATACTTACATTAGGGACCAATTTGTGTTTCATTGTTTCTCAAAGAAAGTTCAAGAACGATTACTTGCTTCACGTAACCCTAATCTGACTGAAACTATTGATATAGCGAAAAGCATAGAGAGATCAATTGTCACTTCAAAAGTATTGTCAGGACAGCAAAATCAGTCTTTAAGTACTGATTTACAAACATCGGTACGACCGGTGTGTGCCTCTAATGTAAGCTTGGTTTCTGATGAGAACATAGTGGGTGCTATCAGTAATAGACAACCATTTAACAAGAATAGAGGTTACAAAAACCAGGCTCAAAGGGGTCAATTGGTTTGTTATCGATGTGGGTCAAGAACTCATATCGGGAACAACCTTAATTGCCCTGCTTTGAATAAAAGATGTACTAAATGCCAGAAAATTGGCCATTTTCAAGGTTCTTGCAGGAGTAATGTAAACCCTGGTTTGAACAGAGTCAGAAAATCCAACATTGCATTGGATGAACAAGAGGTTCAAGAGTGTATGACGGATTTTGGAAACATTGTGGTCACCATTGAGGTACCGGAATCACTTGGCAAACCAATAAAAGGACCGTTAGTCGACATGAGTATAAGTGGTAAGATAATTCCAGCAATGGCTGATTCAGGTGCACCTGTCACTATTCTGGCGGATTGTACATTTTATCAGCTGTGGCCCAAAGATATGTCTCTTATTGCTCCTGATATTAATCCCAAAGCATTTGGGGAACAGGACATAGATCTTTTGGGTTATTTCCTAGACAAATTAGAGTGTTTAGGAAGGGCTGTCAGAACAAAGATATACGTAGCCATAAAAGGAAGGAACATCATAGGTTGGAAGGATCTTGCCTTGTTAGGGATTATATTGCGGCCTGGTCAAGACCCTCCAATTGTTCTCGGTGATCTCCCTTCCAGCATGTTGGCAAGTATCCAAATTGATATGAAGGTGGACAACATCACGAAGTCCTTTCCTGATGTGTTCAAGAATACTGTAGGTGAGGTAAAAGGGTATGAACATAGCATCAAGCTAAAAAAGAACCCAGTACCAATAATACACAAGGTTAGACCAGTAAATCTTACGGTTAGGAAGGAGTTGAAGGTTTTGCTTAATAATCTAGAGGCTGAGGGAATAATATCACCGATTGATTCATCAGAATGGATTTCTCCGGTGGTTTTGCGAAAGAAAAAGAGTGGGGAACTCAGGCTGTGTGTAGATTTAAGGTCATTAAATCAGAATATCCTTGTAGATTGTCACCCATTACCTCTTATACACGAGATGCTAGCGAAGATAGGGAAATCTAAAATCTTCTCCACTATAGATTTACACTCTGCTTATCATCAGATTAAACTCACCTCAGACTGTCAAGCACTCACTGCGTTTGTAACTCCCTTTGGAGCTTACAAATACTTAAGATTGCCGTTTGGATTAGCATCGGCGGCAAGCGTTTTCCAAAAATTGATGGATGGTCTTTTTGGGGATACACCACATGTACAGGCATATCAGGATGATGTATTAATACACACTGAAACTGAAGAAGAACATATAGAAATTCTTAAGAAAGTTTTGTCCATTTTACAAGACAGAGGTATGACAGTTAAGGCCAATAAATGTAAATTGTTAGTTGATAATGTCGAATATTTAGGACACAACATTTCATCTGAAGGTATAAAACCTAAATTCTGCAATGTAGAAGCAATACGCGATGCACCACCACCTACTGACAAGGATTCTTTGCGATCATTTTTAGGCCTGTGCGAATATTACGCTAGGTTTGTTCCAGGCTATGCACAATTAATTCAACCATTAAGACTTCTGTTAAAAAAAGGAATGAAATTTGAATGGAATGACATATTGCATGAAGTATTCAAGGAAGTTAAGTTGTTAGTCATTAACGCCCCAGCTTTACACCCATTTGTCTCAGACGCAAAATCCTTCATTGCAGTGGATGCCAGCCAGAAAGGTCTTGGTGCAGTTTTTGGTCAATGGATAGATGGAAAGGAAAAAACTATTGCATTTGCCTCTCGCACTTTGACTTCCACAGAATGCAACTATAGTACAATTGAGCGGGAGGCACTTGCTATAGTTTGGGCGGTACAGAAATTTAAAACGTATGTTTGGGGTACTCGTTGTGAGATTTTCACAGACCATAAACCGCTAGTTTCGTTACTGAGTGGCAACGGATTGGGTAAATCTTCAGCGAGATTAGTTAGATAATTGTCCAAATTGCAGGAATATAACTTAAATGTTGTGTATATTCAGGGTGGTAAAAACACTCGGGCTGACTGTTTGTCACGTATACCTTTGCCTGATTGTGGTGAAGGTGAGGATGACTGTCACAAGGATTGCGTGGTAGGTCTCATAGATGCCGTTGACAAGTGCAATGGGAGCATTTCTCAGGAAGAGTGGGCTGCTGCAATGGATGTTGATGACACACTTAAAAAGGTGGAAATTTTTAACAAAAGTAAATGGCCAACTGGAAAAGGGTTGAGTAGTGAGTTAAGGAGTTTTGCCCAAATCAGTGAGCAAATTTCGTTTGAGAACGGGGTTTGTGTGAGGAATGGTTTGTTTGTCCCTCCTGCATCATTAAGGAATAAGATCATAGATATTGCACACGAAGGGCATTTAGGAATTTCTGCAACTTGTAAGATTCTTAGGAACATATTCTGGTGGCCATCCATGGATAAACAAGTAGCATTGTTTGTAGAGAATTGTCCTAGTTGTGTGGTATCAGACAAACACTGGAAAGTTCATGTAAAACCTTTGATCACGGTATCCTTTCCAGACCTACCTTGGGACAAAATTGCTCTAGATTTTTCAGGTCCATTCAACATATTGCCTTCTGATAAAAAATATTGCATAGTGGCGATAGATTATCATTCTAAATGGATTTATTATTCATTTGTTGAAGCAGCCAATTCGATCAATGCTATCTCATTTCTTCAGAATATCTTTAAAAGTGAAGGTACTCCCCGTTTTGTAATTACAGAGGTTGAGGTTGGTGCTTTCTTACAAAAGAAACTATGGGCTTATTTGACAACGCCTCATTCTACCACTGGTGTTTCACCTTTCAAAGCACTTAGGGGAAGGGAAGCCAGATCCAAATTGGTGCCACAATGGTTCAAGGGTATGGAGGCTGGCTCTTTGTTGTTGAAGAAAAGAAACACCATGACGAATCTTCAAGAGGTGAAAACTAGGGTTGAAAACAAGCAATTGGTTAAAAAAAGGAACTATGATGGCACTTCTGCTCATCATGTTCCTTTTATCAAAGTTGATGATTGGGTTATCATTAAGAAACCTTTTAAAGTGGTTAAAGGCCAATCTAAGTTTTCTTTGCCAGTTCAAGTAGAGAAAGTTACTGAATCTTCTGTGTTTTTAGGTAATAAGGGGTGGTGGAACAAAAACAGTGTGGCAAAGGTTTCTGATAATCAAGTCAAGATTTTCAACAAAGTTTATTCTGATGTTTATGATGGAGAAGATGAAGGGTTTAATTTTGGTCCTGATTTGAATGATAACTTTGGTCTGGATAACTCTACTCCTAATCATGATTTGTATGTCAGTCCTGATTTGGATGTTAGTGTTGATTCTTCAGATCAAGCCACCTGCTCCATGGACGAGGTATCTGCACGTGTTCATCGTGTTTGTAAGGTGCCTCAAAAATTCAATGACTATGTAATGTATTAATCTTTGTTTTTGGTTTAGGTTTTATTGTTTTGTTTATGGGGGGGGGGTATGTGGTATTCGTTACATAGCATAGCATTTAGGTCTTGTCTCTTTAATTAGAACATTCTGTGTTAGAACACAGACTAGGTCATAGGCTTAGGGTGTTTACTGTGGCAGTTATGATTTAACCTGGATCTAGATGAGACGCTCATCTCATATCTCCTGTAACCTGATATCTATGCTGTACATGATTCAACCTGGCATTAAACCTACATTTGGTTAAACCGTATCCTGTGACTTGGAGTTCGTGTGACATGAAGCTTGCTACAACTGAACTTGGCCGCTCAACTCATATCTGGTGTAAAAAGATTTGAACACATCACTCCAGCTCTCAACTCCCTCAACTGGCTTCCCATGGAAGGGAGATGTATTTACAAGCTGGCCTGCATCACACACAAAACCCTTCACTCTCCGGCCCCCAACTACCTGAACAACAACCTGATAAGAGCAGGTCAATCCAGAACACTGAGAAGCTCCAACTCACTCTTTCTTATTCCTCCGAAACTGAAAAAGAAAACCACCCAATACCGATCGTTTACTGGCAACGCTCCTAGGATGTGGAACGCTCTCCCTAGAGTCCTCAGATGCAACCCCTCCTTCTCCTGTTTCAAAAGGGACCTGAAACGCCATCTCCTTAACAAATACTTTCCTGACCAACGTCAACTAACCTAGACTTCAATATCCGAGTTGACTCCTCACTCTCTTGACATTTAAGGATAGTTGGTGACCGGACTGTGTAAACCACCTTTTTTTTTGTTCTCTCCCCCTCCGATGCGCTGTTTACTTATTTCTCATGCTGTTTTTTTTAGCTCTGGTTTGCTTCCTTACTGCCTGCCTACTATGTAATGCAATTTCCTTCTGTGTTTTTACAGTGTGTATGTAAAGCGCTCTGATACCTACGGGTCAAGCTAGCACTATATAAAACTTTTAAATAAATAAACTGACTGACTCTGCTGGCTGGTAATTGGCTGATTCTGCTCGCTAGCAAGAAGGTCAGAGTCCAGAGGAGCACCGAGGGGTACGTCAAATGGTTGCTCACTGGAGCCCTCCTCCACTCTTTCGGTAATCTGATTGAGAAGCCAGGGCCCTCCGCTGGACTGCACCTGATGCCCCGCGTTGCTCCCTTGGAGTTCCAGCGAGTCTGCGAGAGGCAATGAAGAAGACATTGAGGAAGATGAAGGCTTTACAGAATTAAAATTAAAAGTCTGGCCTTCTTGGACTACAGCTGCCACCTCAGGGTGAATCGGGGCAATTTAAGGAAAAAAACTGTTATAACAGGGTGGGATTTATAGCAGAGATGCTGTAGTTGTCCAGTGCCGCTAAACGATGTTTTCAATTTGTGACTTGGTGAGGAGTAAAGCACGCGCCCTGAGCGCAATTTCCTAGAAGTCATCACGCTCTGGGTTTCGATTTTGCTTAGATGATTACTGCCACCACTCAGTTAAACAGTTAAACACTTGATCAGGAAAGAAGAGTATACATTTCCGGCAACCGTGCTTATGGATCGCTTGTCCTCAGTATATCAATGATCTACGCTCACCACCCACCAGCCTTTTCCCTCACTGCCTCGCTGTTTCACCACTCCGGGTCCGCTCTTGACCCGAGATTCCACTCAGCAGTTTTTTGGCAGCGTATTACAGAGTTCAGACCGTAGGGTAATTACAGGAAATTACGGTGGATTGCCGGAGGATGGTCGGGTCCTTGCAATGCGTTCTCTGAGGGGGTTAGAAGGTAGACAAGTGGGGAGACAAGCGGGGATCATGCGGGAGCTGAACAGGGGCCACGACCAAGCTGACTAGGTAGCCCAGCTCTCACTTCCGCTCCCCACTCCCGCCGTCTCCCTGCCTCACCTCTGTGAACGGGCGGCGTTGATGATCCAAGATCCTGCACGGTGCCTCAGGCTTGCGACTCTAGTCCTGCAGTCCTGCTGCTGCCTGCTTCTGATGCCTGCTGCTGCCGCCTCTGTAAGAGGAGGGACGGGGCTGTGTGACGAGCCTGACCTCTTCGTCTTATCCCTGGTCCTGGGGAAATATTTCCAGAGACGTCCTCCGCAACCCTCTGTGCTGTACAAAACTGCAGAAAGCGGGCAAGGTCTCTCACGGTCTCCTAAGGTTTTTGGGCAGGCAAGCACATCTGCTCAATCACACACTCGCTCACCTAGAAACCGGCTCCACTCCGTTCAGAGCTGGTTTCATCTGTCCGGTCTAGCCATTTCTTGTTACCGGCACCCCCTGGTACAAATCCTGTCTACAGCACGCTGTTCTCTGTGTGCAGCTTACCGCTGTTTCTCCGCTGCCAGACAACAGTCCTTTTGTGGTTCGTTCTTTTGGCCCCCCCGTTCCTCAAGCTGCGGCTGGCCGATATGTAGCACTGTGTGGGCTCAGCAGGCTCGAAGATGGGTGTCTCAGAAGACCCACTAGAGCAAGGCGGGAGTCCGCGTGGGCCGCGGGGGGTGGTGGGCGATTCTGCGTCTCAACAGAGCTCAAAGGCGCTTTTGGAGGGCTCTTTGCGAACTGAGGGCAAGGCAAGGCAAAGGTAGCACGGCACGGCGTCCTCCACCTCCTCTCGCTCGCTCACTCGCAGTGTGGCTGGCGGCAGCGGCAGCTGGCAGCAATCACAAAGACACAACAAGAACTCCAAGGTTTCAAGAGCCATAGAGCCACTCAGCTCCAAAACACTAAATTACTCTCAACAAAATTCATCTCCACAACCTACCACATAGTTAAACTCCACATAATGCCACACAATGCCGCACCACCCAATTCCACACCACACAACATAATTACACTCGACTCCATACAAATCTACTCCATGCCGCATAGCAACACGCCACATAAATACACTCCACACCATGCCACATAATTCCGCTCAACGTAATCCACTCAGTGCCACACAATTCCATGCAATGCAATTCAACTCCACACAATTCCATTCCACAGCACAAAATTCCACTCCACAACACATAATACAACACCACGCCACATACTTTCACTCATAACATGCCACTCCACGACACACACCCCAGCTACACATAAGTCCACTACACTTAATGCCACATAATTACTATACACATAATTCCATTGCACAAAAACTCACTGAACCAACATTTCTCATATTGGTTCACTTCAGGTCTTTCAGCACAGTTTCTTTACCATAACTTTTTTTAAAAATCCAAACCGCACAAACTCACCTCCATAGCCACTTTATGCGTCTATAACCTAACTATTGGTGATAGGTGTTCACAGGGTTGTAGATCTGTTTCAAATGTTATGGTTTTGTTCAGACTAAGACACTGGAAAAGAAAGAGGAAAGACTATGGGAGGGGGGGGAGGGGGGAACAGCAGGTCTTATAGGCCTTCCCAGGCCCTTATTGGTGAATATAGTGATGCGGTCATGGGAAACGAAGTTTTTGTAATGTTCAGGCTCCCCTGGGGAAGGACATTCTCACACAGGAGGTTGCAGGTAAGTAAAATTATATTTATTGTAGGTACATAATCTGGGAGAGCGCCGGGAGACCTCAGCTAAGCTCGCGGGCTCCTCGCTCTTTTCGGCCGCACCCAAAATGGCCACTGCGCTCTACGTCATCACGTCACGTCGTGAAGACTAGAGCGCGACGCTATATATCTCCCTCCTTTATGGATATACATTTCAAACATAAGATAATGTCTCTCTGTCTACCTGCTGCTGGGCTCATTCCCGTCTCCCATCTCAAAGTCTCTGTACTTCAACGGTCTTACCACAGCTCTGCCAGTGCCGGTACACCTCACTGGAGTACTGGAAGTGTACACGGCAACTTCTTGGGGATTTCTTGCTCCACTTCTTTCTGTACTCAGGGGAACACCTCTTTGAGGCGTTCCACTGGTGCTTCTCGAGAGTTCCAAGGCACCAGGATCACTCCCCATCTCTACTTCCTCCTCTCTCTCTCTTTCTCTAGTATTTCCTGTTCCTTCTTCCACCGGATTGACTTTAGTACCTTGAGTCTGGGGGGTTTCTGCCTGTCACATTCTCTTTCATTCCATCGCAATATCTTGTTGCATTTGGACAGCCTGTCCAGAGACCAAACTTTCCCATCGCTCAGCAGGGCTGCTCGGTTGTAAACCTCTTCCACTTGCATTGGTGCACTCAACTTGCTATCACCTTTCTTTCTTAACTGGGCTAGTTTGACTCGAACCTACTCTCCTCTCTCTAACTCTGTCTCCTTGACATTTCGTCTTCTATTGAAGTGTTCCGTATATATTCTTTGCTACTTTTCCAGATTGTGGTGCACTACTGCTGGAGACCACTTGCTCGTGATAGGGCGCTCCTTCAATGCAACATTGTCCTTCGTGAATGGGTCTCGACCTCTTAGGATCTGGAAGGGGCTGTATCCTGTGCTGGTCGGGTCAATCCTGTAGGCCCACAACATGCACTTTAATTCTTTTTCCCAGTCCTTCCCGGCTCCGATCGCTGACTGTACCGAGCCCATGATGACTCTATTGAACCTCTCGGCTAGACCGTTTCCCGCCGGATGAAATATGGATGTGTGTTTGACCTTTATACCATTCCTTCCCATGTACGCGTTCCATTTTTCCGACGTAAACTGAGGCCCATTGTCATTTAGGATGGAGCGTGGAATACCTTCTCAAAATGGTTGTTAGAAACTTTAATACTTTGTCGGTGTCCATGTCTTCCTGTATGTCGATCTCTGGCCACTTGAGGTACCGGTCTACGAGTACTACCACATATTTCTGGACTCCCTGAGCATCCAATACTGGACCCAAGATGTCTATCGACAGATCCTCCCATGGGTTAGCGGGGTTGTCAAACTTTCCTAAGGGTGGGCGCATCAGGCTTTGGGACTTGTCCGCTCTTTGGCATTGTTCGCACTCCCGCACGTGCCTTTCTAGCTGGCTATCCATAGCAGGCCACCAGTACATCTGTTTCGCCCTGAGCTTCTTCTTCACAATACCCAGGTGTCCTTCATGTATAAGGACAAGTAAATGTGGCACCAACGTGTTGGGAGGAACTACCTTTTCTCCTCTCCGCAGGAACCGATAATTCCTCTCTCACTTCAAAGAATTTTCTGAGGGCTGCCTCCACGTGCCTCTGCTCTGGCCATCCTCTTAGTATGAACTGCTTGACAGCCCCGATGTCCGAGTCGTTCTCGTATGCTTCCTTCCACTCCTGTTCGCTTATCACTCGTTCGTGATCCTCCATGAACGCCACTCTGGTATCCTCATCCTCGGAACCGCATGGAGCTTCCTCCATGGCTGAGGCTCGACTGAGATAGTCGGCTACTTTATTTCTGGCTCCCAGGATGTGTTTTACATCATACCTGTAGTCCAACAATTTCAAGGTCATCTTCGCGATGTGGGGGGTCGCATTCGCATGTCCAGATGATGTGAGGACTTTGACCAGAGGCTTATGGTCTGTTCTTAGCCTGAATCTCGTGCCCCATAAGAACTGGCGGAACTTCTCCATGGCCCAGACTGCCGCCAACATCTCCTTTTCTATTACACTGTACTTCTGCTCCATAGGCGACAAAGATCTGGATGCAAAGCTGAGGGTGGCCAGTTCCCCATCTTTTGTCTCTTGCATTAGGACCGCTCCTAGGCCCCTCTCACTTGCGTCCGTCGTTAATACTGATCTTGCTTGCTGATCAAATCCACATAGAGGAACTGCTGTGCTGATGTCCGCTTTGATCTTCTGGAATTCTTCTTGTGTCTCCTCCGTCCACTCGAAGGTTGTCTTGTCCCGGAGGAGTTGGCGCAAGTGGTGTGTCTTGGTGGCGAAATGCTGTACGAATTTGCTGTAAAACTCGGCCATGCCAAGGAATGACCTGAATTCTTCCTTGTTTCCCGGAGGTGGTGCATCACATATCGCTTTGACATTGGATTGTTTAGGTGTGATGCCTTGGTCGCTGATCTCGTGGCCTAAGTATGTAACAGATGTCATTCCAAACCGGCACTTGTCCCACTCCGCAGTGAGTCCATTGCGTTCCAAGACATGTAGGACTTTGGACAACTTAGCGCCTTGGTCTGCTTTGTTCATGCCCATCACCAAGTTGTCATCTTGGAAGTACTGAACTCCATCCACTTCCTTGAACAGCTTGTGCATAAGTTTCTGAAATACGGCTGCTGCTGAGGCCAGTCAAATGGCATCCTGCGAAACTGATAGCACTCGAAGGGGGTTATGAATGATGTCAATTTCCGGCATGTGTGGTGTAGGGCTATTTGATGGTAGGCTGAGGTGAGGTCGATGGTTGAGAACCATTTCACCCCCTTAGTTTTTGCCAGCATCTCATCTATCCTTGGTAGTGGGAATTTTTCCACTATTGTGTTTTTGTTCAATTCCCTCAGGTCCACACACAGACGCACCTTGCCGTTTGGCTTCATTGCTACCACCAACGGTGCCAACCACTCTGCACTAGTTATCGGTTCTATGATGCCATTATCTTCTAGCCTGCGTAATTCCTGTTGTACTTTCTCTCTGATAGCCAGTGGGATATTTCTCACCTTGTGGCACACCGGTTTCGCATCTGCCTTGAGATCGATCTTGTGCGTGAATTTAGTCAATTTGCCGACTTTGCCTCCGAACACAGTGGGAAATTCTTCCTTCAGTTTTGCGACGTCCGGTTGTTGCTCGTCACTGGTCATCAGAACTTGTGTGGTGCCACTGGGGTTCAACTGTATTCCCAAGTCTCCTTGGTCGATCCACCCTAGGACCGAAGGACCTTTCTCTGCCACGTATAGTTTGCATCTTGCACTCCGTTCCTTGAATTCAAATTTCAGGCTTCGGTTTCCTACCATGGGAATGGGGTCTCCTGTGAATGTGACTGGACGAATATCTGGGGGTTCCAGGTGGTGTCCCAGCTGGTCTTTGAAGTGTTCATCCCACACCATCCGTTGTATTATGGTGTACGGGGATCCGGAATCTGCTACCATCTTTATCGGTATTCCTCCTATCACTATGTCGCATTGGGGTTTCTTAGAGCGGTTGCAGTTGATCCCCAGTATGTGTTCTTCTATGCACAACACGCTGTTTTCTTCTTCTTCGCCTTCTCCTTCTACATCTGACCCTTGTGCGACGTACTTGACTGTCTGTCTTTTTTGCTTGCGGCGACATACTTTCTCGTAGTGCCCTACGATCCCGCAGAACATGCATTTGGCATGAAAGGCTGGACACTGCTTATCATATGCTGGATGAGACAGACTGCCGCACCTGTAGCACGTGTTCTTGCCTTCATTGCCAGGTTTATTCGCCGGTGCTGGTCTGGACGTCCATTTGGCCTGTGTCCTTGTGTCCCCTGTTGCTCCCTTGCCTCTTTCCGGTGGCTCTGCCTCCGTGACTTTGTTCACCATGGGCCTGGCGGCTGTCTCCTTTTTCGCTGCCTCTGCACATCTTTTTGATAGCTCTGCTTTCTTCACCATGGCTATGACTTCCTTCAGGGTCGCATCTTCATTTACCCACAGCTTGTCCTGGATCGCCGAGTTCGTGGTGTGCATGACAATTTGATCTTTAATGAATTCATTGTGTAATGTACCAAATTTACACATGACTGCCAATTTCTTCAATGCTGCTACGTACTCGTCTATGGACTCCCCCACTGCTTGTTTCCTTTGTTGGAAGTGGTATCTGTCTATGGACGTGCACACCGCCGGCCTATAATGTTTATTCAGATCATCAATCGCATGCTGGAACACGTCGTCATCAGCTGCTTGTCGTGGGGTCGGGACTATATTCTAGAACACTCTGATGCCTTCTGGACCTAGGTTGTGAAGCAATATCCTCTTCCTTCTTTTGCTGGGAAATGCTCCTCCATTCTCGTCCTCCAGGGCCTCCAGATAGTTCATAAAGTATTCCCTCCAATCTTCCCACTTCATCGAGGAATCCCCTGGTTTGGGTAAGAAGGGGATCGGTGTTGTGAGCGAGGACGTTTGAGCACACATTTCCGCTCTTCTTCCAGGTGGCTCTTCCTCTCCTCTCGGACTGCCAGGCGCGCTTTGTCTGTGCAGGCGTGGGGGGCTCTGTTGCGACGCAGATCCGCCCCCTGTGCTGTGTTCTGCTTGCTCCGCCAGGGCCCCTGGCGTTCCTTCTATCTTCTTCAAACATGGTACCAACTGACTCTGCGCTTTGACGATTGTTTTCTTGCCCTGCTGCTCTTCTCACCTGTGGGCAATATCTTTCCTGCTGTGTTTGCCCCCTTCTGCGTCCTAGCGTGAGCATAGGGTGGCGTGTGGTGACTATTGCCTTCCCTTCCTCGCCACGTGGGCAGATCACACTGGCTGCAGTCAGCTTGGTTGCAGCTGCTGTGTTCAGGACTGTTTCTGCGCGTGGCTGGCTGCTTATGATGGCGAGCGTCCCCTCTGGTGCGCTCTCCCTTTAGTTCCGTGCCTGTTTGTAGCCGGCTGCTACACGCTGGCTGCTGGTGTGTGTTAAGCTGGTTCAATGTCCCTGGTTCCACGTGGTCCTCGTGTTTCTCCCGTTTTTTTTTCTCCGAGTCCCGTCCTCGTTGCCAGTTGTAATGTTCAGGCTCCCCTGGGCAAGGACACTCTCACACAGGAAGTTGCAGGTAAGTAAAATTATATTTATTGTAGGTACATAATCTGGGAGAGCGCCGGGAGACCTCCGCTAAGCTCGCGGGATCCTCGCTCTTTTCAGCCGCCGCACTCTATGTCATCACGTTACGTTGTGAAGACTAGAGCGCGACGCTACAGTTTTTGTTGTGTTTTACTATGGCATGATTGGCTGCTGTTTTTTTCCAGTAAAGTAAGAGAGGCATAATCCTCTCCTCCATGTCCTTAATAGAATCGAAAATTCGTTGACACTGTAGCTACAAAAAATATGCTTTTGACCAGTGTTGACTCTTTCCCATGATTATGCCATGAATACAGAACCTCTGGCAAGAATGTTCATACTACCTGCTACAATCTGAGTCTGTGTCTCGCCCTATATTGACTTTTACACCTAAAGCACTGAGCAGAAAACATCGAAGATATGTAAAGTAGCAACAATATAGGTTTTCCGTCTTTCTTTAATTTCTCTTCACTCTCGTAACCTGAATGTTGTCTCTTCTTTCTGAATAGACCAATCACGGGCGCGCTCTACGGCACTTTAAAGGAGGCGGATGATTCCCCCTCCAAGATGGCGCCTACGTGCACACCATTCAAAGGAGGAGGGGTCAAGTGACAGTCTTTCCTTTATGTTTAGAGCTGCCATTTTGTCCCTTTTCCATATCGATGTTGTACATCCCTTGACTGACAGGTCTAAACCGGAAGAAGAAAAAAACAAGGGAAAAAGAAGGGGTCCGAGCCGACGCGACCGGCGGCAGCAGCAGCAGCACAATCTGACGCCATCCTCGGCCTGCGCAGCGCCCCTGGACCGAGCAGCAGGCAGCCGAGGGCGCGCCGCGGCAACGCAGGTGGGTCTTGCTAGCGCCCGCCAGCCGGGCTTTGTCTGCGGGGAGAGAGCAGAGGCCTGGAGGTGTTTACAGTACCTGACCCTGGGGAGGGGCCAAGGCCTGGAGGTGGGGGTTCACAGTTACTGACATCGGGAAGGGGCGGGCCACAGTACCGGCGGGAGGAAGGGGGGGTGCTACTGGACTTCGGTGAGGGGGAGCCCACAGTACCGGGAGGGATGGGGGTGGCTACAGTGCCCGATCTCGGGGAGGGGGGGATACAGGATCTGCCCTGGGGGTGGCCCTGCATTAACGCCGCCCGGTGAGTGCGCCTGGAGCCTCGGGGGAGGATGCACGGCAGTATCGGCCCCTTGGATCCTGTGTGTCCAAGGGGAGGCCCTGATCGGGGAGGTAGATGTACCTGCCTGGAGTAGGGAGCCGCTCGGGCAGTGGGGGCCCGTAGCCGCATTGTCCTCTCGGGAGCTAGATGCAGCCCTGATGGGTGAGGGAGGGGTGTCCTCCGACCCCCGGGAGGGGCCCCGCAGAGTGCATTATGACTGGTGGGGGAAAGACTGCAGGAACACAACAGCCCTCCCCGAGCACTCCGGATGCAGACCCTGGTGACGGTCCAGGGAGATGCTGCGGGGGAGGCGGGCAGGGTGGTCTGCTGGGGTTTAGGACGGAGGGCACCCTTAGCTGGGCCTAGGCATGCACACTTGGGGAGGGGGCATCTGACAGGAGACGGGGCAGCACCTTTTGGTATTACCCCCCCCCCCCACCTTTGGGACTGAGGCGGGGAGAAACGTGTGGAAATCCCGTGGGGGCAATGAATGCTCCTGAAGGGAGAGGGCTGGGGGGGGGGGCCCTTGGCACGGGAAGAGGGCGATGGGATAGGTGGGTGGCGAGGCTCAAGCGGGGGGTATGTCCGGATAGCTTGTGCCCCCTCGGGCTGCCTGATGTGATGGGTCGGCGGGGTCATCCTCGTTTGATAGAAGCCTTGGATGGGAGCTGTCTGTGGACTCAGCTCTGTCTCTGCACCTGGACCAGCTCTCTCTCTCTTCGGAGACTAAACCGTTTATTTAAGATCTCCGCGGGGGAGGGGGCGAGCTGCTTGTTCACACTTCTGAAGGGGGGCATAGGGTACTGTGCCACGGCTGACTGGATCCCCCTGAGCCTGGACTCGTTAAAGGGGGTCTCGGTAACCACTGCACTGGAGAGATTCGGCTATCGGTGGACTTTAAATCTCCTGATCACCCCCGGGCTCCACTAGCAATCACTCCTTGTTTTATTTCCCTGACTTCTCTCTTCTCCTCATGTCGACCCGAATTCGCTGTAACGGATATTCATGTATATAACGGTTTTTGCAAACCTGCTTAATGTTTTAGTGAGTGCATGGGTGTGTGTTCCGCGCTCTACCGCTCCATAGGTAGTGTGGTGCCCTGTACGCCTTTCAATCTCTTTATCCATGATTTACACTGTACGCGTTATTTTCTGTGCGGGCAAACTGACGGGATATGGATGGATTCTGGGTATTTACATCAATGTCCTTTGATCACCCCGCCTGGCTTTGTTCCCGTTATTCCCTCAGTTCAAACCTGGCTTCCTAGGCAAGCTCCTTCTCTGGGAGCCTTGATCGTGATGCCCAGGTGTGTCTCCGGTCCCTATTCACATTACTCTGGAGTCTTGGGGCTTGTTGAAGCAAAGTGCTCTTTCAACCATGCATTATTTTGTACAGTTGTATTGGTTATACGCTCATCACCTCTCTCCAGGCATGTTCCTCTCTGCAGGTCTCAGAACAGTTCTGTAAACGCATACTCATCCTCTGGTTTATAGCATGCACCTCTGTTAAAAGCGCATTTTTGGGGTAAGCTTGATATCTGTTCTGAAATCCTTTGAGCCTGATCAACAGGTAATAATGATTCACCTTTCCCTGGTTATCGGGGTGTGGAATTTAATAAAATATCTACTTGTCCACAGGACAGGTTGCTTCATAAATCTACTTGTCCTGTAAAAAAAAATCCACTTGTCCCTTTGTTACCACATAGTGCAGCAGCACATTATGGCAACAATCTAATTATGTAAAAATATTAGCCTTTCTGATTATGCCGCGGCTCATACAATAGTAGGGTTTGAAGTCTAGCAATTTCCTTACTTTGCCACATTTCCACAGAATTACATACTAGAGGTTGTGTTAAGCGATACTTCCAGGGTTTAATGACCTTTTGAGTCTGAGCAAATCTACTAAACTGCATGTTTTAGGGTTTTTGCCATCTCTTCTCCAATTTTTTTCCCCATACTGAGAGAGGTTGGAAATTTTACTCCTGACAATGGCAGAAGTAAAACTTCTCCCTGGAGAAAAAAGTGGTTGGAGGGAAAGTGAATTTGTAAACTCTCAACATATGATCTCAAGAGCACATCTACACCTGCATATTTGCTAGTGGTAAAAAGCAATTCACACATTTACTAGGAGTACAATTTCCTGTCCTACTTCTGTAAATTTTTGTGAATTCATGGAAAGCCATACATCTGCATTAATGCAAGAACATATACCATGGGTGCAGATTAGTGACTTTTTAAAAAAAGAATTGGACCCCTGATTAGGTTTGTGGTTATCCATGGCCTTTTGTTTTTATTGAAAATCTATCCATCCATTGACTGGCTTCTGCTCTTTTACAAGGAGGACATCTGCACACAAAGTAGCCTTTTTCAGTGCCAGGGACTACTGTGGCAATGTGTGCTTGTTAAGGCCAAAAAAATGTGTTTCTGTCAATGATTGTTATAACTGTGAGGGTCTGGCAGCTCCCACAAAGTTTTACAAAAATCATAACAAGACACACATTGACAAAAGGCGGACCACTAATATCAGACCTATTGGCTTTGCCAATGCTTGCTTTTATTTGTCACGTTTCCCATTATCTTGTTAAAACTGGTTGCACTAATTTTCCATTATGAATATTTTTAAGAACTACTCGCATGCATCAACACATTTTACTAAATGATGCTTCAAAGAAAGTTACCTACTATTTCACTTTAGTTTAGCAAAACCTTTTTTTTCTTTTCTTCCTAGTTGCATTTTTTTTTGTGGACATTATTTTGGAAGCAAAGGATCATCAATCTTGCTTTCGAGCTTCTGCAGATATTTGCATCTAATTAGAGCATTCTGGTAGCAATGTATGTAGCATCATATTGTTAAACTTTGCAAACGTGTACACTTTTACACTGGAACAACTCAGTAGTGCAGTCTAACCTTACAACATTTCCTTAGTGCTCACCCTAATAAGAAAGGCTCTTCATTGATAAACCATAAATACAAGTTCGAACAAGAACAGAATTAACATATGGACACAAATATTACCTTAGCTGCAGACAATGCCCTTCCCTGAGCCATAATGTGGTACTGTAAACTGGCAGCCAAAGGGTTTGTGCTGCGGGGGGCTGGGCCTACTTGTCCCAAGGACAAAATTAAAACTTGTTGTCCTTGACCCCAAACAATATGTCCAGGGAGTCGGGTTATAGGAATTCCACACCCCAGGTTATTAATCATCATTCTGATTTGGCCTGCTCTTCTGCAAGCAAAAGTTACATTGAATGAGGGATGTGTGTAATTTTGCTTTGGTGTAATTACTAAAAATGCTGAAGCTGGGTTTACACTGTATTTTGGTAAAAAATAGATCCATGCGTGTTGGACACAAGGATGCATTTTGCGCACACACGAAAAAGGACAACCCCCAAATCAACTCGAACAATAGTCGCTGGTGCTCTGTTGCTCATGATTTTCGTATGTGTTGACAGTACAATTTTACTCCGAGCTGTGCATAATTATGCAATGTGGCGTAACAACATAATTTCTGGGATTTCATGTAACCTGCATAATGCAAAATTTTGCTCATTACTCGGACGTAACACCAATTTAGTCCAGGTCTAATTGTGCTACATTGAATTGTGGAAGGAACTTTTTGAAAGTTTTTGTATAAATGGTTTAAAACGTAGTTTGTTTCTCAAGTTCTCTTATAGTTGTTTGCATTGTAAGGTTTCTTATCGTAAAAAAGGAAATAAAACCGGTCTGTAGTCAGAGGTATGACGATTGGTTATTAGTACCCATTTTTAAGGCATTTTACAGCTGAGCCAAAGGTCCTTCCTCACTGATGTCGCATTGCTACCAAATGGTATTCCCAGGGTCTTGGAAAGAGAGGTCGCTATATAGTTCTCCTAAACCAGGGGACTCCAACCTTTTCTGTAGTGAGGGCTACTTCTGCTCAAGGAAATTCCTCCGAGCTACTAACTAGCAAATGCTATAACTATAAAATAGTGATGTCACGTGTTAACTTTACACTATGACCACCGTAAGCAGGATTATCAGTATTGACCATCAAATGTTCCAGGCGAGGTTACCAACAGAAATGCTAGGAAGAAAGTCGATCAATATTAAATGCCTCCACCTAACATCTTCACATGGCACAAAGGACATAACCACAGCAGTAAGTCTCCCCAATTCCGCTTGAATTATCAATCACATGTAAACTTTGGACATGTTTTGGAATGGCAGCCTTTTGTTTTCGTCAGCATAGACCTTCTCACCCCTCCAGGCTACAACATCATCAGTAACGACAGACCGATAAAAACAGGTGGCAGCCTAGCTATCCTTTACAAAGTAGTACAGTTAACCAGATTAAAATCCACAGAATACCTGACTCTCGAGTACCTATGTGTTGAACTTACAGTCAAAGGCACCACGCCCATCACATTTCACACCATCTACCATCCTCCTGGTGAACGTACCCTCTTCGCTGAAGAACTAACCGACCTAAAAACTCGTTTCTCCCTAACAGACAAGGAAGACGTGTTCCTGGGTGACTTAAATATCCACTGGAACAACCCAGAAGACACTACAACCCAGAACCTCTCCAACCTGCTTGAAATTACTAACCTCAAACAACTCTGCAATGAACCAAAACACATCGAAGGAGCAACACTGGATACGATTATCACCAAAAATGAGCTGGTTTCTTTGAGATCGATTTCTCCCATTGACTGGTCTGACCACCACCTCATACTGTTTAATATTGACTCACATGTCAGAAACCAACCAATACGACCTGAAAATCCTAAGCACTGGACCAGGAACATCAAAGGAGTCCCTATAACCGAACTGGAATCCAGGATTCATGCCCATCTAAACCCCAGCCATCCACTGACGGCCGATGACCTAACATCCCACTTTAATTCCACGACAGAAGTGTTAGATCAAGTAGTACCACTCAAACATTTGAGATCTATCAAATCTAAATATTGGTTCAACGTGGATCTTAATAATGAAAGACGACAAGTCAGACAATCGGGAAGCACTTGGGGACTGTGCCCTTCGAATCTTCACCTAGTGCAAATTAGACCAGCCCAGTTGGCATATAAAAAACACATTTTTAGAGAAAAGGCCACTTTTTTCTGCAGGTAACTAGACCAGGCAAAGAATAGACCTAGAGAACTCTTCAACATTGTTAAAAGTCAAACGCACACCCCCACTAGTAATAAAAGCCACCAAGGATTGATGCGAAGGAATCACCAGCTTCTTCAGATAGTCACAAAAATTGAGCAATCCTTCATCCAAACCTCAAATCCTGCCCCCCTTTAACCGCTTCTGACCAAACAGATCGAAATCATACCACAGACAACTAGGCCAGCTTCCAACTGAAAAACAAGCATTGGCATAGCCAATAGGTCTCGCCTTTGGGACCATATAAGTGTTTAGCCATGCAACAGTTGCATAACTAAATACTGATAAGGTCCCAAAAGCGAGACCTGTTGGCTATGCTGTGCGGCCGCGAAAGTGAAAGTAATCGCGGTAAAGCACGGCGTCCGCGCACATGCACTGTAGCTCTAGGCTGGCCTGGTAGCACTTTTTGGAGCCCTCTCAATAAGTCTCGCCAGACCAGCACATGCGCTGGGTCAAGCGAGACGTAATGGCGCTAATTGGTCGAACTTAGAACTCATGTCGGAAATTGAAGTCTTCAATATAATTGCAAGCTTACGTCCTACTTCCCACACTATGGACCCCCCTCCCATCCACAATAGTAAAAAAAAAAAAAACTCAACCACCTCATTGTCCCTTTCTGGACAAAACTCAACTCCTCTCTCATCAGGTTGTCCCAGACTCCCTTCAGCTAGGACAAATCACACCTATACTCAAACCAGGGGCCAACCCCAACAAGCTCAACCACCTCAGACCTATCTCCATCCTTCCGTTTCTAGCTAAAACTATGTAAGTGCATTCTCTTACAAATTAACAAACCTAATGATGACTTCAACCTCCTCAACACCTTTCAATCAGGTTTCAGGAAAGGTTGTAGCATCGAAACAGCAATGCTCAATATTGCAGATGATATCCACAGAGCCTTAGATGAAGGTGAAGCCTGTCTCCTCATCCTTATTGACTTATCAGTGGCATTCAACACAACCATTGAGCTTTTCTGGACTCTGAAGAGGCGCTCTGGCATTAATGGCACAGTACTAGAATGGTTCACTTCCTTCAGCACCGTTCGCAACAAATTAAAATCAACTCCTGCCTCTCTGTACCAACACGGGTCAAACTTGAGTCCCGCAAGGATCGATCCTCTCACCATCCCTCTTCAATTTCTTCATGGAACCCCTTGCAAGTCTTCTGAAACAAGCAGGGGTTCAATACCACCTATATGCAGATGACACACAAATATACTACAAAACAAAATCACCCAGTGACGTTCGACACCTCAATGTCACATTAACCAAGATCCAAACCTGGTTTAACGCAAACCACTTAAAACTGAACCTGTAAAAAACGGAATTACTACTGTTCTCTCCGAAAAGTAACCAGCAAGAAACACAATTCAAATGCTCTCGCATTTCCATTTGGCTTTGAATAATCATTTGGCCGATGGTAAAGAGCGCGCAAAACTATGATCCTCCGAGAGTGAGAGTGTGTACGAGAAGGGGCAGGATGATAAAAGGCATACCAGGGGAATGATCCGTGGGAAAAGGCTACATGATCACATAATGATCGATGTTCTGGTGCTTGCAGCTTGGTGTCTGAGTCACGGAAGACAATCTAGAAAGTGCATGCATTTCATTGGTAATCGTTGCGAGTTAAGCGGCAACTGACTTAAAGTTAAGGTGCTAGACGTTTCAGAATTACCATTCGGTTTCTATATGCCACCGAGCAGCTATACACAAACAAGTCAACAAGTGCGTTAAGTATTTACCCACGATGTCTGCACAGATTTCAGCAGGTTTGCCCTTGGACAGTACGTAATGTGTGTACGCGACAGCTCAGATTCCTCACGAAAACTGGGTGGGAGACCCTCATCCCGGTTATTGTTAAGGGAAATGGAAGCCCCTGTAATTAATAGGGGAGACCGCCCTCTGCACCCTACAGTACGAATGAAGGGGCAGTGCATTGTTGGGATTTGTTAAAAGCAGATGAACAGATGTGCTGTTTCCCCCCTATTGTTTCTGGAACTGAAAACCAGCGCGGTCGTGAAAGCGACCGCGCTGGGTTAATTAGTAACCTGATCCAGGAATGCAGCTGGCACTCTGCTTGCCACTCCTCGCTCGCCACTCCTCGCTCCCGAGACCCATAGGCCATGGGAGTGAACGTTCACAGAAAAGGCGGAACATAACCCCGCCTATGGCCATTTGCATGCTTTCATTTTTGAAAGCCACTCGCAAAGGCCAGTGAAATTTGTGGGAGGAGTCCGACCCACACGGAGAAGACTCTTGGAAGTCTGGAGTGATTCCAAGAGGCCCTCTCCTAGAGCAGCGCATGCGCGATGCGCTAGGCTCGACCTAAAAATCCCACGCTTCATGCCCATTAAAGAAAAGTGGGTCGCAAACATTTCTTCTAAAAAAGTGGTTTGTGGTTCTAAAAATTTTGAAAACCTCTCTTTTGGAGGAAACCTATTTGCCTTGGAGTATTGTAACTTCAGGATTATTTTGCTTAAAAGAAGGCCGGCACTTAATGCTTGTTCTGTGTGGTTTACTAACAAGCTGGGAAATTAAGGTGGCCTGGGTGGGACTTGGAGGCCTTCATGTATAGGTTATCTACAGCTGAAAGTCAATGAAATGCCTGTTGGTAGATCATCCCTTCATGTCACATTAGCACAATAAATATATGGCAACACTTGTGAATGATGGCCTATTAATATGCACAGTTTAACATATTGAACAAAGCTGACCCTTTTAATACCGTTTTATTATCTTGGAGATCGCAAACTAAGTTCCTGTGGTGGTCTTCATTAATTAATGCTTTTGATTGCCATTTTCTTTATTGGCAGTAATCCCGAAGCTAAATATCCAGCCTTGTTTTATATGGGAGACGGGCGATTTATTATTTTTTTTTTTTTTTGTTTTTCTATAGCATCTACGCTTGGAAAACATTTAGCATTCCCCACACATCATAGTGTACCTTTTAATCTTATTCCACAATCCTATGCTGCTGTCCAGCCACCACCCACCATTTACTTAAGAGGCTTTCCTGTCCATACCATCCCACGTGTACGTTCTAGTTGCTATTAATGTACTTCTCTTCTTTTCTTGCAAAAATAAGCCTACATCTCACTTTAATTGATAATGTTCAATATTGGAAGTGTCTGCATGGTTAATATGCACAAGATCCTTTGGTTGTGTAAGTCCTTCAATTGTGTACCTAAATAGTCTAGAAGATATACAAGTATTTTCTGAACTTTCTTTTCCCTACAATGTTTTGGTCAACTTTTCCATCCCTAAGACTTGCCACAGTATCTGTAGCCATAAGTTCCCTCTGGAAAATGAGGCGAGTCCCATTGAGCTAAGATGGATTGTTTGGCCTCTGGGAGCATGTATACAAACTTTCCCTTTACTTATACATAGAGAGGATTGTGTTGGAGAGGCTTCCAATCAGTATGACTTTGGAGAGTCTGCTAATCGCGAGCCACTGGCTTCCTCTATCCCTCTTCTCCAGAATGGTGCCAGTTGGGACCAAACCATAATGTGCTGCAGTGCATCAGATAGCCTATCGTCTCTTTAGCATAAGGTACCACCCAATGCTCCATGATTTCTCCCCCAGCACCCAAGTCTTGCTGGTGTATAGTCCCAGCGATTGTAGGAGTCTTCCTTGGTACGCAAAATTATTGGTTCTAATTCAAGTGCTCTTCAATTGGTCAAGGTTCAGATTAGTCCCAAGTTCTTTTCCCCCAGCTCCTCTTTTGTTAAAGAATTGTTTAAAATCTGCTAGATATGGTGTGCCATGAGGGAGATCATTTTGGTTTTCTAAAGTGTCCTGGCTAAGTCAATTCACAGGTATCTAATGCAGCCATCAGACCACTGGAAGGGGACTGACTGCTCACAGGATTTAATTCTTACCCGAGAGAGGTTGAGTACCTCAGACCTGGTAAGAGTTGTCTTAAACCCAGAAAGTTGCTGATAATTTCTGTGCTTCTTCGGAATTATTAGTATGGAGACAGCCGGGTTTATCATTGAAAGTTGTATATTGTCTGTAAACATGGAGAGCTTAACTTGTCTTCCACCAGTCGGATAACCTTTGTGTTTGTCCTGATTCACTGTGCTGACTTCCAATGTAAAGATCACCTGTCAGCCTGTTAAAAATGATGCCTGTTTGGTCAGGGAGAATGTCTGATGACAAACTCCTGTAGTCTGGATGTGAGGTTTTTCGATAATTGTTTGTGCCTCTTATAGATTAATCCTCACTGGTTAATAAGGATGCCAATCTATGGCTGTTTTCTTTCATTGGAGTCTGAGGGATATTGTGGCATCTGACACTGTGGGAGTGAGCCATTCCCTTAAACTCTTTAGAGTACTGGTAACATCTGGCCCCAAAAAAAAACATGCAGCTAGTTGCCCACGCACTTTAAAATTTTTAGGAGTTGTGTATATAGCTCATAGTTTTTTCTCTTTTGTAATTTGTTCCTCTCGCTGGGCCATATCAGTGTCTGATAAAGAAAACCGTTTTGCCTGCCTTTGGTATTCCTGCTTAGTCTTAGCTGTTGTAGTCTCTCGTGCACACAGTGTTCTACCAAATTATGAAAGCATGTGGTCTTTTGTCTCTCTCCACTATGGGTGATTCCTTCGGAGTATTTTGCGTATGTGATGTAAATTCATGACTGCTTAGCTTGTAAGCTTGCCAGGCTTTCCCCTGATTTGTTGCCCCCCCCCCCCCCCCCGCCCCCCCTCGTAGAATTGCTGGTCGTGCCTAGTAAGACTTCTAGTATTTTTATTTTATTCGCCCACATAGCCCAGTCACTCCACATATACATTGCAACTGCATATTTTTGTGTGGATACTATGAGGTCTTTAAATGTGGTCAACGGGGCTTCTTTCATTTTTTTCCAAGTGTGCAGCCTCCGCTATGAAGAGCGATTTCGGCACCATCTTGAGGCTATACCAAATTCATTGTAACCATTTTGTAGAGAGATCGAGAGAGTGCTTTGACTAATGTTCTGAAGTACCATCTGGGTTGTAAGAAGGGCATCATTGAGGAGCCAAGTGGATTTGCATGCAGTTCAAGATTTGCCCAGTCCCTTTAGTATGCAGGCGATTGGGCCTTGGCGGGACTGTCATGAGTCCCTAGTCTACCCCCTTAACCTCTGGTATCAACCATTTGTCCAATACAATATTTAATATAGATGTGCAATACTTCTGTATGCTGGTGAGTAGTAAGAAAAATATTTGTAGTGGATGTCTGTCACAATTCCTAGGTCCTCAAACCAAACTTTCCCTAATGGTGAAATTGCCACTGTACTCTAATACCTATTTTGCATTTTGTCTAGTGGTCACTTAATATATTTGGCGTCATGACGAGGCTGAAGAGCTTGCTCCCCACAGTACATTTCCTTCCCTTGGTTTGGTGCGTAAACACACTAGTATGGGTGGGGGCAGTCCCTCGTCTGTGCCCCATATTGCCACTTGTCTTCCCTCTGTGTCAAACATTCTTCTACTCTGAACTTGAATTTTCAGCATGATATAGTTCCCATACCTGCTGTTTTACTTCTTGATACAAAACACTGATGGGGTTGTGGGGGGGGGGGGCCGGGGTGGGTTGGTTTTGCCGCAACAGGTTGCTCTCCTGTAATGGGCCTATAGTTGTGCTAATTCATTAATTATTGGCAAACGTTTTTCTGGGTTAAGCTCTATGCCGTTGTACACCATGATCATGAAACCTATTTTTGTTAGGGGTTTAGTAGGGTTTGCTTAAAATATTTTGTATGCGAGTTCAGCATTTTCCTCCGTCATGAATAGTTCTGAGTCTAGAGGAAGGCATCTGATCCTAGCTGGTGTAACTTCTCCCTCCTGTTAAACCTTCCCCCAAGTTGGTCTGCGTCTCCAACTCAAAACTACCTCCCAACATATTTGTCCCACCAGTAGGTATCTAGCTCATCTTGCAACTAGAAGAACAAGCATTGGCATATCCAATAGGTCTTGCCTTTGGGACCTTATGAGTGTTTAGTTATCCAGCACAATATCCTTGGTGCAACAACATCAACTGTTGCATGGCTAAACATTTATAAGATACAAGATTTAGCCATGCAACAGCTGATGTTGTTGCACCAAGGATATTGTGCTGCAAAACTAAATACTTAAAAGATCCCATAAGCGAGACCTATTGGCTATGCCAATGCTTGTTAGATTGTTCCAAAGGGTTCATGAAAACGAGCGAGAACCAAGAAGCCCTTCCTCACATGACTACCAAGTTCCATCTCTGATCAAATAAATGAATAACATAACATAACATAACATCTGTTCACCGTCGCGACAGTCCATAAGGAGGATAAAAATCGATAAAGCATGGACCTACTCGCGTGCATTTATCACAGTTACTTCTCCGAGACCGTGCATCACCAAAGGATTGGTGCTATTCCCATATACATGAGTTACAGGTGCAAATAAACAATCCAGGGAGAATATGTGGCTGTCTCCTAGACCATTACTGTGAGGCCCCAGGTATCGAGAAGATTACGGCTATGCATCTGAATGCAACCCTGCTGGCCTTCTACCTGCCACCCCACGGACCCAGCTTTCACAAGAAAACTGCCCCTGAATGGTTAATACTGACTTTGAGATGCCTCTGCCTGAAATTGAAGTGTGGGTGGTAGTGCAGAAAGTTAAAAAAGAAACCATGGAATTATGAGTTTCTGCAGCAGCAGCGTTTTCCACATAATTATCAGTGTATTACATTTGCTACATGATCTGCAGATTTCACCAAAAAAATCTTGATTCTAGCTCAAACGGAACAAAAGTTACTTAAAGCGTGACCAAGTGTTCCGGAGCAGTGGAAGGCCCTTTGCAAAGATTGACTGTTAATCTTGTAGTTGCTTACTGCTGTAGTTGGATGCTACACTGGTGCTAATGAGGTGAAATATTTCCCCTGACAGCGTTACCATGAGTTAAAATGACAAAATAATGAAGTAATGCTAACCACAAAATGTGGTGCATTGTGCCGCATAATTTACCTTTTCTTGCTGCATAATTTAGTCAAACCTGCCGCATAATGTTGTCCTCTTCTGCTGAATAATTCCAGTGGAACTGCTTAAAGCTTTGTGGTGGCAAAGATCTATTCTTTTTAAGATGTAATGTAAAGGAGTTACAGCTGGGATCTGGAATAGTAAAGACACTTACAAAAATGTCTGCATTAGATACAGTTTGATTACTTATTACTAAAAAGCATGTTTTGTAAGAACTTGTTTTATCTCAATCACTGCATCCTTTTGCAGCGGCCTCGCTTAGTGTGTAAATACTGTTTTTTAAAATAATGACTTGTATATTCACAGTGCTTTCTGCCACAGGCTGGGACCTCATAGCACTAGAAACAGGGCCATTGGAATCATGCGGCAGAAGGCGGCCAAATTATGCAGCATGGTTGACTAAATTCTGCAGCACACAAAGGTGAATTATGCTGCATATTTTGTGATAGCATTACTGCACTATTTTTCTATTAGTATAGTCGATTCTTCACTCACGAAGGTTTGTATAGCTGTGCAAGCCTACATCCTCCTGCCAAAGATCAGCACTTAGTGTCTCTTTACAACCTTGTACTTCACTCCTCAGTCACTCAGCAAGGAGCATATTTGTGTTAAAGTTGTGCTTGACAACTGATACGATCTAACAAAATATGGGGCGTGCCCCCCTGGGGGGGGGCGTGGATGGGTTCCCACAGAGACAGTAAAGGAGCGCGATTCATAGATATTGTCAAAGAGAAGGCTCAGAATAGGGAGCACTGTAGGCAGACTCATTTTTATGCTTACAAATGGCCAGAGACCCCTTCTTCAGAGAGATAACCCAAAGCAGGGGCAATATAAGTGTTTTTTTTTTTTTTAAAAGGGACATTCATTAGTTAAGCTGGTACTGCTGCAAAGTGTGTAAGTGGCCACTGCTGGTTATCATAAAGGAGCAGATGCAGCAGGACTGGGGCCCAGGGATTTGGGGGTCCCACTGCATCACAATTATGACTGCCTACCTTTAAAAAAAGGGGCATCAGAGCTTATTGTCCTTTCAAGCATTAGGACAGAGGTGATGATCCATCCTGGAGGGGAAGAGGTAAAAAAGGCAAAGGAGATAACTGCAGTCCTGAGTATCAGGCTATCATTAGTGCAGCAGGTATAGTTGCATTGGAGTCAGAGTGTGAGGGGCTCACAACACCCCAATTATGTGGAGCAGTTTGTTTGGGATATCCGCTTTTGTTTGATGCTTTTGCTGTTTTGTAAGTCTCATATTTGGTGGAATTCATAAGCTATAGAAAAGATATTGCTGAAATCATCTCATAAGCCCTGCTCCCAGCACGCAGCCATGTCCCCCCCCCCCCCCCACCCCACCCCCTGCTCCCCAATCCTTGTCATAAAGTTTTGGAGGGGGGCCCGACCTCAAAACATTTTGCTTACGGGGGGCTCAGAGTAAAAAAGTTTGAAGACCTCTGCACTAGGGGCTCCAACGGTTGAATTAAATGGTACTGTAGGGTACTTTTGAAATTACATAGAGAAGGGGGATGCAGTTGTAAAGCAGGGGTGCTAGATGGTTGAATAATCGGAGTCTGGAGTAGGAATGTGAGACTTGATCTTGGTAGGTGGTGGTGCTGGGTTTGAAGCTGCATGAGCCCAAAGAAGAGATGACCTATTGTATGCTGGGGAAAGAGGGGGGTTAGAGTTTATTAATTGGTAGACTAATGAAGGAACTTGCAAAGAACCAGTTACAAATTGCTAGCCAGCCTGCTAGATTGTTGCAGGAACCAGTGCAGGTGAATATGGCAAAATTAAGAACATTTTCAAAGACTTAATCAGGCGAAGCCTAGAAGGAGGTTGCAGTAGTATTACAGCTTACTGCACACTACAATGCTGACAGGGATCCAACCCAAAGGGATTGGAACACTTTACCCGAGCACTATTTCAGGACACTCGTGAGGCGGACACCTTGCAGTTACACTTCTTTCATCTCATCCAGCTCTATACTCTGCCCATGTCTCAGTGCCACATGCCTTTGCTACACCCTGAGAGCAAGGCTTAGGTCTATTGTTATTTTATGAATTTTAATGTCAACAACTGTATGCATCACAATTATGTACACCAACCAATTGTCAGGTGTTGTATTTGACTCCTTCACCCTCCTCATTTCCTGTGTTGCTTTTCATTATTAAAAAAATTACGCTTCTTGAACAAAATAACAAATAGAAGAATATATCTATCAGAGTACATATAGGTGGAATTAAGCATAAAACCAATATGTAATTAATATATATATATTTACTGTATTGATATTTTGGTCACCAATATTTCTGCTACAATGTATTTGTAGAAAGATATTAAGTACTTGCTATTCTTATACCATTCCCTTGTCAACTGCTGTAAGTGATGGACAGTCGGGGCCCATATTAATTATAGGGTGCACTGTCTGGTCTTTAACTGGGTACCACAGAAACACTCTAGAGATCCAGTTTAGTGTGCCTTACTACAGCTTAGATGTTGGCACCCCTTCACAGGGCAGCCACAAGCTTGAGCATGCCCTGGGTGAAGCACATTAGTGAAAGGTGGCCTGGCTGTTTGAGGCAAGTTGATGGTCCTCAGTACAGGCTTCCACTGACCTGCATTTCAAAGGGGGACAGAGCGGCCCTTGCAGGTGAGTGCTGTAAATGACTTGACCTGACTCCAGGGCCATTCCTGTGCTGTTCTTGGGACCCCATTCTCTCTTCTTTCAAGAGGCGCACTAACTGAGCACCACCCCATTATGCCGCATATTCTGTGCATCTGCTGACAACTACTTTGCCTCAGTGAATAATATATAATGTTTTCTGATTAAAAGCATTAATGGTACACTATTTCAGGAGATGAGGATTTGTAGTTTTTAAATTAATAGGTTGTAGTTATATTTCATTGTAGTACCCCTGAATTGTTGGACCTCCATCAAGTCCTGAGGATGGTCTTAATGAATTGCTAATAAGGGGACCGAAACAAAGAAGTGGTGATGGGGTTCAATTGTCCCACCCTAATGGGGACACAAATAGGGTACTTGTATATCAAAACTCTGTTCTCAAAGTATTGCACAATCAAATATTTATTTCCTCTGTTTGTGAACTGCATAACATGAAATGCAAAATTAATTCAAATATTTATTTGGTGCACAAGGGGCACTTTGTTTTTGATAGTGTGCGGCTTACCCCAGCCCCTTCTGAGGATATTGTTCGGTTTACACCCCGCTGGTGAATCACACCTCTAGAATACAGAACAGGTTTATAAGCCCACTCCCAAAAGCAATTATGGAATGCTCCCTCAGGACTGCGCTGGCACGTTACAAAAGCGGCTGCATAAGCAGTTTGTGCAATATGGCTCCTGATTGGTCAAATATGTACCAGCATGATGTCACGTTTGTTCTCAAATGATTCACACCCATGCTTTGTCTCGCCACACAAAGTAACACTCTTTAAAGTACCTTTACAGTACTTGCTGGACTGACAAACCAAAACAAACACTTGCCCACAGCACTAACATCACGACTCTGCATGAATTGAATTAACTGAGTGTGTTAACACATAGTCACGAGCATTGTACTCTGTGAGAAACCATATCTGCCGACCCAGCCAATTCTAATAGCAGGCTGAAGCATGCAAACTAGGTGTGCCCCCCATCATTGTACGTCAGTGGCGTCTCATTACATGTCTCTCAGTAGATGTTTGTTTCTGTTTCTTACTTTTGCGAAAGTGAAAGTCCTCACGGTGCTAATGACTCGTGAAAGACAGACGGCGGCAGCCTGCGCGCGTGCACGCTTGCGTGAACGCAAGCGCTAGGCCAGCCAGCAGCACTTTGAAAATTCACCTACTAAATGTCTCTCCGAGCAGCGCATGCGTGCTGACTTGGCGAGACCTAAAAACTAGAAGAAACATGACTTTTTAGGTCTCGCCTGGCGTAAGACTGCGCAGTCTCGGTGAGATTTAATGATTTGAGGAGATTTCTCTAGTGGGCTTTAAGCCCCGCCCCTCTTTTCCATTGGCTGGTATCACCGTTTATGCTAAACGGTGGCCAGCCATTGTAAAAGAGCGTCTAGTGACGTACACTTTTCTCTTTTAGAGCCGTCCCAGTTGGACTGGCTGCCCCGACTTATTGCTGGCGTAAAGTTTTTTTAATCTTTATGGGGCCAAACGCATGGCTCCATAAAGATAAGAAACCAGTCATGCGAGCCAGTCCAACTGGGGCGCTCTAAAAGAGTTGTTGTTGGCGTTGCAGCGCGCGCTATATATAAAAGACAAATACGCAGCGCGTCAAAAGATATCGGTTGGTGCTGCGAGTGTCTGAACCCTTGTTTGGCTGGGAATTGTAAGAATGCGTGCCGCCCGGACGGGGAGCGGCGGTGGAGGGCGCTCTCCCTGCAGTTCGCAGAGCAGCCCGCCTGTTGCGCCCTCCCTGCCCGTCCTCCTCCCGTCCCAACCCCCATTTCCTCTCCCAGCAGCTTGAGCTGCAGCTAGTAACTGCCATTTAAGCAGGAAGAGCAGGCAGCATTCCCCCCCCCACCCCCATCGCTCGCTTTTCATCATTTTCGGTGGACAAATAGTTTCAGGGCAGACCATGAATCCTTAAAAATCACGACCGGATCCTTGCTGTTCTACCAGGGACTTTTCTTTCTTCGCGAAGCCGTGCCTCCAGGGAACTTTGGGAGGCTTGCATCTCCGCGGTTTCATTTTCACCAGCTCGCCGCTGCTTCCTTGTTTCTTAGCTCCAGGATCCTCGGTGGTGCGTTGAAAGTTATATTACTTGTTAGTCTGCAGTGCGCGAGCTGTTGAAGGGTTGCACGCGCTTCAATGGGCGTTTTCACAGCTGCAGATGGAAAGGGATGTTTTCGCTGCTACGTTTTAAGTACCATAGAGTTCTGCAAATCGTAATGTTTCGAAAATGTCTTGCGGTGTTTATAGCTTAGGTACTTTTAGTTTTGCTTTGTTGCTGTGATGACCGGTCTGTGGCTTTTTAGCCCCAGCTGCACTTATGCAGTCGAACTGTAGTGGGCGCATCTTGGGGTTACTTGTGTGAGGGAAGCTTGTTGCTTAGTCTCATACTCTGTACTGTCGGGTTTCTGGGGGCAGTTCTGAAGGAGATGAACTGAACTGTCACATGGAGCAAACGTCTGAAAAACATTAAACCGCGTATATCTAATGCCCGTGTAAGTACAAGGGAATCGTGACGTCTCAGACGACGCTTTCTCATAATGTCCCAAAGACATGTAAAAGTGGGTGTTATTACCAACATCAGCGGTGCTTATTGTACTGAGCTCAAAGACTAAGGAAGATGGCTGGAAAACACTGAGGTTTGTGCTGGTGAACTGCGATTATCACTCAAAAACATACTCCCAGATGACAACTTCATTACCTGATAGAAATCAGTCTGTTCAATAATTAGGTACCGCAAGATAATGTTTTTATTAAAGGTCGATACAAAGCTGTTCTTGGAACAATATTTGGATTAACTCTTTGCTTAATTCAGCGGATGTCTGTTGGGAGACTAAACATGATAAGAAGAGCATCCTATTAATGCCCATGTAAGTTTCACCCATTATCTAATGTCATTTCAGTGCATTCAGTCCCGGTGGCCCGCAGAAGAACATTGTTCAAGCAGGGTCATGTTTACGGTTGTGTCTTCTTGATGCTTCTTCCCAAACATATACATTCGGGGTAACTCCAGTAAGTGGTTTTGGGTTTATTGAGACTGACGTATGATGTGGGTTAAAGACCACAGAAACCATATTAGATTTTGCTTTTTTAAATTTAATTAGCTCACCTCTAGCCTGTTCCTGTGGGGGGGGGGGGGGGGGTGTAAGCAGTAAAAAGGCACAATACAATTAGTTAATAAAATCATTTGTGTTAGTAAAATTAATGGAACGCCTTGGAGCCAGGGTTGGCAGGATCATCTTTAACAGCAAGGGGTCACTTCAGTTTTGTCCACTGTGAGCAGGATCATCTTTAGCAGGGGTCACTTCAGTTTTTAGCCATGATGGGCATTATCAATATGTGGCGCATGCCCTTGACGTGCACTGAAGAGCTGCGCTCCCGGGCAGCAGCGCGCACCACAATGCCGCTGGCTCGTGCTCCTTGCCGGTTGCCAGGATGCGACCGAGAAATCTAATAACTGTGCCAGTGGGCCCTCTGCTTTTTCGCTCCCCTCCTCAGACAGTGAAGCTGTACAGGCACTAATGAAAGGTTAAATTAATAGGGATGGCTGACAAGAGGTACAACAAGCATTGAAAATGCAATAGGCCTCGCCTCTTATTAAGTTAAAGCCATTTGCTTTGCTATATAATACCATTAGCAAAGCAAATGGCTTTAACTTAATAAAAGGCGAGGGAGGCCTATTGCATTTTCAGTGCTTGTTTGGAAACTGATTGGAGAGCTGGTATGGGATAAATGCAGCTCTTATCAATTGAAGGAAATTGCTCCAGCTTTTCACACATTACATGTTGAGTTCCTTTTCAACGTAGTGCAGGCTCACCGTCCTATCCAGGGGATGGCTTTTCTTATATGGTTTATTGACTCTGTCAATCTATGTAGCACACTTTTTGATCTCTTTTAAAAGATGTATTTGAAAAGCAGGTGTGTGTGTGTGTGTGTGTGTGTATATATATATATATATAATTCTTTATATCTTTTCGCTTTGCTTCTTTTGGAGCCATTCAAATACAGATGTTGGGGCACCTGGAGCAATTTTGAGTCCTTTTGTTTTTAATGAAGGATTGACTTGTTCATCATCTAACGTGTGCTCTCTTCCTCTGTGTTCTTACACAGGGTTCGAAAAACCCACTCGCTATGGCGAGACAGATTGAATCCAGACAAGCTATTTTTAGGGCCTACTCGCCCTTTCTGACGTGTAGGAACGAAAACTGACTTTTGACTTCTGTCTCTGAAAGCGGAGCAAACGTGACAAGATAGAATTTAAAGACCTCTTTATTGCTCACAAAGTGACAGAGGTTGGCCATGTACTTAACGGTTGGGACAAGTAGATTTTTCAAGTTGCTAGACCTGAAGGTCTAGTACCATTTTAATATTTTTCAAGCCCTGCTTACAATGCCTCACATTATTTAGGTGTGTATACTTGATCACTGCCTGCCTATTTATTTTGAAACCAATTTTTTACTTTTCTGGTCACTACTTCTTAATCCTTAGATGGCTCTTAAGGGTCTTTGCTGTCATTCTCCATTTGTTTTGACTGGCGGATGGCTCCCTCCATTGTCTTTGGTGGCCTTTGTTGCCCCATATTCTTGTTTGTATCTCGGTCTCCTATTTGCCATGCCTCTTGGCTCCTCTAGTGGAATTGTACTGTAGTGCATTATCCCACTCTGTTAGTGTCTAATTCCCCACCCTAGGTTTTCTTCTCCCACCTGCCATGTCTCTGGTCACCAGCTTAACGCCATTCTCACTGCATAAATCGGGTACAGCTAACTGAATTGGTTGCCCAGTGTTCATCTTAAATGACCTCCTTAGTTTTACTGTAAATGCTGGAGGCTACTGGTGAACTCCCCCCCCCCCCCCCCCCCACCCACTCATCAAGAGTCTTGAGTTACCCACAAAATGCTGTTCCTGGGTGCGTCTTTACACATGGAGCTCTGGATTTTGTGTCTATTCCTCGGCATACAATCGCACACTGACCTCGCATTACTTCATACTGTTAACAACCATGCCATAACACCTCCCAGCAAGTTAGGTAATTCCTTGTTGAGGCCGCCCAGAACCACAAGGGTCCTAAAACATTTCTTCTGAGGTGTCATGGTGCTTGCACGAGTCGGCCAGATCGAGTGGTATGAGGTGGTTGAGATGGCACAGGTTCTGAAGCATGATATGGACTGTCACGCAGGGTCGCCTCGGTCATGATTGCAGGAGCTGATGACAGTCTAGGTAGATATTTAAAATGTGATGTGTCCTGTGTGATGGACTTTCACGGACCATGCACCATCACCATGTGTTCTTTGCACGTCACATCCCTCAGAGGATCATCAGCAAATGGAGTGTCAGTTTTCTGCTTTCGTTATTGGCTGACCAGGGCCCAGTCCTCTTCATTGAAGGCTGTTTCCTGAGCGTGTCGCTGGAGATCAGTACATGTTTCATCTGTCACTTCTGAGAAGTGTCCGTGACATGAACCGTATCCGCTTTCAAGGATCGGTCTACTATCCACTGTGGCGGTTTGGTTTCAATATTGCTGTCACATAGGACAAGGCTTTTACCAGTTGTGGAGTGAGTAGTTGAATTATGGGTACCCGTTTTCGGCTACCCATGAATCGTTTCGCAACACCATTTGCTTGGGGACACAGAAGTGTGCTCTTTTGATGCCTGACATTTAGTCAGATCAGAAATTCCTTGAATTCTTTGCTAGTGAAATGTGGACCGTTGTCCGATTTGAAAATGGTGGGATACCCTAAGCTCCAGAGATGTTATCCAGCTGTTCGATGACCTTGTCATGGGTTGTTGATGATAACTTCTGTATTAAAGGAAGATGTGCATACTCCTTGATGACTACCATGAGAGGATGTCGGTTTTCTAAAGGCTCAAAGAAATCAACTGCAACTCTTTCCTAAGCATGTGCAGGAATGTCAGACATTGTCAGTGGGTGCCGTGTCACTCTGGGGGAAGGCAGTTTTAAAGCGCTTTTTCGTCGAGTAGCACACTACTCCGGGACCCATAGAGGATTAGTGTTGAATTAGCATAGTAAAACATGCAAGTAATTTTAAGTGGTGGATAGGTTAGTCAATTTTATTTGGATTCAGTAGGATAGAAGAGGAAAAAAAGGTTTGTATTTATATAGCGCTTGTTACCCCTGATGGGGTTTTGAAGCGCTATTTTTCTGGCGAGTAGCACGCTACTCCAGAAACCCATAAAGGATTAGTGGTGAATTAGTAAGGTGAAATATGAAAATAATTTGAGTGGTGGATATTAGTCCGTTATTTGGAGTGAGAAGGATAGCGGAGGGATAGAAGGGGAAGAAAGGTTTGCATTCATATAGCACCTGTTACCCCTGATGGATGTTAAAGCGCTTTTCTGGCGCGTAGCATGCTACTCCGGAACCCATAAGAATTAGTGTTGAATTAATATAGTGAAACATGAAAGTAATTTGAATGGTGTATATTTTAGTCAGTTATTTGGATTGAGAAGGGTTGGGGAGGGGTAGAAAAGGGGAAAAAGGTTTGCATTTATATAGCGCTGGTGACCCTGATGGGTTGTTGAAATGCTTTATTGGCGAGTAGCACGCTACTCTGGAACTCATAAAGGAATAGTGGTGAATTAGTATAGTGGAATATGGAATTTGAGAAGTGAACATGTTAGTCTGTTTTGATTCAAAAGGATAGTGGAGGGAGAGTGAGGGATTTGGATTTTTTTGTTTTTTTTAGGTCATAGCAGTAGGAGGAGGCTTTTGGATGAGTGAAAAGGGTTTTTTAGGGGAATAGTCTGAGGGAAGAGTTTAGAAAGGTTTCTTTTGGGGGATCGGTATAGTAAGAGGTGTCAGATGATGCAAGGAGGGGTAGAGTAGGAGAGTCTAGAAAGGGTTATTTTGGGGATCGTAGTGGTATGGGGTTTAGGGTAAATGAAAGTGGATGTAGAAGATATATTGATAGATGTGTAGGGTGAGGGATAGGGTAGTGCATTGGAAAGAGTAGTAGAAAAGTTTGAGCAGTCAAAGTTGGGCTAGAAGATATATTGAGAAAAGGATAGGCTGAGAAATAGGGTAGTGCTTTGGAAATGCTAAATTAGAAGAACTTGATAAATATAGATCCATAAATACATTGAAAGTATATAGATGCATAAAAGAGGTAAGTATATGTAGATTAAAGATATTGATAGAGGTACAGGATGAGAAATAGGGTAGTGCATTGGAAATGCTTTTTCAGGAGAAAAGTAACGCACACACACAGATCCAAGTACATGGAAGGTACATAGATGCACAATAGAAGGACATGTAGACCAAAGAGGATTTTCTTTTTAACATAATTATTCTAAATGTTTATACAAAGCAATACACAAAGATAGGTACATATCTATAGTGAAAATAAATGCTTGTATACAGAGGGATATGCTGTAAAATTCTGCTTGCGTATGGTGCTTATGTGAGGACGAGCCAATTCTTGAGTAGTTTTCTGAAGATAAGGTGGTTGTCGGTGGATCTTATGTTGAGGGGGGGGGGGGTAAAGAGTTCCATAGTTTGGCTGCTTGCACAGAGAAGGGTGTGCCACCCATAGGTTATTTCTTGTATCTTGGGATTTTGAGGCGAGATGCCCCTTTAGAGCGGAGGTACCTTTTGTTGAATGTGTTTGGTGATTTTATTCCTGATGAAGAGCGGTCCCATTCCATGTATTGCTTTGTGGGTGATACAAAGCGGTTTGAACGTGGATCTTCTGGCAACTGGTAACCAATGCAGGGCTTTCAAGGCTGGTGAGATGTGGTCTCACTGTTTGATGTGCAAGAGTAGTTTGGCAGCAGAGTTCTGAATCTGTTGTAGTCTTTTCATGGTTGTTAAAGGTGATCTGTGGTAGAGGCTATTGGTGTAATCTAGTTTGGACAGAACAAGGGAGATGGTAGCTTGGACCTTGTGTGGAAACCCAAATGAGGGAAAATTTGTTAGTGTTTTTATAGTGACAAAGCTTGATCTTGCTAGTTTGTCCACTTGGGCATTCATAGATAGCTTGGAGTCCATGGTCATTCCGAGGTTGCTTACTTCCTTCGATACTTTAGGCGGTGATCCCAGTTCATCAGGCCAGACGTCAAGCGGGTCATAATGTTTCCAATCGCCACACGTTGGTATTCCTGTTTTGGAAGCATTCAATTTGAAATGGCTCCAAGACATCCACTGATCCACGGCTCTGAGACACCCGAAAATTGGCGATTTTCCAACATCTTTGGGGCATTCCAGTTGAAGGAGTATTTGCGTGTCATCTGCATAGTTATAGCACGTGAGGTGGAATTGATCAGTACCGGTAATGACTTCATGTCGATGTTGAAAAGCATGAGCGAGATGATGGAGCCTTGAGGGACCCCTTCTTTTGTGGAGTATGGTTTGGATGAGAAAAGTGGGGTATGGATGACATTAGTTCTGTTTGCCAATCCAGTCTAGAGCAGTTCCCTCTTTGCTGGCTTCATAGAGTCTGCTTCAGAGTGTCATGGTCAACCGTGTCAAAGGCGTCCAAGCGGAGTAGCGCAGCAACCCCGTTGCGGTCTACTGTATTCTTCAGGTCATCCCAGATGGCAAGGAGGGCATATTCAGTGCCTCTTCCCGGACAGAATTCTGTTTGGAAGTCTGAAAGTTTGTCATTCTCTTCAATGAATTGTGACATCTGGGCGAACGCTGCTCTTTCTATCTGTTTGACCAGGAAAGGTCCATTTGTAATGGGTCTGTAGTTGTTAGAGTTCGGCGGGTCCAAGTTTGTTTTCTTCAGTAAAGGGCGTATGTGTGACTTTTTGAGGAGTTCTGGAAATATTCCGGTAGTTAAACTTTTAGTTTCCTCTCCACTCTCTAGCCTAAGCACGGGAACAAACCACACTTTGTCTTATGACTCTTATGGTAGCTTCAATGCCACAATGTCCTTCGTGGGCCAGTTCAATGACCTGTTGTCCTAGGGTCTCGGGTATAATACAAAACCTTACATTTTGGAATGGTGCACCATCAAACTTATTGTCCACAAACATTAAGGATATGTGTAAGCTCCGGTAATCTAAAAAAAAATATGTATATCTGTCACGTCCCAAGCAGTCAAACTTTGAAGAAACATCGTCCCATATTATTAAGGACACAAATCGATTCGGCTGGAGATGTGATGGGTTACGGCATATTTGATTGGCTGTCATACCCATGGCCTTAATATGGGCCGATGTTTCTTCGAAGTTTGCCTGCTTGGGATGTGATGTTAATACATATTTTAAGAAATGTGTTCATGCCATATTTTACATATGAAGCATGTTGAGAGGTATTTGGACAATCCAATGAGTTGGTATTGTAAAAGCCCTGATGAAGCTCAAGTGTAAACTGAACGAAAAGCGTTGGCTGGATGTTGTGCGTTGATGCAAAGAATCTGAATTCAATAGAGAATTAAAAGGATCACGGAGCTTATGCATATCTATATTGATTGTGGACAATAAGTTTGATGGTGCACTATTCAAGATTTCTGTTCTGCGTTGCAGTTGCACCGAACGCCGGCAGGTGCCGGAATTGTTGTGCACTTCTGCATATAAAATATACTGAAGAAGAAACAGAACAGTGAAGTTTGGCTTTGACAGTCCGCCATCGAGTGTGCTATATAATAGAAAACATTACTTGGTAGCTGATGGTTCATGCAGTAAATTTTTGAAATTCTTCTTAGTCAGCGAAAGTTAGAGCATGCCTCTTCCATAATTAAGTTAGTTGAAATATTTGTGAGGATAAGCATGTTCTTAATAGTATTTGTAGCAGCAATGATCTCTTCAGTGGATAGGGCTGCTGGACCTCACAATGAAGTTAGTGCATTCCTCAGCTGGTTTGGATGTCGAATTGTGCAGCTGTAACAGTACTCGTGAAAATTAATCAGCAGGGTTTTGATTTTTACCTGGCTTGTGTACAATTGCATAGTCCTACTCTTGTAGTCCGAACCCCCACCCCTCAATGTGAGGGTTGCATCTTGGCTTTAACGTTTCTACAAATAGTGGGCCGCGCTTGGTGGTCTGTAATGCTAGTGAGACGTTTTCGGTATAGAAACACAGGAAATGGTTGCAGGCCCACACTATAGTAGGACTCCCCTTCTCCTGCTGAAAATAGGCCTGTTCTATGTCAGAGTTCGACTGGCATATGCCCCACTGTCGCGAGCGTTCGGGTGACCAATATGTCAAGCAAGGATTGCCCCCAGCCCCACCGGGCTGGCATTTACTGTTCTCTCAGTATGTAACTTGGGGTCAAAGGAGGCCATCTCGGTTGTATTTTCAATTGCATGCTTTATTCTTTTGAAACTTTGATATCTTCAGCACACTACTTTAAAAGGGACATTTCGGTTTTTCAAGTCTCTC
Organism: Triturus cristatus; assembly: GCF_964204655.1. Taxonomy (NCBI): domain Eukaryota; kingdom Metazoa; phylum Chordata; class Amphibia; order Caudata; family Salamandridae; genus Triturus; species Triturus cristatus. Next base: position 1,153,520,243 of record NC_140580.1, on the reverse strand, counting down.
AATTGGGCACTCACAGTAGCAAAGTCTCAGGTATACATTGAGCAATAACTGGCCATGCCTAAGAAGGATTGCAGCATGGTGACATCTTGTAGCATCAAGTAGCTGACAGTGCTTTCACTTTATCAGGGTCGGGAGTAATTCTCCCATTCGAAAATGTGTCCAAATAATTTGCTTTTTGTGGAACAAGCACTTTGATGCGTTCCGAGTGAGACCTGCATCAAGTAACCGGCGCACTTGTGTAAGATTTGTCATGCTCCTTTTGCGTTGCTCCAAATATCAGTATGTCATCACTGTAATTAAAAGCATGTGTGACAGGTTGATTTATTCTACTTATAACATCCTGAAATATTTCTGCGGCTGACACTCAAAAACTCAGCCGTTTTGTATCTGAACAAACCGGGGCCAAACAAAGTAGTGATGTACCCACAGTTAACTTCCAGCTTGAGTTGATGGTATCCCTGGTTCATGGCAAAAATGGAGAAGACATTGGCACTGTTCAGTTGCATGATCATCTACACTATGTGTAGACCAGGATGTCTTTCTCTCTCGATTTGTTTTGTTGACCTGGCTCATATCAACACCGATGTGCACTTCACCTTCTCTGGCTGTTTTTTGGTACCACCACTATGTGCTGAGACCCATGGCGTAGGACCAGTGGAGTGTTCAATGATGTCGTGCTTAAACAGAGTTTCTAGTTCATTCTCCACAGCTTCTTGCAAGTGGAAAGCTACTTTGAGTTGCCACTGGGCAACAGGGTGGATGTTCTTATTGATGTAAAGTCACACTTTCTTGTCTTGAGTCTGCCTAGGTCATGAAATAAACTGAGTCACAACTTCAGATTGAGCGTGGGGGTTGTAATTGAGCGAAATCAGTCCCATGTCAGCAGCAGTGGTAAAACTGAGTAGGCATGCACTGGACGCGGCTCATTTAACATGAATTGGTGCTTGCACTGATGCTGTTTTAGGTCTCATTATCGCTATGAAGGATCCTCTACTCTGCAATGGTTTAGAAGCAGCCCATGTATTTACTTTCATGTTTGACGGGTTAAGGCGTGGCACAGGATACAGACCTGCTGTTGAACTTTTCGACTGGCATGATAATCAATGCACCATTGTCTATGTTAAAGGTTATGGGGCAACTGTTGATCTTCATTGTAATTTGGGACAATGTTCAAATGAATTTGGTTTCGTGTGGTGGTTTGCCTTTCTTTTGTTTTTTATTGTAAGCAACCAAACCTACATATGCCTGTCGTTACTTGGTCTATTCCGTCATAGCACATCCATCTTCAATGGTGCCTGATAATGACATTGACAAATCTTTTGTAAGATGAACCTGACGACGATCCACTTTGTCTAGTGTCTACTTGTTGTACCTGACGTCGCTTTTTGGCTTCGTGGGTGTGGCGAGAGTGCTTCTGGAACCTTCTGGTGTCAATTTTCCTTTCTTGCGGTGATGTAGTTGGCGTTTCTCGCTTTGCAAACCGTTATGAAGTGGTTTTATTTACTGCAACCTTTGCACGTTTATCCTATGGATGGGCATTTGGCTTCATGTGGAAATGAAAACCCAAATTAGAAACACAGCTTTTTCTTTGGAGGTGCTGACCTGTGCTTGTGCACACTTTTAATGACCAATGGTTCGTTTCTCGCTGTTCCGGGTTCCATATCCACAGCATGTTGAGTTGCTCTTTCATCGACCCATGTGCCATTATTACTTTCGCTAAATTGAGCTTCTCTCTAAACATGCGTCTACTCAACAAGTCTGAAAGACAGCCATCAAGAACTGAGGTGTATGGCTTCTTTATCATTAAATTCACTAAACTTGCAGTGCTTTGATAAGCGCATCAAATCTCTCAACAAACTCAGTCATCGTTTCACCAGCTTGCTGTCTCGCTTGATTGAAAGAGTACCTTTACTGGTCGACGTTCGACATCCGATTGATCTTGGTTTCCAGTGCTTCTTTAATCTGATGGTACAATATTCCATCAATGAGATTTTCTTCAGCACTTTCTTCACTTCATCACTAGCAAGGTTCTTTAAATATTTAATGTTTTCTTATCTACTTCTTCTTCTAAGGCATCTATAAAGTCATTGAATGTGTCGATCCATGGAGTCCACCTATCGCCAATATTCTGCTTCTTGGCAGTGTCTAATGGCACTGGAGGTTTTAGGAGCGCGGCTGCAGCTTACTTTGCGCTCCCTTCGGCAGCCATTGGGAGCTATCACTATTCTGATATCCTTTGTTGTGGTGCTATGCACGCAATGACCTCTCACCCAGGCCTGGATCGCCACTCACAATTTGAGGTTGTGTGGCACTTCACTTGTTCGTGCTGATAAGTACGTGTGAACTTTCGTACCTGGTTATAACTTAATTTAGCGTTTTGCTTTGTATCGATGATGGCGGTTATGATGTGGCACGGTATCTTTTCCTTGGGCATTTACTGTGGGTTTCTGGCCGTTTTGAATGAACTCCTCAGGAGGGACTTTAAGGGCCGTATAGGGGCAGGAGTGGGGCTTCAACTCCACACATGCGAACGTCCAACTACTTCTTATCGATTTAGGCGCACGCGGCATGCTCAAGCAGTTTGCTGTAGCGTTGTAAACTTTCAGGGAGAGCAGTCGTCTCCTTTCTTCGGGACACAGATCCCACCCATGTTGCCAGGTGTAGCGTCCTCCCCAGCTATGGAGCATTTAGAATGAATATGCCACTCACGGAGCATATTGTATGTCTTTATTCCTCAGCATAAATTGCACACTGCCCTCTCATCAAGTCTCAACTGTTAATCACACCGTAACGCCTCCCAGAAGGTTATGTAATTCCTTAAGTCAGCTCAGAACTGCAAGCGTCCTAGCGCATATCGTCCCACGGCACTACAGTCTCCATACAGAGATGTGCTCTGGGAGAGTCTCTGAGCTAAGTCGTTATGTTTTCCCCAAGGCGGACTTGGGAGGGCAGAGTGAAATGGGGTGAGGAAATGGATTGAGATATGGCAGTTAGGAAGAAAAAAAATCTATTTGAGGGCTAAGTGACAGATACCTAAATGGAATAATTTAAGAGAGTCTGAAATGGGATGCCACAGTGAAATCCAGATGGCCAAGCCAACTTGATCTAGGATTTCCCAAAGATCATCTGTTAGTGAGGGAAGGGTGGACTCATTTGTGTGGGGTATGAATGGGACCCGGATTGGGCAGGGTCAAGGAGGCCATGAGATTGTAGATAATCAGGAAGCTGCAGATTGATTGCCTTCTGAAGAAGTTTAGTATTTAAAAGGACCACAAATATAGAGCAATAATGACTAAGATTTGCAGGGTCAAAGTGGATTAGTTGAGCATTGGGATAAACATTGCGTGCTTCCAGTCATCCAACACTGGCTAATCAAAGAAGTGTTAATTATGGGTCATGAAGAGTGGAGAAGATGAAATAAGGGGCCAGGGAGAATATGTGAGGGGGAGTTAGCACAAGTCTAAAGGGGGTGTGCAGTTCCTATCTGGACGTGGGGGAAAGACAGGTCTTTCTTCGTGATGCCCTCACACACCCCGAGAGGTGTAATGCTTCATCATAGGGCGTTTGCCCCTCGTCAGGTTCTGGAACAGTCCTACTAGATCAAATTTTAATATATTGGGTAGCTGTAGCCTGATTAAAAACTGTGCGTGTGCCCTTGTGTGGAAATAATTTACCTCAAGGTCTATGTAAGTGTGGATGGTCAACATGTTTCGTGCCCAGTCTGCCCCTACCGGGTCAAATGGCACTTCATCAGGACTGAAAAAGAAAAGTGTAAAAGTGCACTACAGTTTGGTATTCAAATTCAGTGACCTAAATTACCAGATGCGGTAGGAAAGCCCTAGTAGACCCGAAGCAAGGGTAGGACGATTGTTAGTTGACTGTCTACACCTCGAACCGGAGCAACAACGTGCTCTGGCCATCCCCGTCAGCCGTAGACGTTGTGACTAGGAGTCTACAGAACTCCCCAGTACTAGGGCTTTCCTACCGCATCTGGTAACTTGTATCACTGAACTTGAATACCAGACGGTGGTGCACTTTTATACTTTTCGTAGGGCTGCTCCAGACCTATTTTGTTTATTTCACTACCTTGTGCACTACCCAGCCCTCGCACCCGCACGCACCGAATGGCTTCTTCAAAAGATCCCCGGCAAAGAGTCCCGGTTCCGTGAGCCCGTCGGGCATTGCAGCGCCAGCCTGACGAGGGGCAAACGCCCTATGATGAAGCATGACACCTCTCGGGGTGTATGAGGGCATCACGAAGAAAGATCTGTCTTTCCCCCATGTCCAGACAGGAACTGCACACCCCCTGTAGACTTGTGCTTCCTCGGGACCCTGTGTGCAGGACCTCTTAACTCTGCTCACTGTCCCTCCTTTGTAAGAAATTTTTTATAGTTAGGGCATCAAAATTGACTTTGGGAGAGAAGCTACCTTGGAATTTGTGTTGTGGTGTTTGAACAGGCTGCATTGTGGCCATGGCAAATATTTCCTTATGGGTGTTTCCAGTGGTCTCAATTTTGTTAGAGAAGTATGAAATCTGTTTCGTGTGGATGAGTTGTTAGTAGTTTTTGATGTCTCACAAGTAGCTAGTTTTGGCTTTGGAGACCTAGGATTGTCTACAGGACCTCTTGTGTGTTTTGCAATGGCAGTCTTCCAAACTTGAAAACAAAAACCCTTGAGCACCACAGAAGAATAGTCTAGGATTTGATTAGTTTTGATTTCATGATTTCTCCGCTCTAGCCAACTCCAGTGTTTTGACTTTTTTAACAGACTTCCTAAGGGCAAACAAATAAAATCAATTCTCACTGATAATAAAATTGAAAAATATAAGTAAGGGTAGCGTATCAACAAAGGACCATAGATTTCATTCAAAGGTAGAAGCAGGATACATAGACTATCATTAACTTTCCCCATTCCAGTGTTTTTTGTAGTCTCAGTAGGACCACAAGTGATGAATACTTTTATTAATAAATGATATCAATAGTAACATTTAACAAAACAAGCCATGCCTGTATTGAGTGGGATGACGCCCATGTTGTCCCAGTACCCATCATGCAGTAGCGTAAGTGTCGGGTTTTATACCAGCTATGGGGTGTAAAAATCATAAATATTTTTTGGTCAGGCGAGTTCCCGGAAGGTGTTGGATAAGTATTTTAAGCATGTCTTCTCAAATTTAGGTAGGGATCGATTTATAACTGCTGTTAGCTTTTCCATGCTCAGCAAGTCCCTGAATTTGTGCATCCTTTCTGAGAGTGTGGTGGAGTCCGTCCCCCATCTTGATAACCAGATTTGTTTTGCTGCGCAGAAGGCCAGGGCAATAGCCCTCCCCCAGGGGTATTGAAGTGGTTATATCAAAGCGTTAGTGAGCCCCAGTAGGATGTTGCTAGGAAAGCGAGGTAACTCTGTATCAAACATTTGGTCTATGTCCGCAAGTACCTCTGACCAGTAACTATGCAGTTTGGAGCAATGCATTGCAGGTGAGATAGTCTACTGGAGTGGCTGCAGTGACGCCAGCATTTGTCATCACATCCGTTCTTTCTCTTAGCCAGATGAGTGGGTGTGTAGTACCAATAGTGTACTAGTTTTACGGAGTGTCTCCCTCCCACCAGCTCTGCAGGCCGACGTACGGGCCTGCTGCAGGATGTCCGACCATGCCTTGTCCGTGAACTTGCGTTCACATTCTGCCTCCCACCTTGGCCTGGCTGGTGAAAGCAGGGGGTTAGCAGAGGTGATTAAAAAGGTGTAGATATCGGACATCAGACGTTGGTCGTTGCTCCGTGAAAGGATCCAGCGCTCCAATGGCCTGCTTGCATTGGGTTGCACCTCTGGCTGAGTAACCCATAGGTAGACTGCGGCATATCGCCATCGCTCAGAGCTTGGGAGTTCGAAGTCCTGCTGCAGCGTCGGAAAATCTTGCAGTCCCCGCTCGTCAAAAAGATCCCCAATGTGTTTACAATTTGGCCTCCTGCCACCGAGAATATGCTGATTCATGCAGTGCCGGCGGGAAGTCCACATTACCCACAATTGGGGTAAGGGGAGAGATTGAAGTAGAGAAGCCCCTGGGGAACTAAGCCTGTCCCAGGCCCCAATTGTGGCCCTGACCACTTGGGAAATATAAACTCTCGGAGGGCTGTTCTTACACCGAAGCCAGGGTATCTTCTAAATATGGATGCCGGCTACTGCCTGGTCCAGGAATCGCCAGTGCTTCTCTGTGAGTGAGTGTTGCCACTCCACTAGAAATCTAAACTGTGCCGCCTGATAACCCACCAGGTGGGCTATGGCCAGACCTCCCTTAGCTACCGGGAGATGTGTATGCTCCCTAGCCAGCCTGGCTTTCTTACCAACCCAGATGAACGACTCTAGTGAGAGTTCCAGTTTCTTCATTATGGAAGAAGGTGGTTGCAACAGCAACACCTGCATTATGTATAGAATATTGGGCAAGAGAGACCTTTTTTATGGTTGCTATTCGTCCCGACCAGGAGATGGGGCCCCCGTGCCAAGACTGAATAAGTGAGCGCACCGTGGCCAGCAGATTGGCGTTAATGTGAGATTGAGACTTGTCAATGTTGGGGAGTAGGTGAATGCCTAAGTACGAGATAACGTGTGGCCCATGTGAAAGGGAATGTTTCAGCTAGGTGTGCCTTTTCACCCCACGGGATGGTGAGATTAAGGACTTGAGATTTGGTTGCATTCATCTTAAACCCAGATGCTTCCTTGAATGCTGCCAGTTCTTCGAGCAGTGGGGGCAGCAGCTGACTTGTTTTGGTGATGGTAAGCAGCACGTCGTCAGCATATATTGATATCTTGTGTGCTTGTCCACACATCCACAGTCCCTCAATGAGTGGATGTCCCCGAACAAGCTCCGCAAGCGACTCCATGTAGAGCACCAACAAGAGGCAGGAAAGGGGGCACCCCTGCCACGTTCCCCCTCAAATTTGGGAATGCAGGAGGTAGTACGTTGACACGAACTAGGGCCTTTGATTCTGCGTAGGCCTATGGCCTCCCAACACCATCCGCAGTAAGGAACAGTGCACCCGATCAAGCGCTTTTTCCGGGTCTATAGATAAAAGCAGTGTGGGTGTCTGTGAGCGGTTAGTTTTGTCAATTAGATGAAATAGGCGCTTTGTGTTGTCTCCGCATGTACGTCCTGAATGAAACCCGACTGGTCTGGGTCTACTAGAACGGATGTATATCTTCCCAGCCTGCTGGCGAGAATCCCTGTTAATCATTTAGCATCCACGTTGAGCAGGGATATGGGTCAGTTTGAGGTGCAATGCTGTGGATCTTTTTCCAGTTTTGGTCGAACTGTTATAATGGCCGTTCTCATGGTCTCGGTGAGTGCACCCGTGGAGCTGAAGGAATTTTATAGCTGGGCCAGTGTAGGGGACAGTTGCTCCGCAAATATTTTATGGAAGGCAGCTATGAATCCGTCTTGCCTGGGAGCTTTATCCACTTTGAGCCACCCCAGTCCCTAAAGGACCTCTTATGTAGTTATCTGATTCTAGGGTTGCGGCTACAGGTTCCATCAATTTTGTTAGGGGGGGCCTGCTCCATGTAAAAGGTGCCTTGTGCAGTCTGCGGGGACTTCACCTTATACAGTTGGGCATGGAACCAACTGAATTCGGCAGCAAAGTCCTGGGGTGGTGTTGATCTAATAAGATGTGTACGCAGTGGGTTTGTGTCGGGGTACGTAATCTTTGCGTGAGCAGTCTGCCAGCCTTGTTGCCCCCAGTGTAGTATCGGTTTCATGCGGAGCAGTGCAAGTTTTGCCACATCCATATCTAGGGCCCTGAGTTGCTTTCTGGCAATAGTTGGCTGTATCCGCACTATGTGGGACCCTGTCTGCCTATGCGCCTCCTCCATGTCCCTCACATTCCCCACCAACTCCGTGCGCTTGGCCCTACGCTCCTTGTTCTACCGTGCTGCTATGGCTATACAAATTCCCCTTACTACTGCTTTTATGGGTGTCCCACAATGTGGAGATTGGGATGTGTGATGCATCGGTGGTGAGGTAGTCCAGGATTACGCCCTGGACTACTTTAATTGCGGAATCGTAATAAAGCAATTTAGGTTTGAGGCACCACGTCTTGGAGTTCTGACTATTGCTCAGAAGACGCAGTGCGAGCGAAATGGGGAGAGTGGTCTGAGAGGGAAGCAACTTTGATGTCCGTATGTACCACCGTCTGGAACAGGTAGGCAGAGACTAGAAAAAAGTCAATCCTGGCATACGACTGGTGCAGCTGAAAAATGCATGTATGTTCTTGTAGAGGGGTGTAGCGCCCTCCAAGCATCTACCAACCCTGCATCTGAAAGCCACTGGGGTCCCTGTGGTGTGAGCTCCTGCCAGGACAGCCCTCTAAGGGGTCCAGTCTTAAGGAAGCATCTCGTACAATGTTTAAGTCGCCCCTATTAGGATATTGATGTCTGGTGAGGCTTGACCCAATCGCCTGGCAGATAAAGGGTTCCTGATGATCATTAGGTGCGTAAAGACATGCAATGGTAAAAGTGTGTTGGTGAAAAGAAATCCGCAGAGATGTCATGCGGCCTGTGATCTGAGTGTGTTTGGATGACCTGGCCTTGAAAGTGTGTGGCTAGTAACATGGCTACCCCTGCTCTCTTGCAAGGCCCAGTCGACCAAAACTGGCGGTAGAACCGCTTCGATCTTCTTATTCCAGTCCTTTTTTACAAGGGGAGTCTCCTGTAGGAGGCATGTTGCCTACAGCTGAGCCAGTAGTGCTATCCTCTTCGCTGGTGAGTTTAGGTCCTGCACATTAAGATTAACTACCCGCACCATAACATGGTAAAGTTACTGAAAGCTGTGATGGATCGATCCGGGGTCTGCCTAGAGGTGATCTTCCACCCCCGAGTGTGATTGGCTGGAACATTGGTAAGTGTGAACGGTGCATGTGGCATGTGTTAAAGAAAAAAAATAAAACGTGTACAACAAGTTGACCAATCGGTGGGAAACCAGTAGTTGCGTAGTCTGGGTCCATGTCGTCGGCTAATCGCATGGGTCATCTGAGATGATGGCAGTTAGTGGATACCATTAGCTAAAACAAAGTTTTGTCTATTATGCGGTTAACAGTTGCGGATGGTTGATCTGGCTTCTTAGTAAATCCTTTTAATATTGGTACTGTTTAGTTGACATTGAGGGCCCTGTATGTGAACCTAATTGAGCACCTTAAGATTAAATGGTAGGTTGTGGAAAGCACATATATTTGGTTGACAGGATAAGCAATCTGGTTAGGGTGACCTTTAGTCCTTGTGCTTTTTCGTGGGTGTGAACTCGTTAGATTAGCACTTTTAAAACTTTATTTTGTTTTACAACTCTCTGTATTACGTATACTGTATAATAAGTCTTTCCCTGCATCTTAGTGTATATAGCATGATAAATAATTCAGCAGTTGTCATTGCGTACAACCGTGCGTTCGAGGTCGTAGTGGTTAAGGTATAATACAACAAATTATCAATTGCATACTATTTACATTAACCTAATACAGTGAGTTTGCTCTATACATGTTGCAACCTATACGCAGCTGTGAGCACTCAGCCATGTCCCCGAGGGATCAGTGACTCGCAATTTTTACTGGTGTCCTTCTGCACAAAGTGTTCTATGTACATAATCTGTTAGAGGTTGCCAAATGTCTTTTGGGTCGTGACATAGGAGGCTGCACGATAGCGTACAGTTCACTATTCGTATCACAGTAAGTTTTGATCCATTGTGCCACCGTTTGTGTGCTTTTACTTCCCAAGTGTTTGGCCAGTTCCCTCTTATCCATGAGTAAAGCTATCGCAACATATCTACGTGATACCTTAAAGATGTCAGTGCCCTATCCTAGCAGGAGGATGGTTACATATAGGTTAACTTGTTGAATGTGTTTGGGTGTGACGGTACTCCTGTAAAGAGATGTTGATAATTTTAAATAGTCCTAGGTTGTTGTAGATATTTATAGAGGGCGCTGAAAGACTGCTGGTTTTGTTGTAAAGGCAACCCTGCTTAAACAATTAAAACACCGTGAGTGCTAAAGGCTTAAGTAGCTGTAGCGTTTCACGGTTGCAATTACTGTAGGAAGCCCTGGTTTTCGAGTTGCCAGATACTGACAGTGAATTTGTATGCATTTGCATGCATTTACAAATTTACCACATCCGTGTGCCAAAGCCTTTCCTCGACAATTGCAAGTTTAACCCCACGAAAAGTCAGAAATGGTGTATGGATATATCAATCGAAGAACCACACATGATCCCCACTTCCATGGGGTTTAACGCATACATTTATCACTTGGTGGTAAATGTGTGCTTCTACCTTGAGTTTGGGAGGAGCTGTAGGGAGTATTGGAGGAAACGGTAAGTTATGTTTTGGAGGGGGGGCGTACCGGGAAAGAAAAATGCAATGATACTTGTTTGCTGCAGCCAAAAACCTCATGCCAGGGCTTTTCTTTCTCTCCCGAGTGAAATTGTGGTCTTGAAAAATTAGATCTGGGATTCCCACAAAAGAGAAGTGGGTGCCACCACCACTTTCTAAATTGGGCAGTGCGGAAGTCCATATGCTAATTTCACTCCAACTAATAATCTGGCCCGTGTGTGAGGTTAGAATGGGCAGAACTTCGTTTTCAGTTTTAAGGGTTTCTTAAATGGTTACTTCACCTTCCTGTTTCAAAAAATCACAGGTTGCTAACCCTTCGTTACTTTATCAAATGTAATTACGTTTGTGAAGGATCTCTGCATCACCTGGAAAGGTCTGACTCTGATTGGGACTGACAGTGTGGGACTGACTATGCCCTTCCTAATTCTATTTTGGGACTTCTCCTTTACTTTTGTCTATCTTTATTTAATAATCATTGTTGACAATGCCCTCTGTTCCAACTACTTACTGTACATATTTTTGCGCTCCACTTAATAAAAAAAAAAAATGTATTAGATTGTACAAATATTTTAGTCAATAAAAAGTTTGCGTGTGTGGCTTTTTCTCTAGTTTATTCAGTGGCTGTGCATTCTACTCCACCAACAGATTTTAGGGTTTAGTACACATTGTGAACTGCAGTTAATCTTTGACACTTATGTAGCACGTAGTCTCCCTTCACTGTGGCATCATGCCACCTTTTGGGAATCTGGTCCCAAAGGTGAGCCCTGTTGGCATTTCCAGTGCTTGTTGTGTAAGGCATGAGATATGTTTGTTGAAATGCCATTAGGAAAGGTTTTATTTTGGAGAAAATTGTGTGGGAGTTGTAATCGGTGGATCGCTTCAGTAAGTGATTGTAGGCTGCCCCAGCGCAGGCCACAGATGGTCCTTTCCATCATTAAGTGGCATGTTGGTGATAGCTGGTTTCCTCCTGTATTGAAGTGACTAGGTGTGCTATTACTACACTTTTCTCTGTTGCACGTTCATTCCACTGCTGCCATTGTCTGATTTTGTACATCCATTAGGCGTGTGAACAGCAGAATCTCCTTTCCATAGGCCCCGATTGTGAGGTGTGTGGCTAGCTGGCTGGGAAGTTGGCTGCTGCACTCTTACAGATTCCTCAGTGGCCCCTCAGTGAGCAGACATATTGAAACGTGAAGTGTGAAAACCTCTGTCCCGTCTCGTGATCCCGGCACTTTATGTTGGGACTAAGGTCCCTGTTCGTCTGGCCTCAAAAAGTGTTTTCTTACTGGGCTCTCCTTGCAGACCAGCTGTGCAGGGCCAGGTTCTCGCCCATTGGTTATACTGTATTACTGTTCTCGCTCTGCCCCACATAAAATGCAGAATAGGTGGCAGTGTGTATTTGGCCCCGCCAACTACGTCGCAGCAGGATCCCCACGTCTGCTGTCAAGTGGGTCTCCTGTGGCATGGTTATGTGTACGCCTCTCCTGACAAGATAGCTGTGTATTTTATGACGTTGAACAGGTGATCAATCCCCGCACATTCCAGGAAGGTGCAGGTGACTTCTGTTTGGAGACTGTGTCTGCCAGGGCAGGCGCTTCAAGGCAGGAACCGGTATCTCACACACAGCTTGACGTGGATTGAAGTGCAGTACACTTTGTTCTGTCCATATTGACTGAGTAGGAGGCACTTGGTTTCAGGTGTGGAGCAGTAACAATGTAATAAAAATGCTTTTACTATGTTTGTTAATTTAATGGGATGTTGTGCACGTGTAACAATTTAGTGGGTTTTTGTTTTTATTACAGCGAACTTAGATTTTCTGCAGGTGGTGTTGCATTACAAAAAACTCAAATGTATTAATTTTCAGATTTCCACAAGACTTGCTGAACCCACTGTTGGGCACTCTGAACCAAGCAGCACCCAATGTTGTGATGTGTCTGTCATCTTCTTTGCTACTGTGTAGTGGCTTTCTTGTGCTTCTTGGAAGGTCATCTTTAAGCCGTCTTGGTGCAGCGTTTGAACTCCGCTTGTTAGGAACTTATTGTCTGCTTGGAAGTAGGCCAGCTCCGTGTACAGCTTGGCCATTGCTTCATGGTGCGCTATTGTCTGCTTGGAGCTGAGTTCGGTGAAGCCTTGGTAACTGCTTCATGGGAAGCTTTTGACTGCTTGGAGATTGATCAGTGCAGCATTAGGCCTCTGCTTCATAGGAAGGCGTGAAGCTGAGCGGAGAGCTTGGTCACTGTTCTTTTCAACATGGAACAGACTCTGGGGAGGATTTGGTTACTCCTTCTTGGGAAGGTCTTGTTTGAAGCTAGGTTCAGTTCAGCACTTCGTCTGTATATGGAAAGCTGGTTGGAGCCTGGCTCAGAGCAGTGCTTCCAAAGTTGCTCACTTAACATTGTTTGGGATGCAGCTGTCTAGTGTCAAAAGATCCAGGTTCGTTGGGTTGATTTTATTGTGTAGTTTTACTTTTAAATGGTGAACTAATTTTTTTCTAGTTTAACATAGGACCACATCTGTTAAGTTGGCCTTTTAATCTATATGTACTTTTTTCGGTTTAAAATTACAAACCACATGTCCATTACAAACACGCCATACAATACATGACAATATTTAATTAGATAAGATATTCAGAATCAACAACCATAGAATTCCTTAGTCTAACACCACAATTTAAAAAACAGGCAACAGAATGACAGCTAAAAGGATCACTTAATAGCTGCAAAAAACAGTAATGCGGGCCTAGCCTGAGTAACATTTCTTCTCACTAAAAGTGACTTAAAAAAGCGATATCTGGGGATGCCTCAATATCCGACCCATCCGTCTGATCCTTCCCCTGCGCACACGGCTCGGGTGATACTTGGACCGGTGTGGACCTACCTGTAGGGAATGCCGGCGCCCGATGGACTGTGGTGAGCGCTGAGCGGTATCCCCAGCACTGTGCGTACTTATGCTGGCCCAGCCCCATGGACATTGGAGTCTCTCTGCCGCGCCCTGCCTGCGCGGAGTGCCACAGTCCAGCGGCGGGCCTGACTCCTGCGGGTCCGACAGAGATCCTGATGAGCCGGTCGGGAAGAGTGGGCCGTCCCCAGGCTGTCTGCGGCCTGTGGCTGCAGCGAGGCCCGCTGACTCTATGGGGGCCCGGGAGGACACCAGGCCAGCGCCCTCTGGAGGTGGAGTCTGCAGCTCTTGGTCAACCGTGCCGCCTGCTTGTACGTGGGTGCTTCCTGACGTGCCCCTGATCGGGTGCGTAGCATGGGCTGCCTTCAAATCATCACTGGGAAGCGGCTCGGCTTACAAAGCCTCCTCACCGCTAGATTACCGGAGGTAGGACTGCTTGAGGTAGGACTGCTTGAGGTAGGACTGCTTGAGGTAGGACTGCTTGAGGTAGGACTGCTTGAGGTAGGACTGCTTGAGGTAGGACTGCTTGAGGTAGGACTGCTTGAGGTAGGACTGCTTGAGGTAGGACTGCTTGAGGTAGGACTGCTTGAGGTAGGACTTGGAACTGGAGTGGTGGGGGAGGACCCTTCTACTGATCCACTAAGAGCCCCCATCCCCTCTCTACCCACTCCATACAGATGTACCCTAGGCCCCCTGCTGCGCTACGCTGGGCACTAAGGACCGCTACATGACACCATGAAGAGACTATACCCCGAACAGTGGTAGCTATGAATTTCCACGCACCCCACAGAGGACAAAGCAGGGGGTGGGAAGACTGAGCAACAGAGGCCCAGGCGTGGCGATAGGGGCTGGTGATCTGGCTAGCTCCCCCACCCCCCAGGGGTCCATTATGCAGTCGGCCCTTGGGTGGCAGCTCAGGGCTGACCAACTCTGAGGTCCATCTCAGTGTCCTGTCCCTCATTGAAGAAGCCTCAATGGGGGACAACATGATGGATAACGGAGGTCTCCGTTCTCAGACAAGATCTCCAGAAGGCTGCAGACCACATCGCTGAGACCAGGTTGTCAACTGTGGAAGACACAGTAACATTGCTCCATCAAAAAGTCAATGAGCTCACGGTGGTGACTCGAGAGCTCGCCGCGCGCGGTGGAAGACAGCACTCGGCGAAATAATTTGACCATCGTGAGTTCCAGTGGGCTGCAAGGGTACCTCAATGGAGGGGTTCTTGACATGGTGGCTGCGTTGCCTCATGCTGGAAGATTTGCTCTCAACTTGCTTTGTTGTGGAGCGGGCCCATAGAGCCCCTATGAAGAAGGCCCCTCGCTCCCCCCGAGCAAGACCTCGTTCTATCCTCTCTAAACATCTGATTTACATGGACAAAGATGCTATCCTCCAGTTTGCTCTGCCATATGGATAAACTCGCCCACGATTCACAGAACACCATTACCTTTCCTGATTACACTACACTAATCTCGTCTAATAACCATGCAAATCATTTGCAGCAGTCGAGCGTAGGCTCTGGTAATTTCGTTAATAACCCCGAAGAGATCTTCACGTGAACTGATGAGACCGTACACCTCCGGCCACATATGCGGTCTCCATTGGAGTCTGACTCTTCCCAGGGCAATACGTGGATTCGCCTGAAGAAATCCATGTCGAAACAGCCACATGATCAGGATCCAATTGGTGCTCCCAGACACAGGGGGATGGTTCAGAATCGGTACAAACAGGTTGCTCCAGCGACAGTCACATTGACTCAGACTTGCTACCATCAGATGTTTTGGTAGGGCCGATCGCAGGGGCTATCAGGCATGGCAGGCCTCAACTGATTCCATCTGCATTCCCTAAAGAACTATGATTGAAAGTGTTGGAACGTCGGGGAACCATTAGCACTCGGCCCTTTCGGACCCCCGCGTCAGATACTTCATGCTTGCTGAGGAATTGGGTTAGGGGAAGGGGGGGATGGGGAAGTTCAATTTAGTTAGGACATTTTTCACACTGTTATGGCACAGACACGTGGGGGGGGCTCCACTATTCCCACACACCCGACCCACACAAGGTGCCCTCCCTAAAAATCGATTACTACAGACTCATTCAACAGCAAACTCTGCGGGATTTACATCATGACGTGGCATGTGCGGTGGGGCCCTGGATAAAATCAAGCGTGTGGCAATTCTGAAACCAGCCAAAAGACTGGAAATTGATATACTGTTAATGCAAGAAACCCACATGATGGAGACCAGGGCACCATGCTTAGCACACTACGGGTTCGACCAGGTCTTTCATTCAGGGCTCATCCATGGGGCACAGCATTCCCGATTCATTAGAGTCCCCTATAAATACACTAAGGTCTGGACACACTTGGGCGGGCGTTGCACTCTAGTGGCAGGCTCACTATATGGAGAGCCACTGATTTTATGGCCGCTTTTATGCTCCCCCCTCCCTTAGGGCAGGTCTTTAAAGATAGGGTTGCAGGCGTTGGAGGGGGGTGGGGTGTAAATACCAGATGGCCTGTCAGCGATTGCAGGGTGGGGGGGGGGATGAGGGGGGGGCAACGGAACACTCAAACATCATCATAGCACCCATGGACAGGTGGCGTGGTGGGTGATCTGGCCACACCACAGGAGTCTAAACTACATTTCCTAGCATCCTCCCCAGGATGGTCTGACGTGTGGCGAGCGTACCACCCAGCAGACCCTGGATATATCTTTTTCTCAACTGTCCACGGGTCCCTCTTGAGGCTGGACTACATTTATTCCTTCCGCCAAGTTCATTGGGCCGCAGCAGTTTCCATCCTGCCCCGAGGGCTGTCTGATCACTCCCCTGTGACACTCTGCTTCTACTTGGGGGGGCCCCAGGGATCCCCCATTCCGATGGCGAATGTCGCCCTAGCACCTGAGACCCATCTTATAAGGCCACTCTCCATCAGGCTGTTACGAACTATTTGACACTCGACATCAACTCTGCCCCCTCTGGTGTGATACTGTGGGAAGCCCACGCTACGGACGGTAGGTGTTAGTTATTGCACCGGGTAGAAAACGTCGCCATCTAACACAAGTCGTTAATCTGGAAGCCCGCCAGAGAGCCCTTGAGGCTGAAGTGAGAGCGAGCGGTGGAGCCCAAGCCAAACGCTGCCTCTCTTTCTCCCAATAGCAATTGCACCATCTACTCCTAAATCTGGCCAAGCACGCGTGGCAAGCAACAGTGTAGAATCTACCAATGGGGTGACCAATTTGCAACTTATTACTCAAGGTTGCACGCAAAACGGGAAGTCTTATTTCATGACCAAATTAGAGAATTTGAGGGACATACCACCAAAACTGGTTTCTGATGGTATACGGAAATAACTCTACACACCAGTCACGGTTGAAGAACTCGCTAATGCCTTTTTGGGCTCAGGGTCGCCATGGGTTTCCGAGCTAATTCCTAAGACTACACATGCCCCAATTAGGCCCACACCTACTTAGAGCTTTACAGGAAGCCCTTGAACAGATCCTCCCACTGGACTGGCGACATGGAGAAATTGTGGTACTCCATAAGCCTGGGCGCCCTCTCAAGGAACCTTCTTCATATCGCCCGATCTCATTGCTGAACTTTGAAAAGCTAAACTCTTGGGTAAGATCCTTGCGCGTCGCCTCCTTCCATATATCTCAGGCCTCGTCCACCCAGATGAGGCCGCAGCGATCCACACGTCACATTTGGTGGGTCCTAAGGCGCCAGATCTCAAGTCGACAACCACCCATTTTACTTGCTGACATTGATCAAGCATTTGGTTAACTCCACTGGGACTACCTATTTCTCCTTCCACAAGCTCTTAACTTTGGCCCGAAATTCCTGTCATATATCCGTCTCCTATATACAGACCTTTCAGCTTCAGTGCGCTTGGCTGGAGCATCATCGGACCAATTCCGAATCCATAGGGTACCAGGCCTGGGTACCCGCTATCCCCACTGCTTTTTGCACTTGTAGTAGAGCCTTTGGCCGCGTCGGTGAGGCGGGGCCTCCTAGTACGTGTATTTGATTGGTACACCGAGCCATTGGACGGGATCGCACTGTATGCTGATGCCTCATTCTTCCTCACGGACTCAGGGTTTACAGGCCCACGGATCCTGCAGATACTCAGAGTATTTTGGGAAACTTCTAGACTTCGTACTAACCTGTCAAAATCAGTGCTGTTCCCGGTGTGTGGAGACCAGGGGAGGGGCGCATGGGTGTCCCATCTGACGTATTTTTCCGGGGGTTTCCAATACCTGGGTGTAGATGTCTGTCTCCACGATGAAATGAAGGTGAGGTCCCTCTTATCCCTATCCTTATTCTGTCGGGGAGAGGAGGTACCTGGTTTGTGCCTGGGTTTTCTTTGGTTCATCCTTTGTTATAACTCTGAAATATTAGTACTGAACAGAACTGTACTGTATCTTGCTGTTGACGTATTTACTATCAATAAAACCAGAATTTGTTCACAAAACGAGATGCTAAAGTGATTTTAAATGGGACAAAATAAAATGCTTAGTATCTTTAGTAGATATGGCGTTCGATACATGATCGGTTGTCCACTTCGCAAGACCATCCCTTGGACAGTAAGTAAAAAGTGAACCCTCTTTAGCCTGAAATGGGTTAACAAATAACTGAGTGTTAGACATATCAAGTAAAAAGTAAGGCTCCTGATGACAGTGGACTGCACAATGCATTTTAGTAAGTTAGTAGATTTTATATAGCGCTGCTTATCACCTGTGAGTGTATCAAGGTGCTGTCCATGGTCATGGGGAGATTAAGTGATTGGCCCAGAATCACAGGATGTTCCCCCGAGACACGGATCTCGCACTCCTGGGTCAGCAGCTCTGTCTGCTGCGCCACATGACCTGACCGACCTCTGCGAGGGCAAGTGATTCCCCACTCTTCGTCCTGGTGTCTACGAAAAGCATTTTTGATCCACATAAGATCAGCCTTCTTCATGATCTCAGGCGATATGTTCTAGATTGCTGTTTAAATTAGGGCAACCTTAACATAAGTGATCCAAGGTATGCAAGAAACGCCATCCAAACCCTAGGCAAATCTGAAGAAATGTACTACTGAGTTCTAATTTTGGTTTAATCCAAAAAGTCAACACAATGAGTGGCCTCAGTCGTATTGTCAGTCAGAAATCCCTGTTCCAACTCTTCGTGAATGATTAAAGGGAAAAACTATACAGTAGTGCAAGTGGCATCCTTAAATGTTTTCGGTACACTTTAAAAAGGCAATATTGGTGTAACTCCAGGTGTCTCAACCATGTAACGACAAAGTTGACTGTTCATTATGGCTCCTTTTTCCTGAAAGCGTATCTCAAAATTTACATTGCTCTATCCTGTACTGTTACATGTATCTGCTAATCATGTATGGAATAAACTATTTTCAGATAGTTATGTTATGAGTAATGTGGCTAGTCAGTGGAACTGAGGTGCCATACAGAAGACACCGGATCTGGATTGCTGTCCGTTGTGGTTTCATAGTCTTTGACTTTGGTGAATACTTGACAACTGAGTTTTCCCTTTTAGCAGTTCAAAAATCGAATTCCTCAAAGTCATTTTAGGTTCCAAGGACAGCGTTCATTATGTTTCCAGTTCATAGTGTATATTAGGAATGCGTGTTTTGTATCCAGCCTGGACGCAGTTTAAGATCCTAACTGTCCTGCCTCTCAGTTTCAAGACCTAGGTCCGTGCCACTAAGAAATGCAAATTCCTGGTGATACTAACTTTCTGCAAGTTGCATATTTATTTTGTCTGGGAGACAAAGGGACAGCAAAGGTGATGGTTCAGATAGTTTCAGGATTCACAGCGATATTCACAGCCAAGAATATCTTTCGGGTTGAAAGAGGCCGCTATGGGAATCCGAAGAGGATCTGTTGGTTTGTAATATTGTATAGCAATGGTAAGCATTCTAAATAGCGCAGGAATGGATATATGCTTGTGTGGAAGCAAAGAACTTTAGAATAATATTTGTGTATGGTAAAAGGTCATATGGCAATTGCACTGTCCAGCCATATGCAAACATCCATTTAGGATAATGACTGCCTTCCTCCCACCCTCCTCCCATCAGTGCTGCTGCCTGAGGAAAAATGCCATAAATGATCTAGTTATCAAAGACTTTAATAGGATTACAATGGCATGTGTGTGCCCCTGAAAGTTCAAGCTCCGGCAGCTGGATAGTAAACAAAATGATCACAGCTGTGTGGAGGGCAAAACATTTTTTGTTTTTGTGTCACACAACCTCTGCCCATTCAAAACGTATGCTTGTAGCTGAAACGTGGGCGGTGCCAAATCCCCTGACCAGTATGGACTTAAAAAGGAGGCACTGTTATGTTAAACCATAACCATTTGCTTTTTTGAATACTTCTCATGTAAAAGTTGAGAATTCGAAACATACTACTTAATGCAAATTTTCCCTCAGAAGTTAGTCATGAAGCATAATGGAATTTGATACCGGTCCAGTAGTTTAACATACTTTTTCAGGTAAATGTGCTTGGCTTTCTACCGCTTTATAAGTTAGCCGGTCACTAGGTGAGGCATAAAAGCTATGTTAAAGCCAAACCACTGGTATTAAGTGTGCACATTATTGGCTTCCTTTGTTACATTTGTACTTGGAGTACATTTAGGAGTTTCAACTGTTTATTATCATGTTTGTTCCCTGTTCTTTTGCAACACATAAAAGTTCACACCGGTTACAACGAAGTGATTATAAAGAAGATGCCTTAGTTTTATAAGTGCCCTTTTATTAAATAGTGAATTATACCACTTTTTACATGAACTTTTGCACTTGTGGCATCTCACCTTTAAAATGTTTCTAACCGTAAAGTATATAAAATGAAAAGCTTACTAAGCTTTGTGTACACACATTGGAGTCGACATATTGGCTTTGCCAATGCGTGTTATAAATACTCAGTAAGAAGTAATAGCATTACTCAAGTCGGTAGTACTCCATCCCTTGTGTATTGGGGCTTTGAGTCTGCACGCTGGTCTTTTACAGTTACTACCTAACTTGTTCAACCATCTTAGTTTCTTCATTGAAAGGGGCCTGATTAAGGTCAAAATACCTATAAAACCAGGTCCCTTTTCCTTTATTTTTTAAAGGAAGGTTAGTTAAGGAAATGCACAGTAAATAGAACGATGAAATGTTTTGTTTTTAACACTGGGCCATTCGCTGAACCAGTGGTTCAGATTTGGAATTCAAAACGTGATGCACCTAGAATCACGCTCAATTTCACATGCTCACTGGGGATTTTTGGTTCTTTCTAAACTCTTATGTTGCTCATGGCTCAGCCCACTCAACCTGCAATACTGAGTGAGAAAGGGTTGTGCAGCTCAGTCTAGCTTCTTATGTCTTTTGAGCTCGAATATGTATTGTATTGCACTTATGAGATACTTCTAGCCAGGCTTAAGGGCATAGGGATAGTGGGCACAGCATGGAAATGGTTCCAATCGTACCTCTCCAAAAGACGACCGGCAGTGGCTCTTTTACAGTTTCAATCTGAGTTCACTAACAACCCACATGGTGTTCCTCAGGGGTCTATCAGCCCAATATTATTTAACGTCTATTTAAGACCATTGTTGGCTGACATTAAATCTCACAACGTTAGCCTTATTAATTACACAGATATGACACCGCTCATCCTGTCATTGGAGGGGGACGAATTTACCTTGCTGGAAGATTTCCACACCTGCATGAAGGATGCTTCAGACTGGCTGAGGGAGAACTCTCTTCAATTTAATGCAGACAAGACCGAGATCCTGTGCTGCGCAGCAGGCAAAGTTCCTCGTTTACTACCAAACTATTTCTGGCCTACACCGACCGATATTCCTCGAAGACCTGCAGAGACTGTGCGTAATTTGGGAGTGGTGTTCGACGACTGAGCCTGGAAACCCAGATTAACAAAACTGCTGGATGCTGCTTTGCTCTCATCAGGGTGCTCCGAAAGATCCTACCGATGCTACCCTCACAGGCCAGAGCACTGGTCGTCCGAAGCGTTATGAGTAGACTAGACTACTGTAACGCACTGCTGTTAGAGTCTCCAGTACCCAATTGAGAGACTGCAGAGGGTCCAGACAATGGCGGCCAAGTGGCTTTATCAAGACCAAGATACTCATCTGCCTCACAAACGCTGGCAGAGCTACACTGACTCCCAGTGTGAGAAAGGATTAAGTTTAAATCCCTCTGCCTGGTGTTCAAAGCTCTGTACGGTATTGGACCTAAACCCATGCAGCACAAATTTGCATGGTATGTCCCCACCTGGAGCTTACGCTCATCCTTGGCCAATCTGGTTAAGGTGCGCAAATTCAGAAAGCTAAAATCAGGTGGGAGAGCCTTCAGCATTGCGGCAGCAAAGCTTTGGAATAAACTCCCTACCAATATCAAAGTCAGAAGATCGGATGCAGTTTAGGAAAGGAGTCAAAACCTGGCTCTTTCCCAGGGAACGAACCATCCCATAATCAGCCTGCCTCGATCAATCAGCTCCCGACCGTTTATCCATCCACGGCTGATTTGAGCACATGTTTGACAGTGCCAGGATTCCATTTTGGCGACAGCGCGCTTTACAAGTGTTTAATACAATACAAGTTCATTATTTTCAACTGTGGCACTTATTCTTGGGATATGCTCCTCTTTATTGGCAATCAAAAGTTCAGTTCACCTTCATGCTGCACCCCCTCAAGCTCTATAAATTTGGCTAATGCCACCAGTGCGTTACCCTTCATGTTCCTACTCTTCCTTGAAACCGTGTAGTCACTCTAAACTTGAGTGGTGATCCTAATTCTGGAGGGATGCGGATCACTTGTTCTCTTAATGGTTCTCACCTGTCCCTCATAAGGTTGAACCTGCTTGGTTTCTCCTATCTTTCTTCATGGGCATATTTGTCACAACCCTGGATTAATAAGGCCTGCTATCCTGGTCTACCACTCTTCCCCCCCCTCCCCCCCCCCCGCACCTCACCCTACAATATTGGTATATGTAATCGGACAGTTCCTTACCTCTAGCAGACTTGCATGTCTGCTTGAAAGCACTCGGATCAAAAAGTCCAATATCATTTTTTATGCCAAACTTATTTTAAAAGCGATTAACACCATCTCAGTCACTTAGAAATGATCTCCCTGTCGAAAACAATATATGCAAACGTACATTCAATTTCTCTCCTGTTCCACTAGCTTATCATATGGTAGGTTATTTCTTCTTCGAATACTGCCCAAGTTTCTACTCTCTTCTGAGTTGGCCATGTAAAGAAGTTACACCTGTTCTTAGGTCTGTCGCATATCTTCTTAACATCCCCCAATCTCCCACAGCTGCCCCGTGGAAACTAGCTCTGCTAATGCAGCCTTCTTCCAAAGCTTTTGATGGATCTGCCAGTTCTCTAACTTTCGGCCCATCTCCACTCTGCCATGTCCCTCTAATATTCTTGAAAATGACATCCATAGGAACATTTTCCATGTGATTACATTTCTCAATTCCCTTCTAATCTGGACTCCAGTCTTTTAACAAATATTTATTGCACTGAATCTGTACGCTTTTTAGTATCAGAATCTTTCCTCAACCTTAGACAAAGGCAGAAAAACTACTCTTGTTCTCAGAATACTCTGAGTATATCTGTCAGTGTCATTGCCATTTGCTGTACACTGTCCAATACGCTTTACATGATATGCATTTGTGGTTGACTTGAAATGGTGATAATACAGTCCTGAGGAAGGCAACGTACCTTGAGGGGCTTGAGCGCTACCTGAAGCATGTTAACTGAGGATTGTACGAATAACTAACTGTTGTAATGCACATGTATAGTCTACCATATTTATATCTTGTAATCGCCCTTGCTTCCTACCGTTCCCCTTCCTTTTCACCCTGCCTGTTTTCCTTCCAACACTAACATTGTAAGACATCCCAATTTCTGTTTATAATCTTATTAGAGGAACTCACTTAAAATAGTTTGGATATTATACTAGATAATTATAATCAATTTTATAAATTTGCACCCCTTAACAAATATCCCTTAACAAATATGAGCTCCCAGATCAGTCCATACAAACAATTTGTGTGTGATGTGGCTAGAACCCCGTGATGAAGCATGCCATAAAATGGGTTTTTACGGTTTTATGCCCAAAATAAGGATACTTTTTTTTTTGTTAGCTTGGTCACACATTTGTATTTCTAATCTGGTTCGCTTTACTTTTGGTTTTGTGCAGATAACTTTGGGAGGAGGTATGGGAGAACCTTTAAATCCTCTCTCTGCCCCCTTTTTATGGTATGTGCTGTGTATCTCCTTGACTTTAGCATTTGTGTGCTCTGTAGGTCTGCTTGTCCAGTTCCTTTGTTTTTGGTGTGCGCTCTGGGCCTGCACCCTTAGTTCCTTTGCTGCAGATGTGCGCACTAAACCTGCACTGAAGGTAATACTGACATGCGGTTATGATAAAAGGTGCGGTATTTACTTAGGAGTTTTTGTACCTCGGAGTCTTGCGATTTTTACACACTGTCCCTTTAGGCCCAGACTGCCTACTTTGTTCAAATTCTCAAGATTAGTTGCCAAGAGCATGAGCTCAGAAACTACCTCTGGGTGCAGTGCATTCCCTTGGGTGGCCACTGGTGCCCTCTGCGGGACAAAAGGCATCTGAAAGTGCTTTCACTCTGCAAACACTGTTATTTATGGGCATGTCCTAATATTGTCTGAGACCTTTTTGCTTTGAATAACTCCTATGGTTAGCCTGACCCAAAAAGACCAAAACAAGAGCTAGTACGCTGTGATGGTTGTGCTGGGCCGTGACTTTGGGTGGAATGAGGTTCAGAACTGCAGATTTCTATGAAAATCCACATGGTTCCCCTTTTTCTCTGCTAGATACTTCTGGTATTGACTGCACTTTGAGAAACCACCAACACTTTCTCCATTTGTGTGTTTCTTTTTAAAAGTGAAAAGTTCTAAGACCCATTGAGTGCAATGCTTGTTATTGCATGTAAATGCACTGTTCAGCATCTCCGATGCAGGTGCATAGGCTCGCAGGCTGTCTGTTCTTTGCATGAGGCAACTGCAGAAGAGCTGTGCCTAATTCTTTCTGCGTGAGCCCAGAGGCCTGCAGCCTAAGCTGGAAGAGATGGGAGGCTCAGTCTCCACTCTGGTAAGACCTAGATGAGCTAATGAAGGATTAGAGAGGGGGGGGGGGGTTCCTCTCCCACCCCTCCTTTTATATGCCCTGGGCTGATTGCGGGTCCGAATAAAAGGAGGGTCTGCAGGCAGGTTAGGTGTTTATGAACACCTCACTCGCCTGCTTATCGCAGCCCCCTGGAGCAGTCTTGCCTCCTGGACCTGCCCTGTTGCCGCCTGCACCTCCCTGGGCAGTTCTGGATGAAGAAGAGACTGCTCAGATTGTAACACAACCACTAATAGCTAAGGTTTTTGTCCCGGTCCCTGCTCTCTTGCAGTTTCTCCCCTGCCCTATCTCAAGCACAACTTTGTGCTCTATATGCCTTTTCCTCTTAAGTCCCCACATGTCACGGCACAAATAAAATGTGGAGCAGGTGGTGGGCCCACCACTATCCCTTCCATACCCCACTCGCCCTCTTGCCAAAAATAGAGCTCGCAGTGGAATCTGTCACCCCCCGCATCCAGCTAAAGCACAAGGGCCCCCTCCACTCAAACGTTTGTATGGCCTGCAGCACTCCAGTGCCCCTCCACCTAAAAGTATGTTAGGTCCACACAATGCCAGTCACCCCCACCCTACCCAAGCACGAATATGTTGAGCCCATGGTTGGACAGTTATCTGTTCCCACCTAAAGTACCAGTGAGCCCCCCCCCCCCCCCCCCAGCCCAAAATGTTTGTCACACAGTGGACCCCAGTCAATGTTACCAGAGACCCACCCCTCAAAAGCATGTGGCACACCCACCGTCTTGTGTTACGCCTTACTAAAAAAGTTCCTTGAGTTCAGTGCTAAAATAATGATCGATGAAGGAATTGTAGTAATAAAGTGCAGTTTCAGATTTGCCTTTGCTTACTTTGTGGTGTAGGCTGCTGCATGGCAGATCAAGACCTGGACACAGATCCACAGGTCCGGATTGAACACCAACAAGCCTTGGCAACTGCAACCTACGTGGTCAGAGGAAAGATGCTTCGGTGAGGACCAGCAAGGTCCTGGGGACTCTCCAAGCTATGGAGAGTCAGGGCACGTCTGGTGTGGAGGTATGATTCCAAGGTGTTTGACACCAAACACAACATGTTTCCATGCAGCCGTTTTAAAGTTAGCATTTACCGCAAGGTTATAATGCACTTAAATATATATGGTTGGCTGCATCACAAACAACCCCGGAATATAGGTTCCGAAGGCAGCAGAGGGGCTCTGCTCATGAAGGTGCACCCTCTCACATAAAACCCAGCACCCTGCCTTCAGGATTGATAAGGCCTGCCATAGGGGTGACTGATAGGTTTATATGTGCAGAGATATAGGATATAGTGAATGCACCACCTTACACAGGTGCTGTAGCAGACCTGTGGTGTCATTTTAAATGATCTCACAGGGGTGGCACAATACATGCTGCAGCCCCTGGGAGGCCTCTGGGGTACCTATGCCCTGGGTACATAGTATACCATATACTAGGTCCTTATAAGGGTACCCCAGAATCCAATCTGGAGTGTACCTAAAGTACATGCAATCAATTTAGAGGAGAAAGTAGCTAGACTGGGGTCCTGGATAGCAGGATCCCAGTCTGACTAAGTCGAAAACAGTGTCACATCAGCAAAAAGTGGGGGGGAACTATAAGAAGTAGATCCTACTTTCCTACACTGCACATGGCCATCGATCATCTGATTAGACTTCTTTTCCAGAAGCAGGGGACGGTCCTCCACCCGAATCTGTCCAGCCTCCACCGCCTTGTGTGGAGATCGAGCGTCTGTCGACAGTTGACCACATTCAACCTTCCTCCCGAAGTCTGTAACGTTAATTTGGCAGCCAGGCGTTCCTACATCAAAACGGTGCACGTCTGTAGATGGAACAAATTTGTGGCATGGTGCGCAGCAAAGGCTGTGGATCCCCTTTCTGCCCCCCTTTCAGAGGTTCTCCTCTTCATTCTTTCTTTAGCCCAGCAGGGCTCTGCTCTGGGCACTCTAAAAGGCTATCTTTCAGCCATTTCGGCCTTTCTTCGGCTTCCTGATCAGCCTTCTCTTTTCAATTCCCCTATTGTAAATAGATTCCTCAAGAACATTACATCCTTGTTTCCTCCCATTCCTTTCGTAATGCCCCAGTGGGACTTTAACTTGGTTCTGACCTACCATATGTACGCTCCCTTCAAACCACTACATTAGTCATCTCAGACTTTTGACACTTGAAACTGCCTTTTGGATGCCATCACCTCTGCCTGCAGGGTGAGTGTGCTTCAGGCTCTTTCTTCCAAACCTCCTTTCCTGGCTGTTCATCCGGACAAAGTTGTCCTTCGCACTAGGCCTTCTTTCCTTCCCAAAGTGGTTAGCTCCTTCCACATAGGACAGACCAGCACTTTGCCCATCTTCTTCCTGCCCCGGCATCCTTTGAAAGAGGAGGAGAGGCTCCACCGTCTTGATAAAAAAACTTGCGCTTTCGTTCTATCTGGATCACACAAAGCAATTCCGGGTGGATGACCAGCTCTTTGTTGGCTATGTGCGCTAAGAAAGGTCGGGCTGTGCAAAAGCAGTCCATCTCTTGATGGGTCGTTCTTTGCATCAAAATCTGTTATTCCTTGGCAAAGAAGGAACCTCCAGTGGGGATGTGCACCCATTCCACCAGGGCGACTGCAGCCACTACTACTTTGGGACGTGGAGTCCCTCTTCATGACATCTGCCAGGTAGCCACGTGGGCTTCATTGCACACATTCACCAAATATTACTGTCTGGACAGCCAAGTCCAGAGCGACGGCTATTTGTCCGTTCAGTTCTCCAGGATTTTTTGGTGTGAACTTAGTTTGCAGACCCACCTCTGGGGTTGGTACTGCAGGGGTATCTATTATAAGGTGAGGAATCCATAACTAATAGACTCTTTCAGATGAACAAATTACTTACCTCAGCTAACGATATATCTGTTAGAGATATATTAGTTAATGGATTCCTCACCGCCCCAACCATTCTCCCCTTTCTGCAAACTGACTTCTAGGGTAAGAGACTTCCTTTCAGGATCCTAGCTTTTGTGCACCAGTGTCTTGCATGGCTCTGTGCTTCTGGCGTGGAATGTCGTGTAAAGAACTGACGTCCGCTCGTGAGGGTGGTGTCTAAGATACAGCGACGTCATTCCGGCGACCACAACGCTAACGACTAACGCAGAGTCGACCGCCACCTACGGACGTGTAGGGGTACTGTTGAGGAACAAATTCTCTGTTCCAGTCTGACGCCTGGGGGTAATTCTAAGGTGAGGAATCCTTAACTAATGTCTCTTACAGATATATCGTTACCGAAGGTAAGTAACTTGTTCAACAGAACTAGATAGTGAGTGACTAGCTGGTTTCTGGAATGAGACATTACCAGGGGTAGGCAAACCAATAGCGGTCTAATGACTTCAACAGTAGACGGACTAGAGGAGTAGGTCTGCCCTTGAAACGTAAGCCAGAGTCATCCCGAAATAAATTCTGACATTAGGAAGCTCTAAACTGTGTAAGTAGGTACACAAGGAGACTGACTCTCAACAAGGCTGTATGGCCTGATTGGAGGCCAGAGGCAGTCTTGAATATGGAGTCCTGCTGTGCTCCTTGACTTGGGAGGACTCCTCCAATAGCCAGTTTTGAGCAGTGTGCAGGATCTTTCACCAATACACATTCCGAAATAGCGTACTGTCCTGATCCCACTTTACTAAGGGGTAGACCGGGCTTTCTTAGAGAAAAGGAGTTTGCTTAACTAGGAACTGGCTTTACAGTGATGAAAGAATTTTCACCCAATGAGCTACCTATCTTCCTATTCTGATAAAACAGGTGCTTCTATCATCAGTTCTCCTTGTACCCACCAAGTAGGATGGGGAGATCATGCTTCTGCCTTCTGAGGGCAGGCTAGGAGGTGGGGCTTAGAAATAGGTCTGTTAAGGGATAAGTGTATTTGGTATTTGGTCTGGCCTGAGCTATGATTGTTCGCCCATTGAATAACTCGATGTGCTTAACTTGGGCCCATTGAAGGGACCTGTCCTGTTTGATGTGGCCTGTGTACATAAAGAAACCCATTGTGGTGTCTCGTGCATATTTTTTTTTTTTTTTTTCTTGTGAATAATGGATGAACTTGGCCTGGCATGAGCTGGATTGTTTTTGTTGAATGTCTGGATACACCTAAACCTATGATCTTCTGTGAGTAACATTTTTTTCCTTCAGTGAGGGAAGTATGCCCTTTGCCTGCCGAGTTGTGGTTGTTTTGCCAGCGAATGGCAATATTTGCGAGCGAAGTCATTTTGTGCCTGGTATGATCTGGAAGTAGGCAAATGGATGCATGTTTGCTAAGTGAGCAGCTCTTTTAGAACTTTGTTGCATGTATCCCACTTCTAAGCTTGTGTGGCAGCTCTGTATTGCTTCACCCACACTCTCCAGTGCTTTATCATAGGCTTTATGTCCAGCACTTTGGGACAGATGTCGGGGGGAGACTTGGGCTTTCACCCTTCAGGCCATATGTCCCTCAGTTGGTGGCATTCAATAGCTCTGTCTTCAGTTTATCACCTGCTCTGATTGGCAGCACTCTAAAGGTGTGCTGAGGACTATGTACTCTATCTCAGATTCTGGTGACAGAAGTCTAATCTGGAAGTAGTGTGCACACCGTGATCTATTGAAGTCTTGCAGGATTTTGAAGCCCGCATTTCCTTTACCTTGTGTCTTGGGATGAGTCCCAGCACACCCAAGTTGGTGTTGCAGGTAGACTCAACTGGCCAGACTTTTTAACTTGTATCTATTTTTTAATGCAAATGAATTCTTGCTTTTCACCTATCTGGGGCAGGTTTACCTTTTTGGAGCAGACAA
Source organism: Triturus cristatus (assembly GCF_964204655.1). Taxonomy (NCBI): domain Eukaryota; kingdom Metazoa; phylum Chordata; class Amphibia; order Caudata; family Salamandridae; genus Triturus; species Triturus cristatus. The sequence goes on along the minus strand of NC_140580.1, from coordinate 1,153,491,038 downwards.
TGTCTCCTAGTGTGGGAAGCGGCTCATGCATCTTCCTGCCAGCAATCTGGACAGGATTTCGCTTTCACAAATTTTCCAGTTCTTGATGGGCAATATACATAATTATGAGAAATCTTACTTGAGACAGTGAAATGGAGACCTGTCCTGGAGTAAGTTTTTCCACCTCATGTTTAGCTGAAAAATGTCAGCTCTGTTACATCTTTACATTGATATTTTTCTGCGGTTGTTTTGGAATGGAAGCATTCAGGAAGATTGCAAATTTGTTTGAGGACCAGTAGAATTGCTGTGATGTGCTTCTTGAGTATCTTGTTTAGACCGAGGCACCTTGGAGGTTGCTTAACTGGAGAGGAGTCCTCATTGACTCACTGGCGTGGGAACTTTGCTGCAGAGAGGTCTCTTTGGTCGACTCGCTTGTGTGGGGGCCCTGCTTTTGGGATGGCTTGCAGCCTTTACAAATATTTATTTGGAGTTTAGGAGGGGGAAGGTATGGTCCATCAGCATGCTGGTGTCCTGAGTTGATACTGACCCCACCTTTTTGTGCATCAACCGTACGATTTGGGCAGTCGAATTCTTGCAAGCATACCGATTGGCATCGTGTATGGAATTGCCCTGCATCCTCATGCAATCAAGTGTTAATGTGGAAAAATCTGTGTGCCACTTAATTCTTTGTATGCCCTATGACTGTCTCTTCTGCCATTTTCGAGGTAGGCTATTCCATATTTCAGAAATGTTATACAAGGGGACAAAGAGCAGGACAGTTTGATGGCAGATGTGTTCTGATTAAGTGGTTCGAAGTAAGTGGAATGTAGGAAGGTGGCATGCTGATGGGTGATCGAAATGTGTAGGTCAAAATGTGAAGGTTTGTGCCTTTCACAGTAGGGATCAAAAAAGTTTATGCTGGAATGAGTGGGTGGTAGGGGAAGGTTCAGAACAAGTAGGTCTGTAAAGGAAGAGCAAAGAGGAGCAGACCAGTGAATCTCTTTACCATGCTGCACTGGAACTTGCACCAGAGCGGTGGCTCATACTGGAGCATGAAAGTCCAGTGTGTGCTGTATAGAGTCTAGACGAATTTGCAGCACTTTAGAATGTGTTAAAGATGGAGAAGGGGCTCAAGTAGTGGCATGAGAGGATGTGTATGGATCCCTGCTCTGCAAGAAAGCATTTGTGGTAGATTTAGTCTTGTCTGCTCATATTCTATCAAAAGCGAGAATGCACCACAAGCTGCAAGTTTAGCTAGGCCATAGCGTAGTCTGAGATTTGGGGGGTGCGAATCATAAGTTTCCCCATTACAAAGCAATGGGCTGTTGGGTGAACGGATGAGAGGACCATGGTTCAGGGTGGACTGTTTTGCATTAGGTAGGCCTCTGAAGCTAATTTAGAGTTTAGTGACATGTACTCCTTGAAATAGTGCCGAAATACCCGGTCTGCGAAACTCTAGATTCGCCCTTCCGATTTTGAGTCTGGCAGACCTAGAGTTTTACAGTGATGGAGTAAAATGTACTCTGTCTGTGTAAAACTTCCTGTGTCGGCCTAAAGAGTAGATGGCATTAGAAGTAAGCCATTCGACCACCCACTCTAAAGAGTGGATGGTTGATTTGCCGCCCCCCCCCCCCCTTTTTTTTTTTTATATGGAGAGGGTGGGAGAGGCAGTTGTAGGAAACTGAGTAAATTCAGAGCGAGAAGTGGCGATTGAGCGAGGATTATAAAGAGCTCATCTACTGTGACCACGGCATACTTAATCAAACAGGGACGCGTACCTTCTACTTTGGTTTCCAAATTTAAAGTTGAGAATGCCTTGGACTATTTTACTGTATTACTGAACAGTTAATTCTACTCTGAAAAGTAACTTGAAGTGAAAATGCTGTATATCTCTATTCGTCTGTCAACGGTGTGCAAGTAGTAGCCTGCAGTATCACTTGGCCACTTAGGACACTCTGACAGAGGTACTCTTGTGTACTTTCATACCACTTTTGCAGTGCAAATTGAGAACGGGTTTCACTGTGTACTTTAGACTGGGGCTACTAGACACCCAGGGATTGGACGTAGGAGAATGGAGTCTCCCAGCACCAAACCTGTAGTTTTCAGAAACCTTATAGCTTTGTTTTAGGAATATAGGATGGTATGAAATGTTCTGGGAATGCTACAGGCTTTGACTTTTGGTTGCTTTGCAGACAGTAACATTGGAGTGTGGGGAAATCCCTGCATACTTCTTTACTCTTTGATTTCCACTTCTCATAAGTTGAGGGTTGCAGGTTTCATCGTTGGAAACAAACCTCTCTAGCGAATAGGCTGTTCAGGTACCTCCACAATGTCCTACATCTTTTCGTTACATTTACGCCTCTGCTCCACCAGTCTCTGTCACTGACAGTAGTGTTCCCTCTTCTAAATGCGCCACTTTTTCTAGTGCATAGAAATATAAAGCTTTTGGGATTCTAACCTTTTACTATTTTCACCAAATAATGACCCATGAAATCCAGTGCTGATGTTTGAAACGGTCAGAATCGGTCTGAAGCAGAATGTCTGACGCACTGTAAGACAACTTCCGAAAAGTAGTGCAATTAACTCCACATGCATTGAACCATATTCATGAATTTGATTATACAATCTCGCTGGGTGATAGATTTTTAAACTAGCGTATATTTTCCTCTCTAGATTTCGTCCTTGGGTAGCGATTTCCAAACTGTATTTTTGTCTAGTTGAGCTAGCATTATTCCTAGCAGGATTCCAGTCGCAGTCGTCGTTGCTGTTGCCATTGTGACGCTGCGCTGCTTGTTGGTCGTAAGCTGGAGGTTATTTTCTTGGAGATTGGGCATAAAAATACATTCAAGAAGGAGGGACTAAGACACGGAACCATGCAATTTTACAGCATATAGTAAAGGATTGGAACTTCAAGCCAAACTAGTCAAATGTTGGACTCAGTAGTTTCAGTTCACATTTTTAGGAAAAATATTGTGGTGCATTTAAGGACAAAACAGTTTTAAACTTGTATGATCTCAGCAGCACAGTTATTGTCCTTTCAGTCCTTGTCCATCTGTTCTGTAATAAGATTCACATCTGTTCAATGAAACTATCTCGTGTTGCTGAAGAGTTTTTGCCATGTTGCCATGTTGTCCCATTGGACAAGATGACATTAGTGGGCGCCAGCAGAGATACTGTAGAGCATCAGGCAGGGCTGCCTGCAGTATTGTCAAAGGTGCCATCACTGTGGAATGCTTTTACATGTACAATATAAAACAGCCAAGCTGCAATGCCCCAGGCACCAAGGTAATATTAGTAAGAATTCTCACTGCAAAATAATTTCTCATTCCAGTATCCGATTTAAATGTTTTTTCGGAAACTCAACCAAATATCAGCTTAGGAGTTCTGAAAATACACACATTTTATTCTTGAAAAGACTCTTTGTATTTCTGATATACATATATGAATTTAACCAAGCGAAAGCTTTGAATTTACTGCACACCAAGAGCTACCAGTGGCTCATGAGGTATTCATTGGAGAAATCTGCTGTTCACTTTTTAAGCTGCTAGAAGGCTGTACGTTCTCCAGGCTTGTAGCCTGAAAACAATATACCCCTGCCCTTCACTCGGGTTATATTCAAAATAGCTCTGGGCGAGGGGGGGCCAGCAGTCATCTGGAGCATTGCACTCCATCGGGAATTCCGAAAGGCTATTCCTTCAGAATTTCTTCCATCTTTTTGTTGTCTTTTTTTTTTTTTTTTTTCTTCTTCATTCTGTCCTTTATCCTTCCACTCACACATCTCTGCGTCGACAGTTATCTCTATCCAGCCTTCTCTCCACCCATCTGTCCCAACTTAATCTTGTCCATCCCCTTTTACATTCATCCATTCCAGCGTCTCTTGGTTCCTCCTTCCCTTCCTTTCATGGTGTCTTGTTCCATGTGTTTCCTACTCCCCAGGGCCATCGTTCTAGCTTCTTGCAGGTGTTTAATCAAAAATGCAAACAGAAGCACGTAAAGTCTTAGAGTAAAGAGTTCGTCATTTCTTACCCGCATATAAGGCTCCGGCCCAAGCTGGTCATCTGTGCAATGTGGGGGCACAGGGCATGATGCCCCAGTTTCTCCGACCCCTAGAGGCTGCAAAGCCCCAATGTAAAATATTCTGGAAGCCTTTTCTTTGGCTCTACTTTTAGTAGGCATCATTTTCCATGGAATGACTTTCTCAATAGTTTACTCTGTGCACATATGCATAATGTGAATAGGTGCATGGGCTGAGACTCTAGGTAGCTAAGTGGCCTTTTTGATGTGATAAGGATGCAATTGTATACTGTTTGCATTCCGCTGCTATTGAGTGTTTGGCAATGGTGTACTAATAGTTTGGCTAAATGCACTGACATTTAGTTAGCTCTAGGGTGCTTTTTAGCGCACGCCTCACTAAATTAACTTTACAAACGTCCGATGTTCTCCAGCATTAACAAGAAACAATTCTTGCCATCGTAGCGAGAAAGTTGGAGCAAGACAACTTAAAAGGGAGAGCCGACCAAAGTGTGGCTACTAATTGGGGGCGGTGCTGACAATAACTGCCTGGAAAGCCTGTTAAAGTATTTGGGGTTTGTATGTACACAAACACACATGTGCTCTCTACTCATCATAGCAGCCCCCCAGCAATAGTTCTACTCCAATTGCCATGCAATGATCGTGCTTACAAAGAGGCGTGTAAATGCTTAGTGAATCCTGGCTGTACAGCCTCAGTTCATCTTCACCCTGTTTCCCACAGCTCCTGAATAAGTGTGGTATACCCACCCATTCCCGCAGCCACGGTCCTAGAAATGCGGCATGTCAGCCGGGTTTGGGATGCAAACCCTCCTATTCAGAGCGGTTTTTAATATCCTGAAAGTCCTATTTCATATTCGATTTTGTGTGAACCTTTTGCAGGAAGCTGCATTGGGCAAGATCCACAGGTGGTGCAGTTGGAGTCGCGTTTTATTCTGATAGATTTTCCTTCTTTCTAAGTCCATGGGGTTTCTCATGCACATTCACCTCTGCTGCATGGTGTCATCTGTGCTGAAAGCTGGCAACCGGTCTCTGGTGCTTATTGTAAATATTTCCACACTGGCTGCCTCTTGAGCAGGGAATTGTGAAAACAACTGTGGTGTAGATTTTCCTGAAAAACATCACGTTCCCATAGCTCATTTTATCATCTTGGCTTTTAAAATGTTGTACTCTACTCATAAATTACTTGGGAATCTTCTCACATTGGTAAACCTCATGCAACAGGGTTGTCCTTTGTTTCTGGGAGAGAACACAATACTGTATGAAATTTAAAGTGCAGTGCGACTTTATCCATCACAGCCTTTCTTTCATAGAAGTTTTACTTCTAGCTCCACATCCTTACACCAGTGTTTTTAAAAAATAAATAAAAAATAAAAAAACCTACCAGTAAAACTGTCCACAAAATTAAATCTAAGATTGAGCCTACACCTGTGGCGTGAAGAGGGGGGAGAATTTTTCAGTCATGAAAATCCTCTAGACCAGATTCTGCAACAAGAATCTTAAACTAGGCTGTAGTTATTCTTTACTTTCTCCAACCCCCTAAAAAAAAGTATTTGTAATGCGAACTGTCTCACTTTATTTAGCTATGCAGCACATTATTGTGGGTACAGCAAAATTTACTGTTCTACTTTGCACAAAGCAATGCACAGTAGTACCGCAGGCTGTCACTGGGGGTCCCTTGGGTGCTCTTTTGGCCATATAAGATACTGCACCCTGCTACATGGTTAGAGGAAGACAGTGCTTAATTTGAGCCAGTACTTTCCAGTTCTCAGCACCTGTGCTTAATTGGTTTCCGGTGCTCACACCGGCACCTAATTGTCAACACCATACTTAGAACAGTCGACCACATGGTGGCGCTGCTCATCTAATTTAGAGATTTGCAGAACAGTAGTTTAGGAGGACAATATACATTAAAATTGCTAATACCCGCCTCCCCAGCCATTCCTTTAGCCTTGGGGACCTGGAATAATCTGAACTGTCGCATTTACATGCGAGAGAGATGGTTAGTAGTTTTGGCAGCGATGGCAAGGCCGATTTGGTGGTGCAAGCTACAGCGTCCTCCGGGTCCGAGCCCTGGCACTTAATATTTTACAAATTAAGCACTGGATATGGGTCAGTGGCTGGCACGCCTGACAGGGGAGCTGGGGATCTGAGATTGGTGTCGACTTAACGACGATTGTGGGCTGATCCTTTCATTCCCTCCCCTGCCCCCCCCCCCCCCCCCCCCCTCCCCCCGAGTGCATGGATAGCTGTGCTTTTTATTTTATTAATACGTTTTATATAGCGCTAGCTAGACCCGTGGGTATCGGAGCGCTTTACATACACAAATTGCATAAAATCGCAGGACATGAGGATACATAAAGATGTAAGCAAAGACATAATACTTATGTATACAGTGAGGGGAGAAAGACGCAGGTGGTTGAAGCAGTCAGATAACCACCGTCCTTGAAGGTCAAAGTGAGGGGGGTCCATTAGGTTATTGATGCCTAGGTTGGTTGACTTGGTTGGTAAAGTATTGGTTGAGGAGAAGGAGTTTCAGGTCCTTTTTAAAGCAAGAGAAGTTTGTTGCATCTGAGGTCAGTAGGGAGTGCGTTCCACATCTTGGGTACGTTACCAGAGAAGGATCGGCACTGGGTTGTTTTCCTCTTCTTCAGTTTCGGAGGGATGAGAAGAAGTGAGTTGGTGCTTCTCAGAGTTCTGGATTTTCCTGCTTTGACCAGTTTGCTGTTTAGGTAGTTGGGGGATTGGGTGGGAAGGGCCTTGTGTGTGACGAAGGCCAGTTTGTAAATACATCTACCTTCCATGGGAAGCCAGTTGAGTGCGTTGAGGGTTGGTGTGATGTGTTCAAATCTTTTCACACCAGTTATGAGTCGAGCTGCCATGTTAAGGACCGACCTTAGTGGAGTTAGGGGAGCTTTTGGTGACCCTGTTAGCATGCCGTTCTCAAAGTCCAGTTTAGAAAGGACTAGGGATTGTACTATTGTCTTGAGATCATCTTGGGGAATGAAACGTTTAATTTTCTTGAGGTGTTTTTAGAGAGTGAAGCACACCTTTTGCAGAGTTCTTGATGTGGTCCTTCATTGAGAAGTTCTTATCCAGGGTAATGCCTAGTGACTTTACCGAGTCGCATAGGATGAGGGAGCAGTTTAGAGCATCAAGCTCCTTGAGCCAGTCTTGCTATATAAAAAAAAAGCTACTAATATATGTGAGAAAGTGCCATCTTTCTTGCATGGTATGCCCCCACTTTTTGCTAAATTGCTGAATGTACTTCGATTGGCAGGAACCCAGGGTACACACAATCAGGTGCCCAGGGCCTATGTTCCTTCCTTAAACCACACAAACTCCAAATTGGCAAACCCTAGCCACATGTCAGCCCCTAGTAAATGGTACCCTAGGTACCCAGGGCCTTGTGGCCAGGGAAGGCCTCTAAGGGCTGCAGCACTCATTGTGCCACCCTCCGAGGCCCTGTACCCTTACACACACACTGCCCTTGCAGGCTGAGTGTCTGGGTGCAGGACAAAACAAAGAGTCGACATGGCACACATCACTGTGTACCATGCCCATCACCTACACTGCCAAGGCATATGTCGGCCACCCCTCTAGCTGGGTGCATTACGCCTATGGTGTGGGCACAGGAGCAGGAGCCCTGTGCCCCTACAGTACCCGGGTCCATTCCTGAGCACTGTAAGTGCAGTGCTATCATTTAAGAGTGCATGGTGCTGAGAGCTTGTCAAACACGAGCTCCACAGCACCATATTGGCAACACTGAAGCCTGGGAAGTTTGGTATCAAACTTCTCAGCACATTGAACCCACACTGATGCCAGTGTAGGATTTAATGTACTAAGCACCCCAGAGGGCATCTTAGAGATGCCCCCTTACAGCTAACTTACAATCCACGTCTGCTCTGAGGCTGCCCAGGCTGCCACACAGCAGACACATTGCTGGACCCCTGGGTGGGAGAGCCCCTGCTCTCCCGGGCCTGCAACAATGCACATCCTGGGTGAGGTGAGAAATCTCCTCCCCCAGGATGAGCAAAGGGAAGCTTCAAAGGCAAGCCGCCATTTGGAGTTTCCCCAGGCCACTGCAACCCCCCACTCTGGCGGGAAGCTTGGCCGGAAACCCCATACAAGGACAGGGGATGTGCCAGCCTGCCCACCCCACCCCTCAGGTGGGGGAGGCGAGGTGAAGCACATCTCCGGGCTCTCGCCATCTTGAAGATGGGAGGCCCTACCCTATCAGGATTAGGCTACTGCCCCCCCTCCCACAGGAGAGAGGCAGGATAGGGGGTGTACCCACCCCAGGACAAGGACCCATTGGTCCCTGGCCTTCACCTACCTGTAACACCCCTAAATCTAGTATTTAGGGGCACCCTGAACCTTCCTTCCTCAGATTCCAGATAGAAACTACAAGAAGAGCAAGAAGAACAAGAACAAGGACCTGCCCTGCAGCTGCTAAAAAGAGAAGAAGACACCAACTGCTTTGGCCCCAGCCCTACCGGCCTGTCGACTCTCGAACCTGCACCAGCGCGGCATCTCTCGTGGCCAGCAACCTCACCAACCCCGGAGGACCTGGCTACCTTTTGGCTCTAAGCCCCTGGGACTCCCATGAGTAGAGGCTCTACTCAAACCTATTTTTGACCCCTGGCAGCAGCCTGGAACCGCGGACCCAACACACTCTGCACCAGCCAAGCCTGGCCAGTGCCGGAGTGGACAAAGACCCCGAGGACGACCCCACGGCGACTGTGACCCCGAGTCCGGCACCCAAGGACCCCCCTCGACATCCCGGAAGAAGCCTGCAGCCTCAGAACCGAGTGCCACCCCAACCGCGATCAACCAGAGGGTAAGATTCCCGACGTCAAAAGGCACCCCTGCGGCCCCCTGTGCCCAATCCCGGGGTACCCACCTAACCTAAAACTACCCAACTTACCTCTCGAAGTGGTGGTGGCACCTGAAACAATCTCGTCCCCGAGCCTGCAGCCTTTTTCCAAACCGGAACATTCCCATTGAGCGCCCGAAGGCTCAAAAGCACCCTGCACCCAGCCGCCCGAGTGGCCCTGGCAGTGCACTCTCTACACTAACCTACTTGCCCTGAGTAAGTGACCAGGAGCCCAGCTCCCACAGCCGCGTGGCTTGCCAGACAGCAGCCACCAACCAAGGCCCCCCTATCCCTCATAGGATAACATTGAGCCTAACTCTCTCTGCACCCGGCCGTCCTGAAACCGCTGAGGGTGAACCAACTGTACCTACCTGACACTGGGGGACCCCTGAGTCCATGCCCGGAATTTCAACACTACCAGTCGAGTACTTACCCTTAAACCGCTAACTTCGTTTTCCTCATAGGGTAACATTGACTGACTTTTTCTTCAAAAATCTTCTAAGTGTGAACTTTTCAAAACTGCAAAAATTCACCAAAAATCAGCCAAGTGACAAAAACGAATTTACTCACCTGCTCCTAGGTGAGCTCCCAGTGCTGGATCTTGGTGCCCAGCCCTGACCCTGAAAAGTGTTCACAACTATACTTACCTCTAACTCATTTTTCTCCCATAGGAAACCATTGTCTGCTTTTCTGTGAAATTTCTTCTAAGTGTCTATTTTTGCAAATTTGAAATATTCTTTTAAAATCGTACCATTTCTGCAAACAAAATTACTTACCTGCTTTTGATAAGGACCCCAGTCCTGGGTCTAGGTACCCAGTCCTGGATTACTAAAGTAACGATAACCTGCAATTTGAATTTCTTGCCATAGAGATCCATTGAATGTTTTCTTTGAAATATTTTCTAAGTGCTAACTTTTGAAATAGCTAAATATTATTTAAAAATCATTAGTTATTAAGTCGACTTTCATCACTTGATTCTGAATACTGACCCAAGGCTGGATCTAGGAGCCAGACCTGGAATTCCAAAAGTAATCTGAAAAGTAATTTATTACCAATAACCTGAATTCACCATTGAGCTCAATGCATTGTTATGTTTAGGAAATAGGATTGTTTATTGCAACCAGCTGTGACTGTTTACACATTTATGGCTTTAGACAAAAGTATTTATATTCTACCTCTCATTCTGAGAAAGTAGATTTTTATCCCCTTTGTGGTTCTAAAAATAAAACAAGCATATATTTTATATATATAAACCATTGGCCTAGAGTTCAGTTATTGAGTGTGTGAAACCATTTGCTGACTGAGTGTGTACAATAAATGCTTTACACTGTCCTCTGGTACTGCCTTACTGCTCGACCAAGCTACCACTTTTGAGAGTAAGGTCATACCTAACTTTGACCTCTATCAGCCTCTGGGGGACTGTGGACTCTGTACACCCTGTACCTATTAGGGAACAGTATATACAGAGCCACTTTCTCACAATATAAAATAACACTAAAAATCTGTGTAGCGATCTCTGTTGTGGGGACGGGCAAGCAGTGTTTGGAGTGTGCAGTACCACAGGCTGTCACTAGGTGTCCCTTGGGGACCTCTTTTGGCCATATAAGGTACTGCGCCCTGCGACATGGATAGGGAATGGATATGCTCATGCTGCAGCAGTGAGCTGCGGAGTAGGGAGCTGGGGATCCAGGTTTAAGTCTGGTGTCTGTTTCAACATCCTGTGATTATGGGCTAATCCTTTAGTGTCTCCCAATTTCCTGAATAGCGGCGCTATATACATGAAAGCCACTAACTTTAAAATGACTATAAGAAATCAATGCAGCGATCTCAGTGGTGGGGGCGTGCAAGCAGTGTTGTGCGGGGGGTAGGGGAAGATGGCAAAGGGAGATTAAATGAGGGCACCGCACTGCAAATTATGAGAAAATTAAACAAATGAAAAAATGAACAGTGGGCTTGGAGGGGTGGTGGGGGCCTGCGGGCAGTGTTGTGGGATGAGTGAGGGGAGGCACAAGGAGATTAAGGGACGACAAGCAAATTAAGCGGACCGAAGTTTCATTGCACAAGTAAACAAACACTTAACGAGCAAAGAGGCAGGCCAACTAAAGTGCTCTCAAAGTATAAATAACCTGAAGAGTAAGAACACATGCAATAGAGGAAGTCCTCATTGGAGGATACAAAACTACAAAAGTGGGGGCTACTAAGTGTATTTGTCAATGAAAAGCCAGCATTTCTAAAGGACCGCAAGAGGAACAAATGAAAAAGATGGGCGTATTTTGAAGCCCAGATCCTGGATTCAGCATGTCTGGAAGAGATGGCGCATGCGCTGCTTAGGGGAGATGTAAAAATAAATTCTGCCACAACAGGGATGTGGTGTTCCTATAGCCCAACACCTGGACCTATTGTTTGCGGTCAAGGGAATACGTTTATATGGGACAAGTAGGCTTAACCCCCTACAGTACAAACCCTTTGGCTGCCAGTTTATTGTACCATATTATGGATCAGAAAAAGGCATTGCCTGCAGTTAAGGTAATATTTTTGTCCATATGTCAATGCTGTTTAAACTTGTATTTGTGGTTCATTAATTGAAAGCCTTTATTATTAGGGTGAGCGCTCTAAGTAAATGTTGTAAGCTCAGACTGCACTACTGCCAATGGTTAGCGTATAAAAATGTGTACTCACATTTTCAATGTTTAGAAATATGAGGCTATATATACTGCTCCCAGAATGCTCTGATGAGATGCAAATATTTGCAGAAGCTTGAAAGCAAGATTGATGTTTCTTTGCCTTCGAAATAAAATGTTCACAAAAAAATGTAAAAACAGTTTGCTAAACTACTGTCAAATTTTAGGTACCATTTCTGTGCAGCATCATTTAGTAAAAAGTGTTGATGTACGTTAGTATTTCCTAAAAATATCTTATAATGGAAAACCAGTGTAAACAGTTTTAATTTATGATAATGGGAAACACAAATAAACAAGTATTGGTAAAGCCAGAAGGTCTTAAATTGTTGGTCAGACTTTTAGTTTTGTCAATGCGTGAATTGTTTTGGCATGGTTTTTGTAAAAACGTATTAGTGTAGGAGCTGATGGGCCCTCACCATTATAACAAACATTGGCAAAAGCAAAAAATGTTTTGGTCTCAAAAAGCACACGTTGCCCAGTAGTTACTGGCACTGAACAAAACGACTATCGATATGCTCCTTGTGAAAGAACCGAATACTGACACTCACAGTGAAGCTAGCCGATAGAGGGAGAGAGAGAGACAGAATTTTAATAACACAAACGGTCATGGTTAACACCAGACCTAATTAGTAGCCCAATTATTAAATTAAGTCTCTAAAGTGCACCCATGTTATTGTATTAAGTGCAGATATGACTTTCGTGAATTCACAAGTCTTTACAGAAGTAGGCCAAGAAATAGTACTTGTGAACTGCATTTCAGCATGAGCAAATATGCAGGTGTAGATTGCTCATGCGAGTGATTGCAAGTTCACTTTCTCTTCAACTACTTTTTTCCCAACCCTGGAATAAGTTTTGTCTGCCATGAGTACATTTCCAACCTTTCTCAGTATGGGAAAAGATTAGAGATGAGTTGGTGAAAACCCATAAAACCATGCAAGTTAGTAGGTTTTCACAAACTCAAAAGTGCATTCCGACCCTGGAACTGTTGCTTACCAACCTTCAGCCCCAGTATGTAGATCTGGGAAACGTGTCAACATAAGGGAATTGCTAGTATTCAAACCCTACTATGGAAGGAGCCCTTGCATAATCAGAGGCTATTTCAGAGCTCTTATGTAATGAGATTGCTGCCATAATTTGTCGCCGCATTACATGGCAAAAAAGGGACAAGTGGATTTTATTACAGGACAAGTAGTTTTATGAAGCAACCTGCGCCATGGACAAGTGAATATTTTATTACATTCCACACCCTACACAATGGACCTCAGAAGTATTGTTCTATTTGTTTTTGCCTTAAAGGCAATAGAAAAGTACTACCTGATTTGCCACTGCACTACACTGACAGTGTTGCTTAATCCCTGATAAACTTGGGCCAAAGTTAGATCATTGATATTACACGGACAGCTTGCTCACGTTCTGTGCATTCTGTACTTATTTGCAATATTGCAGCTATGTTGTCTCCTGACTGCTGAGTAACGCTGCATTGATTTTTGACGCCCCTCTAGTTTAGTGCAAGTCTCTGGTGGATTAGGAGGACACCCAAAGATATGTTGGAGTGTGGGATGACTCCCCTATACCCCCCTCCCCCCCCCACCCCCCCCCTCACCACCCTTCCTCCCCACAACAGTCTATGGAGAGGCGGATGGGAGGTGGCTCTTGATCACCCTATGTAGCTCCATGCAGGAGTGTCTGATAGCATGTGACTGTAGGATGTGTGCTGTCCGTGTTACATTGGATTATTCCTTTTGTGAGGGCACAGTTTATCCAGTACATACTGGTGGTGCCATCTACATGTTTTGAGGCCGTTCTGGCTTTGGTCTTTCGAGCAGCCAATGGGAGTGGGCCTCGGTGATGGTATCGCTTTGCTCCTGGTGTGACCTGCATCCAGACCTGGGGCTATCCTGAGTATGAAAGACAGACCTAAATAGTTTTCCCCTGCTTTAGCAGACCTGCCTGGGAATGGCTTATCTCTGCCTGGTCAGGGATGTCAGAATTGCTTTGGGCCCAAATGCCATTTGTGACCTCCCCCTTAGTGTTGTGCTGATACTGGTCTGCAAAAGGGAGGGGTCTGATTTTGTCTGTCCAGTCTCTCCTCGAATAAATCCTAGAATAAATCTTATTAGTCACTTGGTGCTGGTTCCCTCCCCTTCTTTGTAGGAATGTCTGAGAACACTAGCCCTCCACTTGAGCGATGGGAGTTTTGTTTCCTTAAGCAGGCACATTTTCACTGGCTTTGCATTACCACCAGTGACCAGGACCTGGATGAGAAGTGGCCAGTGACAGTTCTTGTAGTCGTAGGAGCGCTATAGTACACCTGAAGGAGGGTGTCTGAGCAGAACACCCCTTGTTGCTCCATTACTCCACTCCTCCTGACAAACTGCTTTGAGAAAGCCTTGCATGACTGAGCTGCCCTAATGTTGTGCCTGGTCCTGAAAGAAGAGCTACCCCTTGTTCATTGCGTAGTGTTCTGTTACATGAGCCTGGATACTTTGGCCCTCAAGGGAGGCATCTTTGTAGGATTTCCAAAATCTCCATTTTTAAACTGGCTTTTCCATTTAACACAGGAGGTGCTTCATCAGTCTACCTCATTGTTCACTGGTCATGTTTGACCCTGCACATGCCTATATTTTTGATTAGAGTACCAAACCATCGGCTTGACTGTAGACGTTTTGGAGAATGCTGTACTTTACAGCAGTAAGGGTCGTCTGCTGCTTAAAGGGCTCAACCATCGAATCTGGCTCAAGGGATTGTTGGCTGCAACTTAGTTGATAGTACCAGGGCTTTGTCAGTCCAAAAACACTTTCACATATGTATTTGGAGGGCAGCATCCACGTTTTGTTCAGGGAAAATTACTTGGTAGTCGACAAGGACCCACCAACACCCAAGCACGCATTGCTTCTTGGATGATAAAGAGCGGTTTTAACATGTTTAATACAAACCGAATGTAGGAAATGTTCAAATTGAATTGAAACAAATTGGGGACCATTATAAGTGAGGAGTTCCCCTGGAACACTCTCTCTAGCAAAAAGTGATTTGAGAAATGTAATGATAGAGGTAGACTCAGCAGTTCTTACCCACTTGATTTCTGGCCAACGACTGTGAAAATCCATGAGAACAATGCCAGACTCTGGTAAATTGGCAGATAAATACAAAGGGCCAATAATGTCAATAGCAATCTTATACCAGGGTTTGTCAGGAACTTCTAAGGCTTTAATAGGAGAAGGAAAGGTTACTTGCGATTTGTCCTTCATGACGCATTCCATGCAATCCCTAACAAAATGCTCCACCTGTCTAAGGCCGGCCACCAAAAATGTTCTCTTACCCTTCTTTCCATGGCACACATACCTGTGTGGCCTTCATGATTTAACATAAGAACCTTGTTCCTCATGGCTTCAGGAATAACTAATAGTGATGATCTATACAACAGACCGTTCACCGTGGATAACTCATCGAAAACATTCCTGTACTTGTAGGCACAATTATGTTAATCGATGTTAGACCATCCTCGACACAAATTTCAACATTTTCTTAAATTTCTGATCACATTCAGAAGCTTCTCTCCACTGCCTCTCTGAAATGACATCCTCAGATTGATCGATAAAACACCACACCAATTCGAAATCATCATGAGCATCCTTTGCTTCAACAAACTTGTTGTCAGAAGGTAACCTAGATAAACAATCAGCAAGTAAATTCCTTTTTCCTGATACATATTCAATGCTAAAGTTGTGTTCCATAACTCTGAATTTCCATCTTGCAATTCTAGGGTAGCTTTCCCTCCCCCTTTAGTAGTGAACAGGTCAATAAGTGGTTTATGGTTGACCCGTACCACAAAATCTGCACCATACAAGTAATGCCTGAAGTGAGTGATGCCCCACCAACATGCAAGAGTTTTGTGCTCCATCAGAGTAAGAAGGTTCAGCTCCATGCAAACTCCTCGAAGCAAATGCAGTTACTTCATCTTTGCAGTCTCCATTTTGCAAAAGGACGGCACCTAAACCTTTTTGGCTGGCATCAGTCATAATTAGAGATCCAATGTTGTAAGTTTTAGATGCACAATTGGGAATAAATCGGGAATAAATTCAATGAGGCCTATAAAAGACCTTTATTGATCCTTGATACTTGGGATTCCGAAAACTTCAATGGCCTTAACCAGGCTGTGTTTGGGTTGCACACAATCAGCAGATAAAATGTACCCTAAGTAGTCCACAGTAGTGAAATTAAGTTTACATTTGTCAATGCCAAGGGTGACAACCTTTGATTTTAACAAAGATAACACCTGGCACAGTCTGTTATTGTTCTGACTTTGATCTTCGCCATACACCAAAACCTCTTGAAAGGCCATGACCCCAGGCATACCTTTAGTAAACTGAAGAACTTGGCACCTTTGAGAGTAGATGTCATCTGCGTGATGTTAGGTAGAGGATGCTCATCAATCCATATGTTATTTAGATCACGTAAATCTACACACATGCGCAGATTGCCATTGGCCTTTTTAGTCAGAACCACAGGAGACACCCAATCAGAAGTTTCAATAGTTTCGATTACATCACTTGAACACAATCTATCCAATTCTTTAAGTCCGATTGTAGCGCTAGGGGCACCTTCCTTACCTTGTGTATCACAGGTTGAGCATCACTTGATAATTTAATCATGTGTTTGAATCCCTTTTTTTTAAACACTTCTGGATATGACACATCCCAAGAGCTTGGTTGGACAGTTTGAACTTGGAAGAAATCTTTCTTCAACAGTACCTGTTGTATGTTATTGGGATCAAGTATGATACCAAGATTACCTTGGTCTCCCCACCCGAGAAGGCATGCTTCATCTTTTGCTACATATATAATACCTTCGGATTTACTATCCCTGAATACGAAATCCGCATTAAATTCACCAGCTAAATCAATAAATTTTCCACCATAACCACAAGACAAATTGAGAGTTTGCTTTGGAAAGGATTTTTTTCCAGAGTGATTTGCTTATTAAAGTGATTGGAGACCCAGAATCTGCCAACATTTGTACATTTACACCATTCTTCATAATAGTACACAGAGGTCTCTTCAGACTTTGAAGATTAACACCCCAAATACCATTGGAACAATCCATGTCCACTATAGTGAGGATTTCATCTTCGCTGGATGTAAAAATTCCTTCCGTTAAAGATTCGACATTATGTACTTTCTTGAATGGTGCGTTTCTTTCAGAGTTGCGAACAGCAGCAAAGTGTCCTTTCTTGGAGCACTTGACACATTTTATTAATGGCTGGGCACGAAATAGCATTAGCAAGGTGATTAGTACTGCCATATCTGTGAAATATCGGTACTTTGAACCTTTTTGTTGTTGGTCTTTTCTACTAAATGGTCTTTGATCATTTCCTCTTCGAAAGGTTTGTATTCGCAAGAATGCGCAAAGCACCAACGTATGTTGAAGCAGATTCACCTTGCAATTGAACTCTCTTCTAGAACTTATCTTTCCAAAGTTACATTTTTGCAAGCTTTGAAACTATTGTCTAATGCTCTGATGGCAGTAGCATATTCATCCACTACATCGTCACCTTCACCATTACCAACGATTACAATATCTTTAGGAATGTTTTAATATATTGCGGCCTTCAGTACCTAAACAATGTCTTAAAACAGCATATTTCTTTTTACAAGTAAAAGATTCTCCATCAAGAGCTTCGAGATACGCTTCAAATCCTTCTTTCCATTTTTCCCTCTCAATTTATGGAGAAGCAGGATTGGGAAAAAAAGGTGCTAGTGGAGAAATAGATTGGAACATTGATGATGAACCAAAATGATGCTCTGCGAAACTGTAAAATTGTGTGCGCTTTTTTCTTTTTATTCTAGAATGTCAGAAATGGAATTCAATTGAAGAAAATGAATTGAGTTCCAATTTAAATTAAAATGAGTGGTATGCGGATCAGCACTTGTAAATATTTAAATAATAAAATGGTGTGCAGATCGGCACTGTATGTGTGACCAAAAATGCTTTAAACTCGTTGCAGGCAATGGAATGCCTGTAAATATTTAATTTGGAAAAGGTGTGCAGATCACCGAGATCGGTACAAACAAAGTGAATGCCTGACAAACAAAAACGTTGCAGGCTATGGAGTAATGCCAGATTTGAAGATGGCCGCTGAGCGTTTGCATGATGACGTCATGCGTATGACATATGAACCTGGTGTGTGGATTACCGTGGACCGCACTTGGAAGAATAGAGATGGAATGCTCTCATTCAACGGGGGCGTTCGCGCACCGCAGCGATGGCTGTTTGGAGGGTAGAATAATGCAGGTGGAATGGCACAAAGTTTGTGACTTTCCGTATGAATCCGCCTATGCGCCTTACCGGAATTCAGGAAAGTTGTCCATAATATGCAGGAACAAAGGTGGTAGTCTCCAGCACTACTAGGAATCGGCAAGAACAGATGAATCATCGGCAGCGCAAACCGCAAGCGTGGAGGTCTTGTTGATGATTTAAAGTCATATTTATTGTTGTCAACTAGACTAAGGAAAACGATTGTCTCCAGACAAACTCCTTTTCCAACTGCTCCAAAGAACCCAGACACAACAAGGTTCCTTCCATTCTCCAGACATTCAGAAATTCCAGACATCCAGAGAGTGGAGGAACCCAACAGCATGTACTTCTAATTTCAATTGCTCACTGGGGGCCTGAGTCTTCACTCCATACTAGCCTGTATTAAATGTTAAAATGCAAGATCATCCACAGCAAATAACACTGGGACAATTGCTGCCCAAGGGGTAACTTTATGGTTTTAGACTGTAGAGGGAGAATCCTCTGCACCACGAAATAAGGATTTAGATAATTGGTATTGAATGTGTATGCGCCTCTCTTTACCCATGTTCTCTAGCAGTACACCTCATTCAGGCGTAAGCGGATTGGGTTGCGCGGCTTAAAGGCGTTTGGGATGCCAAATTGGCTAGCCCACCACATACAGTAGATGAGGTTGAGTCATTTGTGCCTAGATTACTCCTAAAAAGCAATGTTTGGCCCTTACTGTTCTAGCAGTGTTGACTCTGAAGTACCCAAGTACATTAAGACATGAGACCTGCTGTCAGTTATGTGCGGCAAACAGCCATCCTGTGGCCACAACATTAACCATATCATTTACAGGTGAGAAGCTTGCCTAAACCAGATTTTAGATGCTGCAGTAGGGCCACCGCCTGTCTACACAGGACCTGAAACTGCATTTTCTAGCAAGTCTCAGAATGGAGGAACTTCCACTTTGTGTTCCACAGTCTAAGCTATGGATTAGTGAATATTTCAGTATGGTTATCTAAAAAATATTTCACTCTGCAGCACCATGATGCATAAATCCTAAATGAAGAAAATTTAACTTTGTTGCTGATTTTATAAAGAACAGCTTTGCCACAAGGGCGTTAACTTTATGGGCTTTACCAACCCTGATTGATTGTTTTGAGTTTTCATACCATGATTATGTTTTTGGGAGAGAGCAGGGGCAACCCTCTGCAGAAGTTAGGTAAGGCAGTTTATGCAGGGAGCACCACAGTGGGACTTTCAATGCAATCCTCTACATAATCTCTTCTTGGTGAGGCGATGGCGTCTGTCATACCATGGCTAATAAGAAAAGCATGAGGCTACACTGTGTGAAAAGTTTAGCAGCTTGCTCTGTTGAGGTTGAACTAATATTTGGCTGCCCAGCTTGACCCCTGCCATGTCCACTGGTCATCCATAAGTTTTTCGATGCCAGCTGTGTTCATTGCCCATTAGTCTTCCTTATTCAGTCTAGTCTGCTGCTTGGCACTCTGAGAACGAGTTCCTGTAGCCATTTCTATGTTAGTTCACAGGCCTGCCACGACATATTTTAGAGATTCCCCTTGTGTCGCTAATAAACCTGCATTTCGACCATGCCATCTTGCTTTTTTTGTAGGTGTTTTATTGTGAAACATCTTGAGCTTTTAATATTGTATACCGTCGCTTTAGTTGGTCTTTCCATCTTTTTGCCTAATGTAAGCTGGATGTGATAGGCACAGACCGTTGCTGGGTGTAAAGATATGTGAGACATCACAGCCTTCAGCACTGATTTCCTAGCATTATTTTAGTCTAGTACTTGTACCGTCTGATCTCCCACTCCCATTGTTCTGCTGCAGCTGCTCATCTACCACCACCTCTGACTTGTTACATCTCGGCTAGACAGCGCTTGCTCTGTCTCTTCGAGACATGTTGTATATTCTTTGTGGGCTTCAGCCCATAGGCTTCCCATTTGCTGGTTCCATTGTCTCTCTCCTATTCTTTCTCCCCATTTGTCCATGGCATGCACGTGTCCTGCTTCTTGCTGTGTTTAACCCTCCCCAAGAGCACGGACCAATTACTACATCAATCCAATGGTCAACTTTTTTTAGCATCTGAAGTATGATCTACTTTTTTTATTTGTTGAAAATCAATTCACACGATTGGTCCTGTTTTCACTCTGAGCTCTGCTCCTATAAATAGGCCTGCAAATCATATTCTCATCTGGTCACATTTGCTGAGCATTCAAAGACCAAGATTAAATGTCACCACCTACTGTCCCGAAAGTTGAGTGGTAAAAGTGCGAATCCCGCATGGTGGTCCCAGGGCACCAGTGGTGGACAACCGTCACCATAAGAGTTACTATCCACTAATCTGACTTCAAAAATAGGTCTCGCTAGAGTTGCACTCTGCCTGCAACATGGAGGCTACAACAAAACAAGGTGTGCTCATAAGAGTAGATTCAGGGTGGTACTTCCAAGAACCCTACTGATCATGTACTCTGAACATCAACATTGTGCTGAGGATAAGCACTTTCTGGTGAACAAATTACCCTGCTAAATGCACTGACTGTGTGCAAAATCCTCAAACTGGTAGTTACAGGAGTGGTTTAATGCAATATGTCTGATTTCAGTGCAATTTTGGTACCCTTCACTGTAGGCTTAGCTGTAAAACTGATCTCTATTTTGCGGTACAAGCTCAGTTTAATGAAAGAGTTCATGCCAGGGAACCTGCTGTTTCTAATTTCCATACAGGCAGCATCTAGGGAGAGGTTGCCATCGCACACCCAACAGGCGTGCCTAGGGAGAGACGAGTTGCCAAGCTGCAACAGAAGTGCGAAGAATGCAGCTGAGAATATTCTCAGAAGTTCCTTAGATGAATTGAACGGTTGATTTTGACTTGACTTTTCATGCGGTTCATTTTCGGCTGCTGTGACGTTCCCCAACACATTGATCACTTAAGCATTACCTGTCAAAATGACCCAACGAGATCCCCTTAAAGACATTCAGAAGTCAATACAATCTGTTACTGCTAAGGGATTGGAAGATGGCTTCTTGACGAAACTAGAATTTGACTTCTTAAACAAAGGCTGCCCAAGGACTCCAGTCCTGTATACCTTACCAAAAGTGCACAAGGATTTGGATAATCCTCCAGGGAGACCAATCCTTTCTGGCTGTGGGTCAGTAATGGAACCCTTGGGGCATTACATCGATAGCTTCATTAAAGAATTCGTCCCTGCTTTATCCACCTATGTCAGAGACAGTACTCACATGATTAACCTGATTGAAAACCTGGAGTACAATCCAGATATAGAAACTTTGGTTACAATGGACATTAACTCATTGTACACGAATATTCCCCAACAAGAAAGTATTGAGGTTATCAAACAGATCTTGGAGAAAAGACCAGCACCGGCAGAGGTTCCTACAGAATTTATCATCGATTTACTGAATATTGCCTTGACTAAAAACTATTTTAGGTTTAATTCTGACTATTACCAGCAATCCTCAGGTACATCTATGGGCGCTATTTTTGCCCCAAATCTGGCAAATCTCTACGTTGGAGACCTAGAAGAGAAATATATCAATACCAACAATCCCTTCCACACTAACATCAAGTGTTGGAAGAGATATATAGATATTTTCTTTGTTTGGGCAGGCATTGAGGAAAATCTGGATCAATTCATAACATACTTGCACACCTGTCAATCTGTACTCACTTTCACATATTACAAAAATAAAGAAATGGTACCTTTCCTAGACCTAAAAATCAGATGTCGAGATGATCACCTAAATGTTACACTGTATCGGAAACCTACAGATAGGAATACATTGTTACAGTATAACAGTTTCCATCCTAGGTCCCTCAGAGATGGCCTACCATATGGCCAATTTTTGAGGCTGAGACGGAACTGTACAGAGAAACAAGATTTCTTTATAGAGGCAAACCTTTTGAGTTCCAGGTTGCGTGAAAGAGGTTATCCGAAAAGATTGGTAAAAACCTCAATGAAGAGGGCCTGGTTTAGCCCCCGGGAGGTTCTATTAGAGAAATCAGTGAGAGAACCAATAAAAAAAAGTTGTGTGTGTTACCACCTTCTGCCCATGGAGCACACAGATCCAGCGGATAATTAAACATTGGTCCACTTTAAACACCATGGATTGCTGCAAAGAAATGCCCTTATTTTCTTTTAAAAAAGGAAAAAACATCAGAGATCACCTGGTCCACTCCGACACCAGTGTATACCAGAATGAAAGGACCATACAGCAGTTATGGTCATTACCAGCTGTGACAGGACATTATAAATGCGGTAACTGTGTGGCTTGTAGTCTGACAAGAGAAACAAAATTCTTTGTACACGGTAATATCAAGGTCAAATTGTATGACCTAACGAATTGTTCGACATCCAATGTTATCTATTGTATCTGGTGTCCCTGTAATTTAATTTACATAGGACAGACTATGCAACCAGTAAAGGCACGGATTAGTCAACATAGGAGCCGTATACGGTGCAGAGTGATGAATGCCCCCCTGGTCGATCATTTTATTGAAAAGGACCACACAGCCAATGATTTGATTTGGCAAGTGGTGGAGAAAGCAAAACTTCCACGTAGGGGAGGTGATCTCCCTTATTCTTCAGACTTTAGAGTGCAAATGGATAGACAAGTGTGGGTCTATCAAGAATGGTCTGAATAGCCTTGAGGAGTGGCGGAAATTCATCAGTTTACTCTAATGAAACCACTGTTCTTTTTCTTACTCATGTATTTCTTTCTTGAGGTATTTGACAGGGCCCTGTCATTAAGCAGATTACTGTATAACATCTGGATTAGACTATATATGATTACATGTTTTGTCCTCAAATTTCCATATTATTAAAATTTGAGTGGGTAACAAAAAACCCCTCTTTTTCATAAAACAGAAAAATGAATCGTTAAAGATTGTGATTGCTGTACATACAGACAAGACTGTTACAATAATGTGTCGTGAATTGATGGATTGTGACCAATTGGTATGCTCTAACAATGATACTGATTATTAATGTCTAAGGACTATTTCAAAAAATTGAATTGACACTATACCTTTTTGAAAGTTATTTTTATTTAAAATGATATTGATGTGTAAAAATTTTTGAACGGATGATGCAACATCGTATGAATTATATGGGGATTATTTGTTTAAGTTGTTTACTGTACAGGCGATCATTCTTCCTGGTAAAGGCGTCTCATTTAAGATTGTGCAACACGAAAGATAGTTATCCCTTCAAGATGTTTACCATACCTTTAACTGTTTTTTCAGGCTAAGATATATCTTTTGAAATGCCACCATGCAAGAGAAAGTACCCCTGTCCCTCTT
Source organism: Triturus cristatus (assembly GCF_964204655.1). NCBI lineage: Eukaryota > Metazoa > Chordata > Amphibia > Caudata > Salamandridae > Triturus > Triturus cristatus. The sequence continues at coordinate 1,153,467,854 of NC_140580.1, read as the reverse complement.
GTCATATTGCTGCTTATACCCATTTTGATGGTTTATAATGTGAACATAACATATATTTTTATAGATAACAAAATTCGGTAAATTTTCTTTTCAATTAATGATGGCTACTATTTTCGTTGTCCATCCTCCTAGATATAGAATGTTATTCATTAGTTCACTAAGGAAGTAATTTTACAGTGGGCTTTCCTTCAGTAAAATAATTTTGGTCCCTTCAAAAGGTTTTATGATTAGAGAATATTTTCTGTTCTCACTATCAATGAGGTTATTAGAATATCCTTAGCCGCTATAATATGGCCGCTATTTTCTTCTGGCCTCGGGAGATAATGAAAGTGGTCGTTTCCGGGTCTGAGAGCCAGCGGGATTGATTACGCCACGGATACCATACGTAGTACTTGCATATTAGATCAGTGGCCACAAAGTAAGTAGATAATATTTCCAAGATATAGTAAGGGACTTGGTTTTATGAATAGAGAATATTTTGTACCCTCATTAACAATTAGAACATTCTTAGCCGCTACAAGATGGCTGCTATTCTCGCCGTCTTTTTTTCTTCCGGCCTCGGCAGATAAAGAAACTGATTGTTTCCGGGTCCGAGAGCCAGCGAGATTGATTCCGCTACGGACACCACACGGAGTAACTACGTATTGGATTAGTGGCCACAAAGTAAGTAGTCCTTTACATTAATGAGATAATATTTCCAAGATATAGCAAGGGACTATGGTTAACCCATAGAACTTTCATTTTTCATGGCAGGTGAGCGCCGCCGCACTCATATTCAGTAGTGTCAGCACTGATAGAAGGAGATTTGCTCTTCTCTTCTAAAAAGTAGAATATGTAAGTAAACCAAGTGGTTTTTTAATGTTGAACCATTTGTTTTGAAGAGATGTATATTGATTAAAGTTTTCAATACATTACAGAAGTGTTGAAACAGGAATTAAGAATATCTTGGAGAATTTGAATCTACCTAAATAGTGGGTGTACTATTTGACCCCTATTCTTGGAGGAATAATAAAAAGCCCAAGTAAGTGCATTAAAATATATTGCACCGTGGTGATTCTCTGGAGAACTTTATGATTGAACGTTTACTAAAAATGAACATTCCCTACCCATAGGTTTGAATGTAACCTTTTCATCCGCCACATCTTTATGCATACTGGATCCTATACGGACGACTGTATGTTTTACACTGGTAAGCCAACGATTTGTAAGTCTTCAAGGTTCCTATTTTCCAAAAACCAGTATATTGAGATTTGATCCCAGTATAGTTATATTTCCCCTCTTTCTTTTTCATCGTAGTTAGCCATGAAAGGTTTTCAGGATAAGTTGAATCTAGCCTTCAAAGTAAAAGCTGTGATGGTGGTCTTCATGACAATTATGCATTGTAAGAGGCCCTTTCTGTAGTTCCTCGTCACATGCAAAAAGGTGTCCTTGTTGCACAGCCAAATAGTCCCTTATCTGAGAATACTGTTAAAAAGGCTGATCTGTATTACTGCCCCAGCTCTTGCCCACCTGTCTTTTGGAAGCTGTAACACTGGTATTGGACCTGCTAGGGCGGAATGTGTTTGGAAGCCGTCTGAAATGTTACACTGGAAGCATCCACTCTTCTGTTGCAAAACATGACTTAATGTAATCATTTTTCCAGAAGTTGAAAACTGGATGTGAATTGGGAGCCAGTGGTGCTCCCTGAATACATACCTGCACTCAGCCTCTTGTTTCGATGGCATCCCACAGAATGTGATCAAAGAAAAGCAGAATCCTTTGTAGGTAGGGCTTTATCTTGTCCAGAGAAGATTGCCTGATTGCACCGGACAGAAGTTGTAGGGTGGTGTAATGGGTGCATTCCAGACCAGTGTGACGACTGAACTGAAAATAATAGAAGGTTAAACATAAGTACATGACCGTATGGATCACCTGGATGTTTACTGCCTTGTGTAACGCCATTTAAAAAATGGATTTTCAAAACCTATTTATATAACCACTTTCTTAGTGACGTTTTGGCCTGGTCGAGCTAAATGTTTGTCTTGAAATTTCCCAGATTTGGAATCGTGTCTGCTTTGAAGGCCGGATTCCTCACTGTTTCGTGAAGTTTGATGGAAATGTATTGGGCCTTCTGTATAGTTGCCTCTATGGAAATGATGCTGAAGTATTACGCTTGAGACTGAAGGAAGTGTGAATCTTGTAGGACCGAGTGTAGGCCAGTTGTGGCACCAAGTACTCTTTTTAAAGCACCTGATGTTGGAGAGGCCAGTGAGTAGGGGACCACTTCTTTGGATGGTAAAATCAGGTAATGTATGCAAAAGCAGCTTGCAGGTAAAGGCAGGTCATGCATGTAGGATAATGTGGTGAATTTAGAGCTGCTTCCAGTTATGTTGCATAACATGCCCTGTTCTTTAATAGCCAGTATGTACACCTACTTGGAGGTTCATAGGTCTGTTTGCTCCCGCTAGTGTAGGAAGTAGTAGTCTTCATTCATGTATGACAGTGGTCATGTTCCTTGTGCTCTGTGGTTTAAACGTATGACATTTTGGTCCAGTTAAGATTGCAGACTGTGCCCGACAACTAGCAGTAAGCGTGCTGGGCAGAATTTCAGTTACTGGGTGTTAATTTAACTGCATTTGTATATAGTGGCCAACGGTTTTACTGTACCAGACATTGACACTTATTTCTTCTTATACAGCAAAAACATTTTGGGTGCAATTTGAACCAATTGTAATTACCCTTGTGAGCATTTCATTCTGTTTTTTAGTTCATTGATCACTGTGGCTAGGCCAAACCTATGGTCGTTATTATTGGCACTGCTCCTATGGACGTAATTGGTCAAACTGCTAGCCCACATCTCTTCTGAATCGGTCCGCTCCCAACCTCCGATGCAATCCGCTTGATTGAGCCTTAGTCACTAGTGCAATTTTCTTAAAAAAAAAAAAAAGGCACGCTATGAACCCATGGCTCCATGACTGGTCCTGCATGTTCCCCCATGAGCAGTTCGCTTAGTGACTAATGAAAATATCTGAAACGAACAGTCTATCTAGTTACCTCATATCCTTTTTCAAATCTGTAGTCCATGGAGGCTTTGAGAGTTTTTTTACTAGGTTTTGGTTTTTACCAGTGTTATTAAATCTTAACCTCACATGCTAAATTTGCACTCACTAGTTTTACTTGTTTAATATCTTGCTTACTTGACCACTAACATTGGGTGTAGATTTTGGAACAAAAGCTGGTTTACCATGAACTTAAAAGGCTTCTGTGGAGCAGGAATAAGGTGGTTGAATTTTGATCAAGTTCATGCTGACATGAGGTGTTCTCTGCATCTTGAAATTGACTGAATGTCAGGATACAAATATCCAAAAATGGCTCAGCAAAAATATTCTCCTAAACCGATTTTACAAAAATATTGCTCCAATTGCTGCAGGATCACCAGGGAAGTGAGTCCTTGCTGTGTGAGGCTCCTTGACTTTCTTTAAGCGTTGTATGTTCAGGATACCTTACCTGTGCTTGTTTCATCTTGTAGTTTTGTCTGCCATGTCTGACATGAATTGTTTTTTTGTTTTTTTTCTTTAAAAAAAAAAAAAATAATAATTTAGGGACATCGGGAAAGGTGCAAAGAAAAGTTTCCTACTCGATGACATTTCATCGCAATGTCCGATCGTTTGGGGCAAATAACAAAGGGAAAGGATGGGAAAAGCAAGTACTCGTCTCTCAATCTGTTCGACAAGTATAGAGGGAAGTCAATAGAAGCTATCCGAACCTCAGGTAAGACTCAAGACGTAAGATCTGTTTTGTCCACTGCCGGTTTCATCCTATGATGAACTGTGTGTCCTCTGATATTAATGAGCCATGGGTAAAGAGTCCATATTTCAACCCTGCAAATTGTTCCTAGTGGTCCGTGCATATGCTTATGTTCATTTGTCGGTGTTCCACCTTGCCCCACTGTTTTGCTGCCTTCATATTGCTCCTTTCGTTATTGGCTTAGTGTTATTATAAGCCCACTACGCCTTGCCTTCTGCTGCTTGTAATCCATGAAATGTTAGCTGTCTGTCTGGCTCCTCATTATGTGGGGTGGTGGTCGGGGGGGGGGGGGGGCCTAAACCAAAATTATCTTTTAAAGAAAAAAAAAAAAAGCTCCCTCCGCGCTTGACTATTTTACAGGGTCAAAATACTCTCTGGCTCAATGAAATTTTAATTTGTATTATAATAGTTTGCCCTCACGTGTGACTTGGTGATTTTTTTTATTTTTTGTCTACTCATTCAATTTTCTATGTTCAGTTATTCCTAGACATGGCTTACAGAGTCTTGGGAAAGTTGCTGCTGCTAGGCGTATGCCGCCCCCTGCAAACCTTCCAAGCTTGAAGTCTGAGAACAAAGGAAACAACCCCAACATAATTCTCGTTCCCAAAGACGGTACAGGATGGGCAAACAAACAGGAGCTGCCAGACCAAAAGAGGTAAGGGCAATGAGGGCATGTGCCCTGCTAGCCTATTCGAGGTGTTGAGTTAGGCATGAAATGCTTACATTAACTAACTTGTGAACTGTAGTAGCAAACAGAGAAACATCTTGCCGCCTCTCTCCTTGACATTGGATGGCTGATCTGCAGGCTTTGCAGCAGAGCAAGAGGAAACTATGTGGGAAGAGGATGAGGCTTTCTGTGCAAGGGAACTACGTTCTAAGGAAGGAGATATAGCGCTTTGAAATTGTTGCTGATCACTTTCTGTATAGTCTTGGCATGTTTCAGCAGTGTGTGTGTTCAACTCACTAAGCTAATTAACTGGCCCTCAGTTTTTCTGCAACAGAATTTAATATACGCAGGCTGAAGATGCTAGTTGTGGATCTTGCTGGGGTCTGGTATTTCCAAGTAAAGGTCTTGAATATTGGCTTGGGTGTGGTATGGGAACATATGTGCTGTCAGTGGAAAAAAGCACAGTCTATGGAGTTTGTCTTCTTATATCCTTAACTAAAAGTCCTATTGAGATTCTTTTAGTTGGGTGCTTGGTTTCTTGTCTGGCACAGTTTTTCTACAAAATTCGGTCTCACTTTCGAAGATTTTATGGTGGTGGTAAATTCTAGGCTCGGATTCTCATCATTGCTCCATCAACTAGGGCTTCTGGGAGTCTCAGTTGACGTTGTATTCACAAATGGCCTTGTGATGCAGTATGTTTTTCCTGTTGGTGCCAGTTTTACAGTTTGTAGGAAGCTGGCTCTGTATATACTATACCAAAATGAGTGTGCAGAGTCCAGTGGAACCCCAAAGTTAGGCAGAGATTAAAGTAGATGGCAACTTACTCTCCATTTGTGGTAGTGTGGGTGATCCGTAAGGCTTTATCAGAGGGTAGTTTTTGTTAAATATTTATTTACATATTTATTTCTTAGAACCAAGCAAGACTTGCACAGGTAAGTGATTTATACTTTGCATTAACAATACTGTTTGAATTGCAGTTTTTATATATCCTTTGTTTTGTTACAGTAGAATTGCTGGAAATGCAACACCTTAAAATATTGTATAGATCATTTATGATCTATACAATAGCAGGTCATTACTTTGCAGATTACTTTACTTATACAGTGTAGTATACCTAGATACTGCACTGGGACATTTCCTGTAAAAAGGAAAGTAAATGCGTTGTGGTTCTTGTACACGGTTGTATAGACTTTTATAGCTTTTCCAACTTCACACTTAGAAACTTTTTCATAGAAAACAGTGTTATCCAATCGGAAGAAATGGGGTTATCGGTTAACAGGTAAGTACTTTGTTGTGAGTTTTCTGGGGTTAGACTCCGGGGTCTTACAGGGTCGAGGATGAACTCTCAAAGCACCCTCAGCTGCACTAGCCTGGCCAGGTGCCGTGTGCAGAGTGGTGAGGCCCAATGTTATCCAATATGGGATAGGGGGCCTCCGGTTGGTAGCTGCTCAAAAACAGGCCTTAAGGTTGTGGGAGCAAAGCTCCTGGACTTTAGCTCAGGGCAAATGGGGAAACAAAGTAGCACCAAAGGTGCACCCTCTGTGGCACTAGGGCACCCAGGTGCAGGGTACTGTTTTGGTGTTGGGTGCCCTCTAACTTTCAATGGGGATTCTACTGTTTGCAAACACACTGCAGGCTCGGGAACGAAAGTCTTTTGGGCTCGACCACCACTTGGAGAGGTAAGTTAAGATGCTGGAGGTTGGCTAGACAGTCAGTTGGGCCACCGTGGGTCGTCTGGTGCAGGCGTGTCTTTTAGGGTCGTATCTTCTTGGTAGCTTGAGGCAGGTTAGGTATCACTGGACCTCGGGTCAGGATCGCCGGGGAGACCACCTCGTGGTGTTGGAGTACTCTAACTCGGGCCGTGGGCGTTTGGTGCAGACGAGCGGATTTTGCCAGAGCTGAAGTCTGTTGGTGAACAAATCTGGTGTTCACTGGAGACAGTGTTTTCCTTGGAAGGCAGGGCAGGTCCTTGGGGTTCTTGAGGTTGCTGTTTGCAGAACACACAACAGAGTTTCACTTCTGCAGGTTCGAGATGGGGACAGGTCGGTAGGGCTGGAGTCAAGTCAGTAGGCGCCGTCCTCTTATCTTCGGCACGGCTGTTCGGTCCTTCTTTTAGTCGTTTCTTGTCTGAGGAGGCAAGGGTCAGGGGTGCTCCTGAATACTAGATTTAGGGGTATTATAGGTAAGTAAACGGTTGGGCCCAATGGGTCTCTCCCTTGGGGTAGGTACACCATCTATTATGCCACCCTCCAGTGGGGGGGGGGGGGCCTTATGCCTCTGGTTAGCTGAGCCCCTCCCCCCCCGACCCCCCCACCCCAACCCCATCAGCAAGATGGCGGGGACTGAGTTGTGCTTAACCTCTCCTCCCTCACCTGAGGGGTGGGGTTGGCAAAGGTGGGCACACCTCCCTTCCTCACTTTGTTTTCCCGCCGATTCTCCCACCCAAAGTGGGGGTCAGAACCGTTGGGCACCAGTTGCTGGAATCAGGAAAAGGCCTAGGGAAGCTCGCAAAGGCAGCAAGCCTGTGAAGCTACCCCTTCGTGGACCCTGCCCATCCTGGGGGAGGAGGCTTGGCATCTCGTCCCAGGATGTGCATTGTTACAGGCCCCCGAGAGCAGCAGGCTCTCGACCCAGGGGTCCAGAAACATGTCTAGTGGTGGCATCTGGGGAGCAGCCACTCAGCCTGGACACTAGTGGTAGGTCATTTTTCAAGGGGAATCTCGAAGATGGCCTCTGTGTGCATTTTATCATTAAAGCTCACACTGGCATCAGTTTGGGTTTAATGCGCCGAGAAGTTTGTTAACAAACTTCTCAGTTTTCAGTAAAGCCATTATGGTACTGTGGAGTTCATAATAGCAAACTCCCAGCACCATATAATCTTAATGGCAGTACTGCACTCACAATGTCTAAGAATGGACTTAGACACTGTATGGGTACAGGGCTCATGTACCTCTACCCTCACCATTGGTATAGTGCACCCAGCTAGAGGGGTGGCTGATCCATGTAAGGGCAGTGGTGGGTTGTAGTCATGGCACACAGGGATGTGTGCCATGTCGACTCTTCACTTTATTCTGCACCAAAACACGCAGCCTGAAAAGGCAGTGTGTGAGCGTAAAGGCACATGGCCTCCAAGGGTGGCACAATAAGTGCTGCAGCCCTTAGAGGCCTTCCCTGGTCACAGTACCCTGGGTACCTGTGGTAGCATTTACCAGGGGCTGACCTGTGGCCAGAGGGTGCCAATTGGGTTTGGTCTTCTTTTCCGAATACTGCATGGAACACGGGCCATGGGTACTTGATTGGCAGCAGCCCAGGGCACACTCAGTCGAAGTACATCAGCAGTTCAGCAAAATGTGGGGGCAACCATGCAGAAAGAGGGCACTTTCTCACACAGTTAACAACCTTAAACAGTTCTGTGATAGACTACTTCGATAAATCTAGTATACATCCTCCCAGTCGCACAACATTGCATCAGTTTCCTATATAGACTGTGATGCATTGAGGACTGTTTGCTCTGGCTGAACACAATGTAGTACTTTGCATCCGCTCTTACAATCAAGTACCAGACTTGGTAGATATTAGACCATACCAGTTTCTTACATAAAGCTGCACAGTTTGAGTGCGCTAACACTGCCCAGATTATGATTGTTGGTGGCATCCAGTTACAACCAACATAGTTCTTCTGGCTCTTGCACTTCAACACACATGCAGACTTCTGAAGACTTTTGATGGAGCTAATGTGAAGAATTGCTGGAGCCTAGCACATTAAAGCGTGAAAGACATGCACGGGTTGTAGTTTGGCACTTTTATTTGTTCTGTATTTTTAAAAATGTTTGGGTTTGTCTGCCCCACTTTACCAATTTTTGAAGTTTGTATGATTTTGTTTTGGCAAAGACAACCCCCCCCCCCCCCCACCACACACACAGACTTATTAATCTGTGTTATCTTTTTTGGGCTTTCGAAATTAGAAACCGAAATCTGGTAGTAGGTCAGGGTTTGATTCAATCCAGCTTTTCTTTCACACAATTGATTGTGATGACTGACTGGACAGCATGACCACTAGCAAGTCTAATTGGGCATTGAGTTTTGATGCTCTCTGCATAGCCTCGGTAGGACCTAGTCAGTGACTGACCAAAGGAAACCAGCATCCATCTGTGCAAAGTAAACGTAACCCTTTCGCTTCAATGGAACATTTTGTGTACACTGAATGTTAAACCATTCCTTCAAACCTAATTCAAAAGTGTCCTGTGCATACAAATTGCCAGTTTAGACTAGAATTGCTGAAGCCACAAGAACTTACTTTAGCTCTAAAAATTGAATTTAACCAATGCCATACCACCTACACATCACCTGTCTGCTGGTTAGATTCAGGGGTGATGTGATGGTCTAACTTTTGTAAGTAGCAATTGGTGACTTTCTTGGTGCTTTTGGCAGGTGGCAGGAAAGGGTTGGGTGGGCACGAGAGTGATGTCAGGTGACATTAGGGGAGTGGGAATGTCAGTTATGTGCACTGGTGGGATTGATGAAGTAGCTGGATGGACTTTAATATTGCAATACAGCCAAGGCTAAACTGCTAGGCACGATGTACAATGCTGTGAGGTTAACTCCCTCCCTACCCCTGGAGGGCAGTTAAGGAATCTTCACACATTTTCCACGTCATGATGAATGAGAATCCAGAAGTGTCAAAAGATGTCGAATGAAGCCCCAAGTACTCCCCCACCCCCCCCCCCACCCCCCCCCCCCACCCCCCCAAAAAAAAAACCCTCTGGCGTTCAACCAAAAAAGCAGCCTTACTAAGGCAGCCGTGTTCGGGAATCCTTCTCTGGTGAGTTGGAAAAGAGCCAACTCATTGACCCTGCGCGGCATGATGGGAAGTCTTGCTTAAAGGAGCGGTGTCTACTTGGCAGTGTGTTTGTGTTTCCCAGCCTACTATACTCTACCAACATTCACCTAATTTAGTTTCTTTTTTTAATGGGGTATTGAAATTGTGTGTTCAGCCATACGTATTGTGTATTAATTTAGCTAATTGGATTTACTTTCTAAAACAAAGAGGAACATGTTGCCTCCCATGTGTGAGGAGATATTCTGGTGTTTATGGATCATAAACGAATCCCTTCTCTCACAGTGTATTGATGTATTTTAAGTCCGTGTGAGCCCGATACAATGGTCTTTAATGTGGGCAACTTTCATACTAGTCACTGCACCAGTAAAAGTCTAGTGCAGGAAATTCTCAGCCTGGACTCTACCGGTTGTGCAACATCAGGGTGATTTCACGCTTTGGACATGGACTGATCAGACTAGTCTATTATTGAGGTGTTTGAAGTGGAGTGTAGCTGAAGTTAGTAGACTTTAATATCGCAGTAATTAAAAGAATGCCTTGTTATTACTGATAAATTGCTTAACTCATACTGGACCCACCAGACTGGTTACTTATTTCTTCCACTGTAGAGGATCCATTGGCTGTTGATTTTTAGTTACTGAGGCAGATGGAGGTATGATAGTTTATGTAAAACGCCGTCGCACAGTATCTCATGCAATGTACATCACAACGCCATATCCTCCACGTGATTGAAGTGGTTTCATTGGAAAGAGTTGTAAGTGGCAATATCAGGCAATGACCTACAGTTTTTATTTTGTTGGTTTAAACTGAGGCAACTTGTTATATCAAGTAGGAGTAAATGTTCATTTGTGCCTGTTCACTGGTGAAATACTTGAAATAGTATCCAAGGGAAGCTGGGTGCACTGCAACAGATAACAGATGCAGGTTTTTAGACCATCTTGTCCGCCCGTCCCAACCACCATGACTGAATCTGAAAAGAAAGGAAAATACTTCCTAACTTGAACACATTGATTCCATACCTGTGACATTTCTTCGAGCAATCATGGGTGTTACAGCTGATGTTGGAATATTTGTACTGCAGTACTGAAAAGTTGTTTTCTAATTCTACTTTTAAACTGTGTTTTTTTTTTTAACAGTATGCTGCCCCCATCCCAGCGCAGTTTATAAAATATCAGTGACTATAATGAGTCCATCAAAAATAGCTGGACTTGCGCTGCCACCAAAAGCATTGACTGAATCAGTCATTGTTCTAACAAAGGTGCCTAAAAACTTCAGCGTCCGAATGGTTTAATAATAGTCACCCCAAGAACATGCCCATAAAGCGGTCATGCTGGACTGCATTTGTTTGGATGCTGGTATAACTTGTGAGACCGCCTTTCAAGGTGTCTTTGTAACTGAATTCTCAACATTTGCCCTGGGTCAAATGGTGATCACATGAAGTGTTGCCATTCCTTTGCAGGTAGATGAGGTAATAGTTCTCACTGCCCTTGTTGGACAACATTCTGCTAACATGGGAGACTCGACCAGTGATAAAGGAGGATCCTCTTGCATATTCCTGGACTTCTAGGAGTGTAGGAATGAACCTGTCCATTTCCAATAGGGGAATGGGGTGATAAACTTTAAACCCTTCAAAACTGCATTTATCCCTCCAAAAATGTTGATGGGTAGAATAGTGTGAATCGCACGTTGAGTTTTAAAAATTATTCTGGTTTATCTGGAATTGCAGCCTGTGTAGTCACCTAACAAGTATGGGTAGCATTAGTTGTGTTTGGCACAACACCATAGTGATCTGGGCCTCACTTGATCTAGTAAACCAGTCATGAAATTGAGGTTGGATGACTTCTTCCTCTATCTTTGGCCAAATAATTCTAGGGAGCCTTTCAGAAAGGTTGCAGCAGCTTTTAAAACTGATGCTTTGAAGACGGACCTCCTAATAATCTGGCTTTCCCATATTTGATTTGGTCACTGGTACTGTTTCAGATCTCTTGGTTGGGAAGATTTATACAGAATCAATCTTTTGAAGAGTTCCTAACACCACCGTAAGGTTGTTGAAGAATGGGCATGGGCAGCGCAGGCTTGTGAGCTTTGCAACATTGATTTGGGACGACTCATGAAATGGGTTGAGATGGGCATAAGTTATCTGAGTTATCTTTGTCCTAGTTATGCATACCTCTCACATAAAAACTTTCACATGATCATTTGAAGGCTTCCAGGTATTTATTTTGGGGATTGGAATTAGTACAAACAGGATCTGGACTTCTCTTGTAAAACATAGGTCCAGTTATGTAATAGTTTGTGTCCATCTGAGAATAATTTACCCCATTAACAACTGGTTTGGATGTTGGCTCTGTTGGTTAATAGCATATTGCACTATTGTCTGATGCTAAATGCATGAAAAGCTGGACATCATGCCTGATACATTTTGTACCTAGGGACTAAGGTGAACCGAATACTCTCTTGTGCATCTGCAGCTAGGTCTGCTGGGTCAGCTTGACATATGGTGGGCGTTATGCTCAAATGTCTGAATGTTTCACTGAAACCTGTTGAGACTCTTGCTACTATTCTGTGATTTGACCTCCGTAAGGCTTTTGAAGTTCTCTTCTTGGGCACTTTAAGACATTGAAGGACTATTATGGACATAAGGTTGATGTGAGAAGAGGGCAAGCTGAAAAGCTTTCAAGTTTTCTAGATGACACCAAAGATGTGTTGGGATCTTGCAATCTTCTTTCCTGTTCTATTGACTATATGGAAAAGTGTTTCTGCTGTGATGGAATGGATTAATGCCAGGAGTCCTAAAATTGGACAATGACTGAGGCAGGGGTTAGAGAAGAGTTTCCACCTGCTAGTTCAGGAAGCATTGGGTGGAACTTTAGCGTTGTGTCCCCATCTGGCTTACAAGATTTAAAATCTTGGGCATCATAATAGAAAAAGTTGTGAGTTGCTGAAATTCAAAACATTCCCTCCCCCTTATTTTCCCTTGTGCAATTGCACCTAAAATGTTTGATTTGCATGCTTCCTTGCCCACACGTCATGGTGCTTGAGTTCCTGTGTACTCTTCTGTGAACTAGGACACCCTGCTCTTCTGAATTCTTTGTTCCATAGCCCAAACTGCTCAGATTAGGGCCATCAGAATGACCTGAAATTTGCACAAATAGGATCACATCATTAATTCCAAATCTGTTTTAAGACCTTGTATCGTGCACATCCTGTTTGTTAAAAGACTGGGCCAGCCTTCTTGATTGGGGTTGTGTGCCTGTTTGAAAACCTTGTCTTTCAGTGCACTTGTGGTAGTACTGTGCTCTAGCTCCTAACTTGTGCTATAGTTTAAATGTGGATCATGTAAAGTTCTGTAGCATGCTTTTGTTCCCCTGAATCCTATCACTGATGCCCAAGAGTAAAAGTGATCGCTCTGAATCAATAGTAAATTATTAATCTATGGAGAATTCTGTTAAAGGTCACTCCAAGGTTATCCACATTGCAAGTGGGATGTCTGAAGAAGGGGTGGAACATTAAATGTACTTTCCTGCTGGTTGCTATGATGGAGTACTAGAATTAAAAGTAGCTATTTGTGAGAAAGTGCCCTCTTTCTTCCATGGTATACCCCCACTTTTTGCTGAATTGCTGATGTGCTTTGACTGAGTGTGCCCTGGGCTCCTGCCAATCAGGTATCCAGGGCCTGCGTTCCTTCCCTAAAACTGCATTAAAGCCTAAACCCAATTGGTATCTCTGGCCACATGTCAGCCCCTGGTAAATGGTACCATAGGTACCCAGGGCACTGTGACCAGAGAAGGCCCCGAAGAGCTGCAGCACTTATTGTGCCACCCTTAGAGGCCCCTGACACACACACACTGCCTTTGCAGGCTGAGTGTCTGGGTGCAGAACAAAACAGTCGACATGGCACACATGCCTGTGTGCCATGCCCACAAACCACTGCCCTGACATACATCAGTCACCCCTCTAGCTGGGTGCCCTATGCCAGTGGTGAGTGTACAGTTGCATGAGCCCTGTACCCCTACAGTGCCCAGGTCAATTCCTGGGCCCTGTAAGTGCAGTGCTGCCATTAAGCGTATATGGTGTTGGGAGGTTGTCATTACGAACTCCACAGCACCATAATGGCTACACTAGACTGGGACGTTTGGTATCAAACTTCTCAGCACATTAAACCCACACTGATGTCAGTGTGGGATTTATTGTAAAATGCACCACAGAGGGCATCTTGGAGCTGCCCCCTGAAAAACTACCAACTTCCAGTGACCTGACTGAGTGGCTGCCACCACCAGACATGTTTCTGGACCCCTGGGTCGAGAGCCTGCCGCTCTCGGGGGGCCTGAAATAATGCACATCCTGGGACGAGGTGCCAAGCCTCCTCCCCCAGGATTGGCAGGGTTCATGAAGGAGAAGCTTCAAAGGCATGCCACCTTTGTGAGCCTCTCCAGACCATTTGCTGCTTTCAGCAACTGGTCCCGACTGGTTCTACCCCCCACTTTGGGCGGGAGAACCGGTGGGAAAAACAAGGGAGGAAGAGAGGTGTGCCCACCTCTGCCAACTCCACCCCTCAGGTGGGGGAGGCGAGGTGAAGCACAACCTAGAGTCCCTGCCATCTTGAGGATGGGGGGGACCCAGCCAACCAGGGACAGGCTCCTGCCCCCCTCCCACTGGAGTGGCAGAATCGGGTGGTGTACCCCCCCCCCGGCGATCCTGACCCGAGATCTGGTGACCCCTGACCTGCCTCAAGCCTCCAGATGACGCCTGCAGCCTCAATCCAGAGGACACCTAACGCGACCAGAGCCGGTGAGAAAATCCGACATCCCAAGGCACCCCTGCACCAGACGCCCCACGGCCTTGTGTGCCCAACCCAACGGTGCCTAACCAACCCTCAACATTCCAACTTACCCCTTGAAGCAGTGGTCACTCCTGGAAGATCCTCGTCCCGAGCCTGCAGTGTTTCTTTGTCCCGTAGAATCTCCATTGAAATCAACAGGGCACCGACCTCAAAACAGCACCCTGCACCCGGCCACCATAGTGCCGCTGAGGGTGCCCCTTTTGTGCTAACCTGGTCCCCAACTTGCCCTGAGCTTAACCCTAGGAGCTTGGCTGACACAACCCTGTGGCCTGCTTGCCAGCAGGTACCAACCGTAGTCCCCCTATCCTCCATAGGATAACATTGGGCCTCAACTCTCTGCGCCCGGCCGCCCTAGTGCCACTGGGGGTGCAACAGCAGTGCATCACTGACCCTGGGGGACCCCTGAGTCTTACCCCAGAACCCGAATTCAAAAGACCGATTACCTACCTGGAAACCGATAACCTCTTTTTCCTCCTAGAATAACATCGAAACTTTTTGGGAGATAGTGTCAGTGTCGACTTTTGAAAATTACAAATATTCCTTAAAAATCAGCTGAAGAACCAAAACGCATTTTCTCAACTGTTTTCAGGAAATGTCCCAGTGCTGAATCTAGTTTGATTTAATTTCAAAGTGTCAACTTTTGAAATGTAATAATATTCTTTAAAAATCATACCTCTAACTAAAACTCATTTACTCACCTGTTTTCAGGAAATGTCCCAGGGCTGAATCTAGGATCCAACCCAGTGTTAGCCAAAGTAATCTGAAAAGTAATTAACTGCATTTTTACTTAAAAAGCCCCTTCATCTGAATGTACTATACCTGCAATATGTTGCAAGCTGCTTACTTAAACTGTATCTGTACAAGTTAAACTACAATTTTGAACTATGTTCATACAAGTAATTTACTACTGGAAAGTATTTATATGCTTACCTGTACCAGGCTTGCTTGGTTCTAGAAATAACAGTATATGTTTTATACAGTTCTTTAGTGTGTGAGACCATTTGCTGACTGAGTGTGTACAACAAATGCGTTGCACTGTCCTCTGATACTGCCTTACTGCTCGACCAAGCTACCACTTTAGAGAGTAAGGTTATATCTAACTTTATCCAGTATTAGGGGTGTCTTTCATAGATTCACATGCCTGAATCATTCCCCGTCGTCGAGACGGGAGCCTCCGGTACATAAAAAAAAAAAAAAGTAATGTCCTATAGACATACATAGAGAAAAATAGGCCTAAGGGCCTCCCCTTAGTAGCCTATCCTAGTCCTTATGTAAAAAGGACCAAACTCTTAGAGCCAGCCAATCAGCTATCACCTCCCTCTAGAAGCTTCCTGGCAGGAGCCTCAGTCCCTCAGATTTTCTACCGCACGTTGTGCTAGGGAGTCTCCAGCCTGAGTTCTCCTCAGGATTTCTTTCAAACCAGATTGTTCACTTTTTTGGTGACTTTCTTCTTCAAGGATTGAACGCAGACCACTTCAGGCCTCTTATTACTGCAGTGAGTGTTTATTTCTTCTACAACTCCTGGCATGTCTGAATCCCAGAAGAAAGCCCTTTTCAGGGCTTGCTCTTCATGTGGGAAGAAGAGGCTTCATGTGGACGACAAGCATGACCTCTGCCTATATTGCCTTTATCCAGACCACGTCCCTAAAGACTGTAAAATATGTAGGTCTTTCCCTCACAAGACCTTGAGAGACAGAGAGGGTCGTCTGCTTATCTGGCTGGACAGGCTCAAGGACAGGGAGAGTGTGGTATCCTCAGAGGCAAGCTTTTCCGGAACCTCTGAAGTCTCCCTGAAGATGCAGAGAGACATCTCCTGGCCCCTCAGACGCTCCTCCTATGAAGACCCACAAGAAGTCTTCAGAGGCAGGATCTTCAAAATCTTCAGTGTCTGACAAGGACTCTCTGACTTTTAAGAAGCCTACCCTGTCGGCCAGCAAAATTGCGACACCTTCCTCAGCGCAAAAAAGGGCACCAGGTCATGTCTCCACAGCACGACGAGGGCGTCGACGACGAGGGCGTCGACGACGAGGGCGTCGACGACTAGGGCGTCGTCATCGTCCATGGGTATTTCTGAACCAGGGCAGAAATCCGAACTAGTAGGAATGTCAGCACGGAAGACAGCAGGGGTTCCTGCACAGGTATCTGCATCTGGCAAACTGACCAGACCACAGATTACACCGGAAACGACGTCTCCAAGTAAGGTGCAAACCAATTTGCCTAAGGAGATTCTTCAGAGTGAGGAGTCGGAAGAAGAGCTCTTTGATCAGGCTACTTCCCCTTCAGAGCTGTACGTCAAATGTCAAAGCACGGACGAGGAGCAGGAGGAGATGAGCGGGCAGGAACGCCCCGTCCGGGAACAGGTTCGCACGGAGGTCACCCCGATGGTATGCCTTCCCCTGTCAATTGTTAATGACCTCAAATACCTTATCCGGGACTACAAGCAACGTTTCCCGGAATCGCCAGCACTGGACACAGGGGGCCCAGTGCCTACTACAAATCCACCAACGACAGCCCCAAAGCAATCACGACCAGCTACTCAGGTCTGCCACGAGAAACCGCCACCTCAGGTGATAGTCATCGGATGAGGAGGCTGAGGAGATGGAAGAGGGGGAAGTCCAGGAAGACCAGACGGACCAGGATGAGGAGGAGGAGTATGTGGCATCCTCCCCAGCTTCCCCACAACCGCGCCAAGCTGATTCACCGCCAGTGGATATTGGCGGTTTTCATAAGATAGTTGAACGAGCAGCGACGCGGTTTCATATGGTCACGGAATCGACGGAGACTGAGTGCTTCTTGCATGACTTTAAGGAGCAGACGAAAAAGACGACGAAGTCAATCCCAATCATTGACTTTCTCTGGGACCAGGGAAAGAAATTAATGCTGACGCCGGCTTCCGTACCTGCGGTTGTTCCACGCCTGGATAAAAAGTACAAAGCTCCATCCACGGCACCAGCTTGCCTTAATGGACCCCCGAAACCGGATTCGGTCGTGACCCAAGCGGCCCAGAAAAATTCTCGTAATCCTTCCTCTCCTCTGTCAGCCCCACCGGACAAGGAAGGCAGAAAATTGGACACAATTGGCAAAAGGTTTTCGACCACTTCGGCAATGACCATCAAGGTGGCCAACTCCATAGCCCTGTTAGGGCGTTATAACCGCCAACTTTGGGAGGATATAGCCCCATATTTAGCAGAGCTGCCAAGCGCAGTTCAGGAGGAGGTCCAGGCACTACTTTCAGAGGGCCAAACCTCGGCGGCCGAGATAATTGATTGTGCCATAGACGGGGCCATGACAGGCTTTCGTCAACTGGCTGGGGCTGCAGTCCTGCGCCGGCAGGGATGGCTGAAGGCAACATCGTTCAGGCAGGAAGTGCAGACGAAAGTGCTGGACATGCCCTTCGACGGACAACATCTTTTCGGAGATAAAATTGACGAGGCGCTCCAAGCTATCAAGAAGGACACTGACACGGCTAGAGCGCTTGGAACCTTGCAGGCAAGGAATCAGTCCTTTCGGGGCAACAAATCGAGAGGCCAGTCCTCCTACAGAGGATCCTACCAGAATAGGTCCTCGTATTCCTTCCAGAATAACACCCAGTACCAGCAGAAGCAGCAACAAGGTCGGCAGTCTTCTTATGGAAGATCTAACTTCAGGGGTAAGAACCAAAAGAGGGGCATCGGCGGACGCCAGTGACCAGTTACTCCAGCCAGTCCAGCTACCATCTCCCTCATAAAAAATTGGAGGAAAATTGACCCATTTCCTGGAAAATTGGCGCCTCATCACCACGGATCGCTGGGTACTCCAACTCCTAAGATTCGGCCATTCCCTAGAATTTACCACCATCCCACCTGCAACCCCTCCCCGCAGGTTCCCACACAAACATCTGCGACTGCTACTCCGGGAAATATCGGAGATGTTGAAGAAAGGAGCGATCGAGCGGGTTCCATCGGCTCAGAGGGAGAAAGGATTCTATTCCTGCTTCTTTCTGATACGCAAGAAAGAAAAGAAGTGGAGGCCCATTCTAGATCTCAGGGCACTCAACTGTTTCTTGAAGAGTCAGTCGTTCAGGATGGTGACGCTCCAAGAAATACTAGGCATTCTAGAAAAAGGAGATTTCATGACATCCTTGGATCTTCAGGATGCCTACTATCACATCCCGATACTCAGGGGGCACAGGAAGTTTCTACGTTTCGAAGTGGCAGGACAGCACTACCAATTCAAGGTCCTGCCGTTTGGCCTCAAATCCGCTCCGCGGATTTTCACCAAGTGCCTTTCTCCTGTGGCAGCTTTCCTGCGTCAAATGGGTCACCAAGTTTTCCCCTACCTCGACGACTGGCTGGTAAAGGCACCCACAGCTGCAGGCGCAACCAAATCCTCCAACGCCTGTACCAATCTTTTCCAACATCTAGGATTGACTCTCAATCTTCAGAAATCCTATATGTCCCCAACAAGAAGCATCACCTTCCTCGGGGCGACCTTGAATACGGAATGCGCGAGGGCATTTCCTTCAGAAGAAAGAAAAAACAAGATAATATCGCTGGCCACGGCGGTGGCATCAAGGAAGTCCCTAAGAGTTCGCACCTTCAAATCACTCCTGGGAATGATGTCTTCTTGTATACTCCTCATCCCCCACTGCAGGCTTCGGATGCGTCCATTGCAAGAAGCCCTCACGAACCAGTGGACTCAGAGTACGGGTTCGTTCGAAGACATTGTGAGGATAACACCGCGAATATCCAAGAGCCTCGAATGGTGGAAAGATTACAGGAATCTGTCTATGGGACTGCCGTTCCTGCTTCCAGGAGCGCCACTTGTGATCACCACCGATGCATCTCTGGCGGGCTGGGGAGCTGTCCTTCAGGACCTCAGAGTAAGTGGCAAATGGTCAGATCAGGAGCAACATCTCCATATCAATCTTCTGAGGGCTGTGTATCTAGCGCTGCAAGCCTTTTTACCACGCATCCAGAACTCCCAGGTGCTCGTCAGAACGGACAACACCACGACGATGCACTATCTCAACAAACAGGGAGGAACGCGTTTGCTCACTCTATCACGCGAATCGCAAAAGATCTGGAACTGGCTTGTTCTCCATGGGATCACTCTCAGAGCGGACTATGTCCCGGGCAAGGACAACACCATTGCAGACGCCCTAAGCAGACAAAAATCCCTCTCCGACGAATGGGAGCTCGTCGAGAATTCGCTAACGCACGTATTCTCAGAATGGGGAGTCCCAGGAATCGACCTGTTCGCCACCACGGAGAACGCCAAATGCCCAAGCTACGCAAGCTGGCATCCCCAACCAAGGTCGCTCGGAAATGCCTTTTCCATAGGCTGGTTCAGCGTATTTGCGTACGCTTTTCCGCCGTTCCCGATGATTTCCAGGGTCCTCAGGAAGATGAAGGCGGAGCCTTGTACCCTGATCCTAATTGCCCCGTTCTGGCCGAGGCAGCACTGGTTCTCTGACCTTCATCGCCTCTCCATCAGGACACCGATTCGTCTAAAACAGCACCCGAACCTGCTGACAATGTCCAACGGGCAGGTGCAATTCCCGAACCTGCAATCGCTCAGGTTATCGGCCTGGCTCCTGAGCACAGAGTTATGCCATTTAAACATCCCACAGGACTGCAGGGACGTGCTAGCAAAAGCGGACGGTACCAACAAAACCTACTCTCTCAAATGGAAACGCTTCTGCGTATGGTGTTTAGAGAAAGGCCTGAGACCACTCCATATCACACCTGAACAGATATTGCCATATCTACTACACTTGGCACAGTCGGGATTGGCGCATGCATCCATAAAGGTGCATCTGGCGGCAATTTCACGTTTTACCAGGACTTACAAAGGCCCGTCTCTCTGGTCCAGTAGGCTTATCAAACAGTTCCTCAAGGGACTATATAGGTCCTTCCCAAGACCTCGACGGGTCCCACCGACGTGGCACCTCAACTTGGTCCTTAACCAGCTCATGAAGCACCCTTTTGAGCCCATTCATCGAGCTTCCATCAAGTACATCTCATGGAAAACGGCTCTGTTGCTCGCTCTAACATCTGCCAGGAGAGTCAGCGAGCTGCAAGCTCTCTCCATTCAGGAACCCTTCATGCAGTTCAAACAGGACAGGGTGTTGCTGAGGACAAATCCCAAGTTCATACCGAAAGTGCCTTCAGACTTTCACCTCAACGAGCCGGTGGTTCTACGTTCCTTCTTTGCAAACCCTACCACGGCAGCAGAAAGGACACTCCACTCTCTGGATCTCAAAAGGTGTCTTAAGTTTTACATAGACAAAACAAAGAGCTTCAGGAAGTCATCACAGCTATTTGTGGCCTACAGTAGGCCAAGGTTGGGTATGCCTCTAACAAAACAGAGCATCTCAAGGTGGATCTCCTCAGCAATAACATTCTGCCATGACGGGGCCGGACGGCCTTTAAGAGACGGGGTGGAAGCGCACTCCACCAGAGCGATGTCCACATCAGCAGCGCTGTTCGCTGGAGTGCCGATTTTGGACATCTGTAGAGCGGCGACGTGGAAGTCACCGCACACCTTCTCCAGACACTACTGCCTAGATGCCGAACTTATGAAGGATGCGGCAGTGGGCCATGCGGTGCTTCGCCATCTATTCCAGTGAGGTGAGCCTTCCAACATCCCGCCATCCTGGTATGCACATTCTTTACTGATTTACTGTTTTGACGTATGCCAATGTTTCAAACTGATATGGTAATATGTGTATTATCTAAAATATCTATATGGCATGTTACATCAGAAATGTGCATAATGTATTGCTAACTACTCTGATTCAGGCATGTGAATCTATGAAAGACACCCCTAATACTGGATAAGAAACGCGTTACTTACCTGTAACAGCAGTTATCCAGTATTGGTGTCTTTCATAGATTCACATGCAACCCTCCAGCCTCCCCTGGAAGGACTCGCGTCTCTCTCGAACTGGATTACGCCTACCTAGCTTGGTGCGTACGAAAATCTGAGGGACTGAGGCTCCTGCCAGGAAGGTTCTCGAGGGAGGTGATAGCTGATTGGCTGGCTCTAAGAGTTTGGTCCTTTTTACATAAGGACTAGGATAGGCTACTAAGGGGAGGCCCTTAGGCCTATTTTTCTCTATGTATGTCTATAGGACACTACTTTTTTTTTTTTATGTACCGGAGGCTCCCGTCTCGACGACGGGGAATGATTCAGGCATGTCAATCTATGAAAGACACCAATACTGGATAACTGCTGTTACAGGTAAGTAACGCGTTTCTTAACCTCCGCCTACCTCTGGAGACCCTTGGATTCTATACGCACTGAACCTCACTTTGGTGTGTGTGTGTGTGTGTGTGTGGGTGTGTGTGTATATGTATGTATATATCTATATCTCTATCCAGTTTCTTACACTATTCCTTTGTGTTTTTTTTTTTTTTTTTTTTTTCCTCTGACCCCTCTAACACCCCCGCGACCCCATGTTGAGCATAGTTGCCTGAAACTGAGATGTTTTGCTTCTCGTCAGATTCTTGTAAATAGATTACATATACGATTGCTATTTGATTACAAAAGTTAGCATCTATATTTGCCAACTTCAGCCTCTAAACTATGGTCTATAAAGGTGGACTGATATGAAGTACAATAAATTCTTTGCTAGTTATTTTTTTTTTTTTAACCGTATACTGTAGCTTCAACAATACAAACTGCATTGAGGATTGCTTTCAGATTTACCGTTACTATTCATGCTAACTCCAACCCCTCCTCTTGCAGTTCCAATGTAACAACCACACAGCCGCCGGAGTCGCAGCTGCAGCAGGCTTCGCAGAAATCTGCCTCCAGTTTTCAGACACCGACCCAACAGAACAGTCAAGAGGTATAGTCGGTCTGACTGCCGTGGCAGCTCTCTTCTGTGTAATCTGTATTCCTCTGTAGTCTTGACGTTTGCTCTTTTCTGGTAGCTGCAATAACCTACACCACGTGTTTTTCATCTAATCTCATAGCTGTACTCGCACTCCCTGTGCTTAGCTGATGGCAGAGGATTCTTCTATGAGTCAATAGCAAGATTGACGTTTGTTGGGGCACTTAGTTTTTCTAATCTTGATCATTTTTTTCAACGTCTCAGATTCACTTAGTTGCTGTTGAAGTTACAATTAGTTTCTATTCATTGTTTTGCTGCGAGTCCAGTAGATCTCTCGAACTTCTTTATGTAAAAATGTAGAAGACTGATCTGAGTCTTCCTTCTTGGGAACCAGACAACCATATCAGTGATTAGAGTGTGCTTGGACAGAATCCTATTGTCCTAACCTCATAATGTGCTGCACTTCCGTGAGAGATTGATTCCAAATCTGTATATATTTCATATAGCCCTTAAAAGACCACTCTCTGGCTATTCTTGTTATTTCCAAAATGTTCGCACCACAAGCTTCTATTCCCAAAATCTATTGTTTTCTGTCAAAAGAAAAATAATTGCATGGTAATGCATGTGAAAACCTTGCACCAGATGTGAAACACATCAACGTTCTTTGGATAGTATTACATTATACAAAATAGGTGAGTTTATGAAGATGTCACAACCAGTCTTGATCTGATTAAAGCCTTATTATTCCTTGTGGCCACCTATAATCCATCGGCACTATTTACACATTTCTTATTGCTACAGAGGGCTATATAAATTCTTTTTTTTCTTCAGATTATACATTTAGTGCCCGGTGGACCAAGGTCATGGGCGCAGCTGAATGGAAAGCCAGTAGGATCCGGTGGTGGTAAGTGTCCTGTTTACTTCTAGGTCTGTGTTGAAGTTGCCCTAGCTGCACTTTAATTTCTTGTCTTTGTTAATTGTGGAAACACCTGAATTAGTCTGGTAGAAGATTAGTTTGGTTTTGTATGCTGTAAAGATTTTTTTATGATATCGTTTTTATGTTGGCTGTAGGTTATTTTTACTGTGACTATTTTCTGGAATCTCATGATCTGTATTATTCTGCATTTTATTAGATGTGTACATTTTTCTTTTGTCCTTTTGTCCCGTGATGTGATATCTGCCTTCTTGTGATAAGCCAAACACAAGGAGATGGACAGAGCGCTGAAACCTTTCAGACACTCACTCCCAGTCACAGATCTGGGTTTAATCCATCATTCTTTAGCTCACTCCGCCACCCCAGTTCAGACATGGCCATATGCAAATCAGTCTGACCCTGTGCCTCATGGGAACAGTCCAGCCCGAACTCTTGTGATGTCAGAAGTGGGCCCCGGACTTCTCTATGCATGGTCACTTCCTTCTGTTTCCTTTTTCCACCATTGGGGTCTGGAAGCAAAGTTCAGAACTCCAGGATTGTTAAAGAACACAAGAGATACCTTGACGGAGCAGCAAGCAGAGCAGCTGGGAAACTGACGAATAAAGGACTGTTGAAGCATGACCGATAACGACCATGTGAAAGTAGATGTGCTCCGTGGGGAACCCCTCCACTACATGGTCTGAGAATGTTCAACCTGAGGGATGTAACAGTCTAGGGATGTGGACAACACTCCCTTTAAGATGTACCCCAAGTGCCACAAAAGGTTTGCGTTAAAGGACATCCACAAAGTCTGCAACCCCTGTCTGCCCAGGGACCACAGTGCTGAAGGCTACGAAGTGTCAACAGAGTTGCTATTGAAGACATTCTGGATCAGAGTAACCGAGGTGGGCACACTTAGTCGTGATGCAAAACCAGAAAACCTCTTGGAGCTAGTTTTTGTTGTCCTCAATAGGCAAACCATCGGAGAAACTGAGGTGTGGGAAGTTTGTTGCCTGTGTGCTTCAAAACGGATAGAACCACTCCATGCCAAACTGTCTGTTTTGTTTGTTTTATCTCTAGCTCAGCAAGGCCTTACTTTGGCCACTGTTAAAGGGCACTTGACGGCTCTTTTGGCTTTTTACGGTTTCTGGACCAGCCTTCATTATTCAAATTACCACTTAGGATTTGTTTCCTCAAGGCTTTGCAATAGATTCCTCCTCCTTAGTTTGTGTAAATGCTTAAAGGGCGACTAGATGAGGAATGCACAGGCCAAATTTAAATCCCATTGGGGCATAATAGATCTCTGGCTCCTCACCATCAAAACTATATGTTCGAGGCATATGAGCTGCAGATCACACACTGAGCATAGATCGCCATCTGGTGTTGGGCCCGGATATGTGCACTTGTTTTTGTCTTGGAAAAGTCTTTGGAAGTCTCGGGATAGGTGACTCCTGCGTTGGATCATAGTGCGCATGGGCTCCATACTCTGTTTTTTTCCGCCATCGGGCTAGGATGTGTTTTTCGCGCTCCAGCTCGGTACCGATCCCACTTTTGACATGCAATCCTTCACCATTTTCTATGGTATTGTTTTCGATCCTGATCCTCGTGCATCTCGCCATCATCGAAGGCCTCGATTCCGGTCATCGACAAAGGCCTTCGGGCCTACCTGGGCCTCTACATCTGACTCATGGAAAAGACTCCATTCAAGAAGTGTCCTCAATGTGAGTCGAAATTCCCACACACAGATCTGCATGAGGTGTGTAACCTCTGCCTTTCGCCGGAGCACGAGGCCAGAGACTGTCCAACTTGTGCCTCTTTCCGCTCCAAAAAGACCAATCGAGATTGCCGAGCCCGAAGAAGAATGGCGCGCTGGTCGAATTCCATCCCCGACTTCTTCCAAGAGGGCGTTTAATGTACCAGAACAGGAGCGGGTCGAAGAAGGCCTCGTCAGCGCCTCCGAAACAGACTCCGTCGTCGAAGACCTCACTCCTGGGCAACGGGTCATAAGTACTGCCGTCGACCCCGACCCCCTCCCCCACCACCAAAAAAGGCTTCGGTCACACCTTCACCTTCGGGCCCAGGTGCACACTGAGAAAGTACTTCTCACGCCCCGCCTCCGGGCCTGGCCAAGGAGCCAACAACAAAGACTTCAGGCCACTCTGCATCGAGTCAGCCTGCCATTGGTACCGAAACTCTGACCCCGGCACCGAAAAAGAAGGCACCACACTCTTCCTCGGTGCCCACTACTGCCTCCGCATCGACGCACTCGGCACCATAGGCCTGTCGGCACCAATCCCTTGACTCCCGAAAAAAGCATCGGAACTGACCAAAAAGCCGCCACCGAAGACTACAGACTCTTAAACTTCGGAGCCGAAAAAGCATTCGGCACCGAAAAAGCAACCGGTTCCGCAAACCCTTACAGACACCTCCAAAACCTCACGGTTCCAAGCCCAAAGAGCACAAAACTGCTCTACAGTCGGTGCCCCGCAAGCATTCGGAACCGAATAAATCTACACCGAAGGACCTGCCTACCACAGAAGAGCTTTTTAAGCCGTACCCCACCCAAAAGACTCTTCTGGATCCAAAGACTGGTCAACTGATTCTCAGTTCCAAAAAGAGACCACTGGACTCGCCTACACCGGCTCCAGCACCTAAAAAGAGGGACATTGCGACATCTCCTCTCAGGATCCCTTCTCCAACTCCTCCACCACACCATCTCCTACACCAGTGGACTATGATGACACTTCTGATGACTCAGGGGGAGGGTGCAGATGATGAGCCACTAGTGGATCCTGGTCCACCTCATACCCCAGACCCATGGGATAATTGCAATACACCAGATGTCCCTAACGTGCCACAGGAGGACACATATCCCTCTAGACCTTCCCCTCCAGAGGAAACAATGGGCTTCAACCAGCTTGTTCACAGAGCTGCACAGTACCACGGGGTTGTCTTACACACAGACACAGTGGATGAGGATTTTTTAATGGATACTTTTGACATCTCACAAAAGACCACTTCCATTCTACCCATGCTGAAAGGGGTGACTAAATATGCACCGGAAGTGTTTAAAGACCCTGTTAGGGCTAGGGTTATCAACCCAAGGATAGAAAAGAGAGAAAGCCGCCCCCAACACTACGCTTTTCCACCTCTCCCACTCATCCCACTGGTAGTGCACAAACTGCAGCAACATTCACTGACCCTCATCCTAGTTGCTCCAACATGGGCCAGACAACCGTGGTACACCACATTACTGGAACTGTCTCGTCCCGCACCAAAAACTACACCTCTCCCTATGCCTTTTAACCCAGAACCATGGAGAGATCGGACACCCGGATCCAGCACAGCTCAACCTAGCGATCTGGCTCCTGAGGTCTTAGAGTTCGGTTACCTTAACCTTCCCCCTGACTGTATGAACGTTATCAGAGAAGCTAGACGTCCCACCACTAGAGCCTGCTATGCAGCCAGGTGGAAAAGATTTGTGATATATTGCCACAACAACACCATCAATCCTTTTGATGTGTCAATTCAACACATCATAGGTTACCTACTGCATCTTCAAAGGTGTAACTTAGCCTATACATCTATTAGATTACACCTCGCTGCCATACAGCCTATTTACAAAATAGACAACACTTATCACTCTTCAGGATACCTGCCATCAAAGCATTTATGGAAGGCCTCAAAAGAATAATTCCACCCGGGGTACCCCCCTCCCCTGTGTGAAACATAAACATTGTCCTCACAAGACTAATGGGTTCATCTTTTGAACCTTTGCACAAATGCGAACTACAGTTTCTAACATGGAAAGTTGCTTTCCTAGTAGCCATTACTTCCCTTAGAGTCAGTGAACTACAAGCACTAACTATTCGAGAACTGTTCTTACAACTCCATCATAATAAAGTTGTTCTCAGAACCAATCCAAAATTCCTCCCTAAAGTTATTTCTCCCTTCCACCTCAACCAGTCTGTTGAGTTGCCCGTATTCTTTTCCCAACCACAAACCATTGCAGAAAGAGCTCTTCACACTCTAGATGTTAAAAGAGCACTGCTTTATAACATTGAAAGAACATAACCTTTTCGTAAGACCAAACAACTTTTGTGTACTTCTCACCACCTCATAAAGGCAACCCCGTAGCCAAATCTGGCATAGCAAGGTGGATTGTCAAATGCGTACAGATTTTGCTACCACAAAGCTAAACACACCTTATCTGGTCCTCCTAAAGCCCACTCTACTTGCAAGATAGGGGCTTCAATGGCATTTTTAGGGAACATTCCCCTAGATGACATCTGCAAAGCAGACACATGGTCTACACCGCACACATGCACAAAGCACTATTGTGTACATGTGCAAACAAAACAACAAGCTATTGTGGGCCAGGCTGTACTAAAAACACTATTTCAAACTACTGCAACAGATACTGGTGGACGCCGCTAGAGGTGGGTACTGCTATACAATCTATGCTCAGTGTGTGATCTTCAGCTCGTATGCCTCGAACGGAAAATGCTACTTTTGCAGCGTGAATCTTTCTGGATTCACTATGCTGTGCATTATTCCGCGATCTTGTGGTTGGGTCCAGATTCGTAGTTTTTTTTTTTTCTTTTCTTTTCTTTTTTTTTCTTTTTTTTTTGTAGCCCAGGTGGGCGGCGACGGCCCACCATTTGGTGCACCTCCCGTGACGTCGTGCCTTTGGGGCGCCATCTTCAGATTCTTTTTTCCGCCGTTGGGTCTGGATCGTCATCGGGAAGCTCCAGAATTACAATCGAAGGAAGAAGAAAGAAAAGCGAGTTTCGTCGATAAATACTACGAAGATATCACAGGAAAGGAGAGATTTCATCAGGAGCGCGAAGAAAGGAGGTTCTTCACCTTTTTCTTCGACGACCTTGGAGAATGCGCTCTCAGAGGCCCTGCGCGCAATGGACAAAACGCCATTCAAGTTCTGCCCAAACTGCCACCACAAGTTCGCGCAGAAGGACCAGCATCCAGTCTGCAACCTCTGCCTACCGGTCGAACACCAGAGTAAGGACTGCAATGCCTGCTCAGCCTTTGCGCCGAAGACGCTCCGGGTGAGAGATCGGCAGAGAAGAGCCAACGCCAGCATGGATGGCAAGGGTAAGGCCCCGTCGCTCTACGATCTGGGCCTATCCACGGACGATGAGGACAACGTCGCCGAGGCAGCCGAAAACTTCACGGTCGTAGAGACCGACAAGAAAAAAGAAGACGAGGTAAGAGAATCGTCGAGCGCAAAACAGAAAATACCTCAAACACGAGGGTGACTCGAGAAAATCAGAGTCAAAGTCCACGAAGGCAACCCCCGAAAACTTCGACGACCAAAGGGGGAAGCATGGACAAGAGGCTGAGCGGATCCTTCGAAAAGGACTCCCTGGTGCCGAAAGACGCCGAAAAACAAGGGTCGTCGAAGACAACCCAGGAAACAGGACGATCGGCGCAGAAAGAACGGTCGACGTCGACGCAAGTTTCGACGAAAAGACCCGCGGTCGACGCCGAAAGCACCCGCGGTCGACGCCGAAAGCATCTCCGAGATGGAGAAAAAGAAGAGGCGGCTCGAGGCCGAAATGGAGAACATCCTTCAGAGGAAGGAGTTCGACACCAAGATGAAGTAATTCAAGATTCCAACGGTGCCACCGACGGAAGTAGTCTAGGTCGAGGACGAATTCGACACCGAGGGGCTGATGAGGGATCTCGAAGAGGAAGACGAGACCTATTATGACGGCGAAGCCGAGGAAGAAGACCAGCAGTCGTTCTACGGCTCGGCGCCATCTACCAGCCACGACATTGAATGGCAGGATCTCGACACCGATAACCCGGAGGAGCCCGTGGACACGTACCCTTCGAGGCCTTCGCCACCCGACGACATCGGGGTGTAAAATATGGTGGTCAGGAGCGCAGCGACAGCCTTCGGCGTCAAACTCGACGAAGAGAAGCCGAAAGCCGATTTTCTCCTCGAGACCCTGCTCCCCATCCAGACGAGGAGCCAATTCCTCCCCATGCTACAAAGTGTGATGAATCAGGGGAGAGAAGCCTTCAAGGAACCAGCGACCTGCCGTTCGATCACGCCCAGGACGGAGAAGAAGTATAAGCACTCTTCCCTGGACCCCCCTTACATCAAAGGTAGCGTTACCGCCGACTCCATCATAGCTTCCACGGCCAGGAGAAGGGCCAACGTACCAGCAACTTCGGGCCCACCACCTGATGAAGAGAGCAGGAGGATAGACCTCACAGGAAGAAAGGTCGAGAGGAACGCCGCAATGCACTGGCGCATTGCGAATTCCAATGCACTCCTCAATAGGCACCAGTACCAGTACCAGCACTGGGACGAGATGGGGGAGATAGTAAAACACCTCCACGAAGAATACCGCCAGAGAGCCTCGCACCTGGTAGACGAAGGCAAAAACATCGCCAACTCCTGTATAAAGACGGCGTTGGACGGGGCAGAGACTTCAGCAAGACTAATGGCCATAGGGGTCACCGAGAGCAGGCATGCATGGCTCAGAATCTCGGGATTCAAACCGGAGGTGCAGAACAACATCCTTAGCACCCCCTTCAACGGAGAGACACTGTTCGGAGCAACAGTAGACGAGAAACTCACCCAGCTGAAAAAAGAAAACGAAACGGCGAGGTCCATGGGGGCCCTACAGCTGAGGGGAATGAGGCGAGGCAATCCCTCGAAGACCCTACGGTAGAGGAGGAAGCCAACAGGGGGCGTCGCACCAGACGTTTCAGCAGGGTGAAAGTCACGGACAACAAGGTCAACAAAAGCAAAACTGGCAGTACCAACCTCTGGGCCAGTCCTTTCGGGGGAGAGGGAACGGACGTGGCCAAAGGAGGAGAGGGGGTGACCAGCCCTCATCAAAGTGACTCAGCACGCAAGAGGACGCCTACCCTCGACATGCCCCCAAGGGTGAGGCGCAAAAAAGTAACATCAGGGGGGAGAGAAGATTCAAGAGCCTACGAGCATACAACACCAGTAGGCGGAAGACTGAGGTTCTTCCTTCAGGAGTGGCGGCGTATAACCACAGACAAGTGGATACTGAACATCATGCAGTACGGATACTGCGTAGATTTGGAGAAAAGACCTCCAAACCGGAAACCAAGGGGAAGATGGAGATCGGCTCAAGAACTGGCCCTACTCAGAGAAGAAACACGGAAGCTTCTAGAAAAGAGAGCCATAGAGGCAGTGCCGTTCAGAGAACGCAACAAGGGGGTCTACTCAAACTACTTCGTGGTCCCGAAAGTAGACGGAAACCTCAGACCCATCCTGGACCTGCGTTACCTAAACAAGTTCATCAAAACGCAGAAGTTCAAAATGACTTCGCTGCAGGAGGTGCTGCCCCAAATAAGAGACGGGGACTTCATGGTCACCGTGGACCTCAAGGATGCCTACCTGCACATCCCAAACAGAAGACACAAGGGCCTTCTAAGGTTCAACATCGACCAGGAACACTACCAGTTCACAACCCTGGCCTTCGGATTAAAATCTGCGCCAAGGGTCTTTACAAAATGCCTGTCGGCGGTCACGGCCCACCTACGAAGGCAGGGAATCCAGGTCTACCCCTACTTAGACGACTGGCTGGTCAAGGCAAACTCACGTGAGAAGTGCGAGAGGCACGCAAAACGCGTAACAGACACTCTCACGAATCTGGGGTTCTCGATTCACTGGGGGAAGTCATCGCTGGAACCGGAGCAGGTGAAGATTTTCCTGGGGGCAAAAATCAACTCCCTGAACAGTACTGTAGTACCCAGCGACAGGAGGACAGATGCCCTACTGAAGGAGACGCTGCTCTACCAGAAGGGGCGAGCTCTGACAGTGAAGTCAGTGAGCAAGATGATGGCGTCGTGTATCCAGCTGGTGCCGAATGTACGCCTGCACATGAGACCATTCCAGGAATGGCTACAACAGCAATGGTCACAAGTAAACGGAAGTTGGGAGGATCTAGTGGTTGTTACGCACGCAGTGCAGGAGGAGATAACTTGGTGGAACAGAGACAACATGACAGCAGGGAGAAGCCTGACACCACCAATCCCAACCATGACCATTACCACGGACGCATCGCAAAAGGGATGGGGAGTGCACATGGACAACCTCAGAGTGAGGGGTCTGTGGGCTCCAGCAGATGCGGTTCGCCATATCAATTACCTCGAATTGAAAACAGTCCTGCTAGCCCTGAAGGCATTCCAGAGGCACCTGTACAACCAGAGGGTGTTGGTTCAAACAGACAACACCACGGCAATGTTCTACATCAACAAACAAGGGGGGACACAGTTGTTCCCTCTCTACTTTCTGGCTCAGGAGATTTGGAGATGGGCCATACCTCTCAGGATAGATCTACTGGCAATTCACCTACCGGGGAAGGACAATGTGGAGGCAGACTGGCTAAGCAGGCAGACCTCGGCATCTCACGAGTGGGAGCTCAATGGCCAGGAAACGGAGAAGCTTTTCCAGAGATGGGGGAACTCCCACAATAGACCTATTTGCAACACGCCAAAATGCAAAATGCCAAAGCTTCGCGTCCAGGCAACCAGATCAGCAATCCGAGGGAAATGCCCTATGGATAAGCTGGTCGAGGACATTTGCCTACGCCTTTCCACCGATACCCCTGTTGCACAGAGTGCTCGACAAGTGCAGAACCAGCAACATGACTCCGATCCTAGTGGCTCCGCAGTGGGCAAGGCAGACATGGTTCTCACAAATTAAAGAAATGGCACAAGGCAATCCATACAGGTTCGAGAGGAGGAAGGACCTGCTCTCAATGCAAAACGGAGAGGTCCTGCATCCAGAGCCAGAGACCCTCAACCTGGCGGCATGGCTCCTGAAGACCTAGAGTTCGCACACCTAAGATTGCCTCCGAGCACTATGCGAGTGCTACGGGAGGCAAGGAAACCAACTACACGTAAATGCTACAGCGCAAAATGGAAGAGATTCACTGTGTGGTGCAGGAAAAAGGGCCTGCATAACAGAATGACAAGAGACTCAACAGTACTGAGGTACCTCACACACCTTCTGAAGAGTAACCTCTGCTTGAGCTCCCTAAGGGTACAACTAGCGGCGATCGTTGCCTACACCAGAGGTGAACAGGGTGGACGTTTCTTCACCTCGCAGGTGGTGAAGAGATTCATGGAAGGAGCCAAAAGAATGGCCCCCCCGAAAAGGTTGCCGCCGCCGGCATGGAATCTAAACGTGGTTCTGACGGAGCTCATGAAGGCACCGTTTGAACCCATTCACAAAGCCACACTGCAAATGTTGACGATGAAAACGGCCTTTCTAGTGGCCATAACCTCACTACGCAGGGTGAGCGAGCTTCAAGCACTAACGCTACAGGAACCCTACATTCAGATTCACAGGGACAGAGTATTCCTGAGGACGGACCCACACTTCCTGCCCAAGGTGGTGTCGGCGTTCCACATGAATCAGAGTATTCAGATACCAAGTTTCTTCCAAAACCCGACTTCAAACGTAGAAAAGGCCCTGCACACCCTCGACGCAAGAAGAGCGGTGATGCACTACATTGAGAGAACCAAGGAACTCAGGAAGTCGAAGCAGCTGTTTGTGTCCTTTGCTACTAGCTTCATGGGTAGGCCAGTGACTAAGGGCACCATCGCTAGGTGGATTGCCCTCACTATTCATTTCTGCCACAAACAAGCTGGACAGGAGCTAGCGGAGGGGCCTCAGGCTCACTCCACAAAGTCTATGCACAGCATAGTGAATCCAGAAAGATTCACGCTGCAAAACGAATAGTTTCTTACCTGTCGGTGTAGTTTTGCAGCTTGAAGATCTTTCTGGATTCACTAGCGAACCCACCCACCTCCGCCAGGAAGATGAGGCTGGAGGAAGAGGGGGTAAAGTGGAAAAGATCAAAAGAAATGAACTTACAGAAAAATGGACAAGAAGGATTAATCAATCGCCTAGGGGGAAAAAAAAAAAAGGAAAGGAAAAAAGAACCCGAAGATGGCGCCCCAAAGGTGGGACTTCCGTAGGAAGCACGACGACGTCACGGGAGGTGCACCAAATGGTGGGTCGTCGCCGCCCACCTGGGCTACAAAAAAAAAAAAAAAAAAAGACTACGAATCCGGACCCAACCACAAGATCGCGGAATAATGCACAGCATAGTGAATCCAGAAAGATCTTCAAGCTGCAAAACTACACCGACAGGTAAACTATTCGTTACCAGTATGCATCTGTTCTTGGCATGTAGAGCTGCAGATCCACACACGCCCACCCGCCTCCCTGGCTGCCTTTATCTCCAAGTATTATCTTTTTTAGATACAGCATACATGGGCATCTTTTCTTTTTATTACAAAACTCCATTTCCCTGCTGGCAAAAAACAATCTGAGGATGGAGCCGAAGTCCATGCGCACTATGATCCAAAGGAGGAGTCACCTATCCCGGGACTTCCAAAGACTCTTCCAAGACAAAAACAAGTGCACATATCCGGGCCCAACACCAGATGACTATCTATGATCAGTGTGTGGATCTGCAGCTCTACATGCCAAGAACAGATGCATACTGGCAAGTAGCATTTTCCTTTTCTTGTCACGATACCATCGACGCAGCGAGTGACCGAGTTCAAAGCCTTGTCTATCAACCCACCCTACAGCACTTTCTACCCAGACAAACTGGTTCTGTGGACTTGAGCTAACCCCAGTCTTTTACCTGAACCCTTAAGTTACCCAATGGCATTGCTGATAAAATGCTGCAGAGGGGGACTTGGAGACCAATCCGGGAGCTCCCAAGGGGTTGCGGTTGTTTGCCTCGCCAGTTGAGGGTGCAAAAATGAGGACTGCTGGGTAACTCTGGAAGTGGGTCTCTGCAGTGCGAACGTCCCTGGACGGCTGCTCGGTGTCATTTGAGTCCGGATTGGATTCAAACAGGCCGTGGTTGCTGCAAGGGGTCCTGTACCGCAGGCATTGGTGCTGTGCGGCTCCTGTTGGTCCTGGCATCTTCTCACTTGGTGGATAGACGAATCTGTCCTTCTGGGGCACTGTGACCTCTTCCTAGGCTGCTGCTGTGTTGGTACAACTGGGGAGCGGCAACACGGTAAACCGAACTGCTGTTTTGGTGCCTGCGAACTGCATCGGAGTAGCTCCTCTACTCCAAGGGATATTTCTGGCAATTTTCAAAGGGCTGATAGTCCACTGGGGTTTTTGGTAGAGGGACATTCTGTTTTTTCATGATTGTCTTGATTGGTGCAGGCAGGGTTTGCTGCCAAAAACACCACAGTAAGTCTTCAGTTCTTGTTTTTAACGTTGCTGCTATGTCCTATTCTTTTGAGTCCATTGAATCTGAGTTCCTGGCTTCAGGGATGCCACCTAAATACTCAATTTAGGGACGTTAAGGGGAGTGACGGATATGCAAGCCTTTGGGGGGATCCACTGGACACTGCACACACTATACCTTACTTTGGTATAGTGTATATACAGCGCCAGCTACCTACAACCATGTCACTCGGCCTACAATGGCAGTTTCCATGAGTGTGGCGAGTGTCCCTTAGGATGGCACAGTTCATTCTGCAGCCCTTACGGACCCTCTTTAGCATCCATGCCCTAGATACCAGGGGTGCTAAATGCATTGCCAATTGGAGGAGCAATTGTACAATTCTAGGGAAAGTGATCTGGCACTTGGGACCTGGACAGCAGCAACGTAGTGCAATTCGGGCAAAATTGCATCATGTACCAGACAAAAAGTGGGGGTGACCTTGTCAAAAAGGTGCACTTTTCTACACTTGGTATTTTTAATTGTGGACCATTTATTTACTATGTACTGCCTTTCAGTACTAACACCAAAAGCTTAATGAAATGTCTTCAGGGGGTCGGGGGGAGGAGATACCCACATGTATTTCACGCATGTACCTCTAATGCTCCCAGAAAAAGGTGGTGTTCAAGTCATAATGAACTGCACAACTTAACCATGGAGAAACCATTATGCTGCTTCGCCAACCTGGAATGTGGTGAAAGTTGTCTATACCACATGACTCAGTTAGCTGCCACTAATCGTCCGCTGTTTCCTGGCCTCTTAAAAATTCAACCCTGATCTTTGGACTTATAGAGACACATTAGTATTATTTAGGAGGACTTAATTGTGGCACCACTACAGTGACAAAGGTGAAATAGGACTCTAGGTCTACCACTGCAGTCTAGTCCGGCAGCTTTAAACCTGCTTGCTCAACATGGCAAAATAAACCCATTTGTCAGGTCAAAAACCTTCCTTTTTTTAGGTCGAGCCTGGGCAGTGCATGATCTGCTCTGCTTGGCATGCTGTATTCAGGTATGGTATTACATTGTTACGTTAGTCCCTACTCATTGCTGAGCTAGAGTTTAAGCTGGCTTTAAATAGAAAGGCAACTTTAGAAAGTCACCACTTTGTTGCCTAATCTCTGGTAGCCCATCTGGACTATCTTCCCTGCTAAGACGTGTAGAGCGCTCCGAGGAACAGGGAACAAAGAATTGCTGAAGGGAGGAGCCCTGGGCGTCTGTGGCTGCTATTCCATTGCCCAACTTTCAAATGGCAATAACACTTCGCCTGCCTGCTCCTTTGTGAAGGCAGACAAGTTGGCATCTCCTCCAGAGGTATACAACTCTACAGTTGTTACGCCTCTATGACCATTTGGCGTTGGGCAATACATCACAAAATTCATCTTCTGGGGGAACACCTTCCAGGCATCAACAACCAATTTGCCGACCATCTCAGCAGGATGCGGCAATGGGTACACGAATAGGAACTTCATCCCCAAGTTCTCCTTCCATACTTCTAAAAATGGGCGTTTCCACAGATGTTTGCCACAGCAGAGAGCTCAAAATGCCCAAACTTCGCCTCCTGATTCCCCCACCATCTAGCCAAAGGCAATGCCCTATGGATAAACTGGTCAGGGATATTTGCTTACGCTTTTCCGACTCTCCCTCTCCTTCCATTTCTAGTTCAGAAACTCGGGCACACATCTCTCACTCCGATTCTATTTGCTCCGACATGGGCTTGTCAACCATGGTGCACTAGTATGGTGCACCACACTACTACACCTGTAAGTAGTTCCACACCAAAAGCTACACCTCACTTTCAACCTTCTCACACAGAACCATGTAGAAATCAGACATCCAAACCCCATGGTGCTCAATCTAGCGACCTGGCCCTTGAAGTCATAGTTCGGATACCTAAACCGACCACCAGATAGTATGACCATTCTTCGAGGCAAGGAAACCTACCACTAGATTACTTTATGCAGCAAAGTGGAAAAGGTTTGTGTTCAATTGTAATAACACAATTGATCCATTAGATGCATCTATACAAAATTAACATTAACTTTAGAAGAAAATTTCTTTCAACTTCATAAAAATAGTGGTTCAAATCCAAAAGGAGTTTCTGCTTTTCTTATTAACCAAACAGTTGAGTTATGTGTTCCCTCAACCTGATTCAGTAGCAGAAAGGGCTCTACTCACACTTGATGTCAAAAGAGCACTATTCTCTTATATTGATGGAACAAAAGAATTTCGCAAAACCACTTTTTGTTGCATTTGCTCCACCTCATAAAGGAAATCGTATCTCTAAATCCGGTATTTCTAGATGGATTGTTAAATGTATTAAAACTTGTTATGTTAAAGCTAAAAACTTTAACTATACCTCCTATAGCACATTCTACTCACAAAATAGTAGCATCTATGGCCTTTTTAGGTAACATTTCGATCGCTGACATGTAAAGCAGCTACATGGTTGACACCACACACCTTTACCAAACATTGTGTGGATGTATTAGCACGTCAAAAAGCTAATGTAGGACAAGTAGTGCTAAAAACACTTTTTCAAACAACTGCAACACCCACTGGTTAGCCACTGCTTTGGGAGAATATTACTATACAGTCTATGGAAAGCATATGTATCTACAGCACACATGCCTCGAAGGGATTAACCTGTAAGCATCTGTTTTTGGCATGTAGAGCTGTAGATTCACATGCACCCTCCCTCATCCCCGCACACCTGTGGCTGTTGCACTTATTATTCACATTACATACGCACAGACATATCTGTACTACACTTAATTACTCCATTCTCACCCTCATGCCGAAAACAAGTGTCTATGCCAAAGCGACTTGTCACCCAAAGGAGTCACCTTACCTTGTGACTGGAAAAAGACTCCGAAGTAAAACAACTTGCAAACATCTGAACCCAACACTAGATGGCAGGAGTATGCAAAGCATGTGAATCTACAGATCTACATGCCCAGAACAGATGCCTACAGGGTAACAATCCTTCTGACACTCCCCAACTAAAAGATAAGAGGACAAGATGCTTTACAGAAAATGCTTGTAAAGTTTGCTCACCCCCTGTAGCAAAACCAGACTCAAATCGTAAAACTTTTCCCTGTGGAAGTACATGTGGGAAGCACAGTACCTAGATGGAATAGAGTAGGGGGCGGAGGTGGTTGCGGAGCAACAAAATCCTAAATTCTTTGGGTACAGCTAGGCCCTGGGGGTTGATGCAACCTTTAACATTTATCTCCTCTTTGGAAACTGGACGTACCCCTTCCACTTGAGCAATGCTGTCTGCAGACCCCATCCCTGAAGCCCAGTGTGAAAGATCTGTCCCAGGGACTCCCTTTTACCCAGGACCGCGCAAGCCAAAGTGGAGGAGATGGATAAAGCAACCATTTTCTTGCCATTGCCAAGCTAGCCAAGAGCTTCTGTAAGTGGACCATCACAAGAAACATGCACTGAATAGCAAGCACATCTCAGGGATAGGAAACACTCAAGCAGACTAGCAGTTTTCAGAAGTGTGAATTAACAGTCCCTGCTAAAAATATGCATCTCTGGGGGTTACCATAAGTAAGGAAACCATTCTCGCGTACGGTTCATGTGCTTCAGTGGAACCTTAACTTTGGTGCTAGCAGGATTTATGAAACCACCTTTTGAGCACCTGCTTGAAGCCACGCAACTTCCTTTTACTTTACGAGAACCTATTTTTGTGCCAATCGCATGTTAGAAAAGTATGAGTTAGACACTTAGTACAAGAGCCCTCTATAACCATACACAAGGATAAGGTTACTATGAGGACATACCCTAAACTCTTGCTAAAGGTAATTTTGCCGTTCTGCATGAACCAGACCACGACCCTACCAACTTTCTTTTTGAAACTGCTCAGCACAACAGAGCATCACGCACATTAGATGTAAGGAGGGTGTTGATTTATTGTAGTCTGGAAACTAGTGTAGACTTCTTTTTGTGTAGCTCATTCACCGCTAGCTTAGGGCACAGCAGTGACAAAGCACCATTGCAAAATTGACAACAGAGCGCTACCCTGTGCACTGCCCAACTGCTAACAAGACATTCTGATCGAAACCAAAAACACATTCCGCTAGAAAAAGTGGCCAGTCATGGCCAACATTTCACTACAGGACATCTGTAAGACAGCCACCTGATCCTCGGAGCACACTTTCACAAGGCACTATTCAGCTGGGCAAATTGTACTAAGGCATTTATACTCCTCTACTCCCTCTTCAAGCCATCCTCCTCAAAGGACGTGGTGCCACTATTTAATCTATGTGCAGCATAGGAACTGAAAGATGTATCTGAAAGAAACGCGTTAGATTCCTCACCTTAGAATATCCCCAGGCGTCCGGCTGGATCCGGAAAGATTTTTTGTTCGCAATACCCTTGCGCATTGCTAGGCATAGTCTGCGGCTCCGCATCCGGCGTCGTGATCGCCGGGATGACATCGTCTGAGTACTTAAACGCCGGCATCGCGCGCTGACGTCCATTCGTCTTTTTTCCGCGCCAGTAAGCGCCGATTTGGGAAGAGCATACCCTTTTAGTCACTTTTTGACTAAACTTTTTGAACTCTTTTGATTTCATTTCCAGTCGACCTCGACTCTGGTGCCGGTAGGGATGCCTGGATTCAAACCTTGTGACGCCTGTCACCGACTGATGTTGGTCACGGATCACCACCGCCTGTGTCTATTGCCTTTGGGCCGACCACGATGCCGAGTCGTGCCTAGACTGGGCCTTGACCTCAAAGGCTAGGCGGGAGTGGTCCCGCAAGCTGCTCGAGATCCGGCAGTTGGCTCTGCGCCGCTGATGGTCCAGGTCGAGGAGGTCGTCAAGGGACCCCCCTTACAACCCATCCGCTGGCGCCGTACCCCGGTTTAGTCCTGGTCCGGCCCAGGTTCATCTTCTGCCCGGCTCCGACCCTTCCACCTGTATACCAGGAGTCAGATGATGGAGACGACTGGGAGGGATCTGAGGACCCTCTGGCACAGCAGTGCCAGTTGTCTCAGGACCGGGCAGAAGAACTGGGGGATACCAGTGGTCTTGATACCTCCCCTGACACTGGCTTCATCTCTCCTTTCTCCGTGACTACGGAGGAGGGTGCTACGTATTCTGTGGTGCTGCTTAAGACGGCTGAAGCTCTTGGGCTAGAGCTTCCTGCTGTGGCCGTGAGGACTAATCTCCTCACTGAAGTGCAAGCTCCTCGGAGCCTCTGCTGCATTTCAATGAAGCCCTGACCGACGTTCTGATGGGCACCTGGTCCAAGCCCTCCACAGTCCCTCCTGTGGACCGGAGCGTGGCCCGGCGCCACCGCCCTGCACCGGGTGACCCCAGTTTTCTGTCGGTGCACCCCATGCCCGAGAGCCTGGTTATCCAGGCCTCTACCTCCCAGACCTCCTTCCCGTCCGCTCCCCCGGATCGGGAATCTAAAAGGTTGGAACAGTTTGGGAAGAAACTGTTCTCCTCCCTTAGTTTGGGGTTGCGGTCTATCAACACCGCGTGCCTTTTGGACCGTTGCACCCTTTCCTTGTGGGTTACGGTGGAGGACGTGCTGCCCCAGTGTCCGGAGGAGGCCCGGACACGGCTCGCCCAGGCTCTTGCCGAGGGGCGGGATGCGGCGCGGTATTCAGTCCGATGTGGCCTGGACACAATGGACTCGCTAGGCAGGGCAATTGCGACCACAGTGACTATTCGTCGCCACGCCGGGCTGAGATCCACGCACTTCTCCGGGGATGTCCAGAGCACCCTCATGGACATGCCCTTCGATGGCCGTCGCCTTTTTGGCGACAAAGCGGATAGTGCTCTAGCGCTTTAAGGACTCCAGGGCTACGGCCAAGTCCTTGGGTCTCTTGGCCCCGCGCTCGCAAACTTCCGCTTTTCGCCCCTTTCGTGGCCAAGGAAGCGCGCCCCCTCACGTCAGTCTAGCCACAGGCCGCAGAACCAGCCTCAACGCGGTCGCGGATTCCGCCGAGGTGGAGCAGGGGGACAAAGAGCCGGTCTGTCCACATCTGCCCCGGCAGCATCCGCCTCAAAGCTCTCCTAGTCCGAACTTTCAGACCCATTCCATGCCAGTGGGAGGCAGAGTTCCCTATCACTTGCTCCACTGGCGTCCCATCACATCGGACAGGTGGGTGCTGCAAATCGTCTGAAGGGGCTACTCCCTCCCCTTCGAGGTGACTCCTCCAGCCATGCCACTGCAGTACCACCGCATGTCGGGGGATCACTTACAACTACTGCAGGAGGAAGTTACGGCCCTCTTGGCCAAGGAGGCCATCGAGCGTGTTCCTGGCCCAGAAGTAGGTCGGGGTTGTTATTCCCACTATTTTTTGGTTCCCAAGAAGGGCAAAGGGGGCCTACGCCCTATCTTGGACCTCAGGAGCTTCAACGCCTTCCTCCAGAAGGAGAGGTTCAAGATGCTCACCTTAGCTCAGGTTCTGGCTGCCCTAGACCCTGGAGACTGAATGGTAGCGTTGGACTTGCAGGACGCTTATTTCCACATCCCCGTCCTGCCGGCCCAACCGCGTTACCTGCGGTTCACGGTAGGCCACGAGCACTTTCAGTTTACCGTGCTCCCCTTCGGCCTCACCAGTGCCCCTCGGGTGTTCACCAATGTGATGGCGGTGGTCGCAGCTCACCTGCGCAGATTAGGGGTTCCAGTCTTCCCCTATCTCGATGACTGGTTGAAGCCGGGCTCGCCCCAGGCAGTCGTCTCCAACCTCCAGACTACGGTCGACCTCCTGCATTTGCTGGGGTTTTCCATCAATGTGCCGAAGTCGCATCTGATTCCCTCTCAGAAGCTCCTCTTCATCGGAGCAGTTCTGGACTCTGCGCAGTTCTGGGTCTATCCTCCGGAACAGCGGGTTCGGGATATTCAGGCTCTGATTCCGATCTTTCGGCCTTTTTCCCGGGTTTTGGTCAGGTTGGTGCTGCGGCTTCTGGGTCTGATGGCGTCCTGCATCCTGCTGGTACCTCACACCAGGTGGTGGATGCAGGCTCTGCAGTGAGACCTGAAGTTTCAGTGGGCCCAGCATCGGGCCAACCTGTCCGACCATGTCTTGATCGCAGAGGGCACTGCACGGCAGTTGCAGTGGGTGGCTCAAGGACCGCGATTGGGTCAGCGGCAGATCCCTCTCCCTTCCCCAACCAGAGGACACAGTAGTGACTGATGCGTCCCTCCTGAGTTGGGGGGGGTGGGGGGTGGATGGCCACATGAGAGAGGCGGAGATCAGAGGCCTCTGGTCTCTGGTGGAGTCCCGGCTCCATATCAACCTACTGGAGCTGCAGGTGATCCAGATTGCACTGAAGGCATTCCTTCCCTCTGTTTGGGGTAGTGTAGTGCAGGTGTTCACGGACAACACCACCTCCATGTGGTATTCCAACAAACAGGGCGGGGTGGGGTCATGGACCCTTTGTCAGGAGGCTCTGCGCCTCTGAACATGGCTGGAACATCAGGGCATCACCCTGGTAGTTCAACACCTGGCAGGCTCTCTGAACGCCTGGGAAGACTAACTCAGCTGCCGGTGCATGATGTATCACGAATGGCGTCTGAACTTGGACATGGCGCAAGGCCTCTTTCGACAGGGGGGAGAGCCTTGGTTAGATATATTCGCCACTGAAGAGAACGCGCAATGTCAGCAGTTCTGCGCGTTAGAATTTCCAAGGCAGCACTCGCTCGGAGACTCTTTTCGTCGCGAGTGAAGTTGCGGTCTGTTGTACGCCTTTCCGCCTATACCACTTCTGCCCAGAGTGCTGAAGATCAGGCGCGACCGGGCCCAAGTCATCCTTGTGGCTCCGGATTGGGCACGAAGATACTGGTATCCTGAGCTACTCAGTCTATCGATCAATCCCCCGATTTGTCTGCCTCTGCAGAGGACCTTCTGTCGCAGCAGCAGGGGACGGTCCTCCACCCGAACCTCTCCAGCCTCCACCTCCATGCGTGGAGATTGAGCGGCAGCAGTTGATGCCATTTGACTTGCCTCCAGAAGTCTGTAATGTTGTTCTGGCAGCCAGGCGTCCCTCCACAAAATCGGTATACGCCTGCAGGTGGAACAAATTTGTGGCATGGTGCACAGCAAAGGCTGTAGATACTCTTTCCGCCCCTCTTTCTGAGGTTCTCCTCTTTCTTCTTTCCCTGGCCCAGCAGGGCTCTGCTCTGGACACCCTCAAGGTTTACCTTTCGGCTATTTCTGCCTTCTTAAGGCTTCCTGATCAGCCTTCTCTTTTTAAATTCCCTGTTTCTCTATTCTTTAAGGGCATTACTCGCATGTTTCCTCCTGTCCCTTTCGTAATGCCTCAGTGGGATTTGAATCCAGTATTGACCTATCTGATGTGCGCTCCCTTTGAGCCACTTCATAATTGTCCCCTTCGTCTTCTGACTCTTAAGACTGCTTTCCTGGTTGCCATCACCTCTGCTAGAAGGGTGAGTGAGCTCCAGGCTCTCTTCTAAGCCTCCTTTCCGTCCATCCGGACAAAGTTGTTCTCGGAACTCGTCCTTCCTTTCTCCCCAAGGTGGTAACTGCCTTTCACATCGGCCAGTCTGTTACCCTGCCCACCTTCTTTCCGCATCCCTCGCAAGAGGAAGAGGCTCCACCGTCTGGACCCAAAACTGGTGCTCTCCTATCTGGACCACACCAAACCGTTCCTGGCGTACCTTGCCCTGCTAGATCGCTCCCCAGCCACCGCGCTGCCCCCCTGAGTGCCGCTCTGGTTCGCCTGCTGCCTGATTCTGATTCCCACTCCCTGATCGGCGATTCCCGCTGTTTTTTTTCCCCGCTCCCCTTCCCCTCACTGCCTTGGTTGCCACCCCCTCCCCCTCCCCCTGTTGCCTGGTGTCCCGCCGCTGCTCCCCTGCGGCCCTGCCCCCGAGCATCCCATTCGCCACCCCGCTTCTGCCTCCCAGCTGCCCCTCCCTCAGCCCCTCTTATGGAGGCCGTGCAGCGGACGCGCGCCACTGGCCCCCCAAAGGCGTGCCAAAGGCAAGCCCGTCTGCGCCTGGACCACGCCCAACGCCAGAACCCCTGGACCCCACGCTCGCCACGACGCCAGACTCGGATACGACGTCGACTCCCTCCACGCACTCAACGCCGGCCGACAACACCTGCTTCCATGCCGCACCGAAACGGACCCACGGACCCTTCTCCTGCCGCACCTGCAGCTTCACCTGCGACAGACCCACCAAACCTCCTAGAACTGGACCCAACCACCTCCGCTGCATTCTACTCAACACCCGCTCCGCACGCAAACACGCCGTCGAGCTCTGGGACCTGCTCGACGCCTTCGCCCCAGACGTGGCCTTCATCACCGAGACCTGGTGGAACGACTTCTTGGCACCCGACATCGCTATAGCCATCCCAGACGGCTACAAGATCACCCGCAGGGACCGCGCCAATGGCATCGGGGAGGAATAGCCATCGTCTACAAGTCCACCCTCCAGGTCACCACCCACGCAGACGACACCCTCAACACCGCCGAACACCTGCACTTCTGGACCCACACCGACCCCAACACCACCCTCAGAGGAACCCTCATCTACAGACCCCCCGAACCACGAGCACAGTTCGGCGACCTCGCCAGCACCCACCCACTCGCCTCCACGGACTACATCCTCCTCGGGGACCTGAATTTCCACCTCGAACAACGACGACGCTGACTCCGCCACTCTGAACGAAAACCTCGCCAACCTCTGCCTCAGACAACTCGTCACCGCACCCACCCACGCCGCAGGCCACACGCTGGACGCAGTCTTCTCCACAAGCACCCACGTTGCCTTCGACCACACCTCCGAACCCCACTGGACCGACCACCGCTGCATCCACTTCACCTTCAAAAAACCAACCACGCACCATCGCACCCAACAGCTGCCACGCCGCTGTTGGAACAAAGTCACCGAAGACCAGCTGACCACCACCCTCGCCCAGAACCCACCTATCACCCCACCTGCCCTGACGCTGCAGCCTGCAACCTCACAGTGGATCGACGACTGCGC
Organism: Triturus cristatus; assembly: GCF_964204655.1. NCBI lineage: Eukaryota > Metazoa > Chordata > Amphibia > Caudata > Salamandridae > Triturus > Triturus cristatus. Next base: position 1,153,423,735 of record NC_140580.1, on the reverse strand, counting down.
CAACACCCTCGCCCCACTCAAGAGACCATCCTACAGCCACACCAGCAGGAGAGCCACCTGGTTCACCGACTAGCTCCTGACCTCCAAACGCACCTGCCGGAAGCTGAAGAAGAAATGGCTCCACAAACTAACGCCAGAAAACCACGCAGCCCACAAGAACGCCATCACCACCTCATCAGACTTGCCAAGAGATCCTCCTTCAAAGACCGCCTGGATAACAACGCACACGACAGCAAAGAGCTCTTCCGCATCGTGAAAGAACTCTCCAATCCCGACTCCAGCGCCAACGACATCCCGCCCTCACAAGAACTGTGCGACTCACTGGCCATCTTCTTCCACCGCAAGATCGCTGACATCCACGACCGCTTCAACTCCACGACCGCACCAACGATGCACGACTTCTCCTGCCCCACGATCACCAACAGCGCCAACTGCCTGACCTCCTGGGCCAACACCAACGACTACGAGACACGCAAGATCATGAACTCCATCCACTCAGGATCTCCGTCAGACCCATGCCCACACCACGTATTTAACAAAGCAGACGAGGCCATCGCACCCCAAATACGGGAGGTCATCAACATCTCCTTCGAAAAAGCGACCTTTCCGGAAAGCTGGAAGCACGCTGAAATCAACGCCCTCCTCAAAAAGCCCAAGGCGGACCCCAAGGACCTCAAGAACTTCTGACCCATCTCCCTGCTCCCGTTCCCGGCAAAGGTCATCGAGAAAATCGTCAACATCCAACTGACCCGCCACCTCGAAGACAACAACATCCTGGACCTGTCCCAATCCGGATTCAGACGTAACCACAGCACCGAGACAGCCCTCATCGCCGCCACAGACGACATCAGACGCCAATTGGGCAACGGCGAAACATCAGCCCTCATCCTCCTGGACCTGTCAGCCCCATTCGACACGGTCTGCCACCGCACCCTAAAGACACGCCTCCAAGAAGCCGGAATCCAAGAGAAGGCCCTTGACTGGACCACGTCCTTCCTCTCCGGCAGAACCCAGAGCGTCCGTCTCCCACCTTTCCGGTCAGAAGCCACCAACATCATCTGCGGCGTCCCCCAGGGCTCATCCCTCAGCCCGACGCTGTTCAACATCTACATGGCCCCCCCTCGCACAAGTCTCCCGCCACCACAACCTCAACATCTCCTACGCCGACGACACCCAGCTCATCCTCTCCCTCACCAAGGACCCTCACACCGCCAAAACCAACATTCACAAGGGCATGAAGGCCATCGCCGACTGGATGAGGAGCAGCCGTCTGAAACTGAACTCTTGACAAGACGGAGGTCCTCGTTCTCGGACCCATCCCCTCAGCCTGGGACGACTCCTGGTGGCCGACCGCTCTGAGGACAGCACCGACACCAACCGACCAAGCACGCAACCTAGGATTCATCCTAGACTCCTCCCTCTCCATGTCCAAGCAAGTCAACGCCATCTCCTCCTCCTGCTACAACACCCTACGCATGCTCCGCCAGATCTACAAATGGATCCCGACCGAAACAAGAAGAACAGTGACATAGGCCCTCGTCAGCAGCAGACTGGACTACGGCAACGCACTCTACGCAGGAATCAGAGCCAAACACCAACGGCGGCTACAACGCATCCAAAACGCCTCCGCCCGACTGATCGTCCACGCCCCCCCCGCCGCATCCACATCACCCCCGTCCTGAGAGACCTGCACTGGCTCCCCATCGACAAGAGGATCACCTTCAAGCTCCTCACCCACACACACAGCACTCCACAACGCCGGACCAGCCTACCTGAACAGCAGACTCCGCTTCTACACCCGCCAGCTCCGCTCCGCCAACTTCGCCCTCGCAGATGTCCCCCGCATCCAACGTACGACCGCCGGCGGCAGATCCTTCTCTTACCTCGCCGCCAAAACCTGGAACACCCTCCCAACCCACCTATGACAGACCCAAGACCTACTCACCTTCAGAAAGCTCCTCACGACCTGGCTCTTCGCCCCCCCCCCCCCCCCCCCCAGCGCCCTGAGACCCTCATGGGTAAGTACCGCGCTTTACAAGTGCCCTGATTGATAGATGACCAACTCTTTGTTGGCTACGTGGGCGCTAAGAAGGTGCGGGCGGTGCACAAGCGAACCATCTCTCGGTGGGTCGTTTTGTATATCAAGGGATGTTATTCCTTAGCTAAAAGGGAACCTCCTGTGGGGCTGAGGGCCCATTCCACTCGGGCCACAGCGGCGACCACTGCCCTGGGCTGGGGAGTCCCCTTGCAGGACATTTGTCAGGCAGCAACGTGGGCTACGCTGCACACGTTTGCCAAACATTATTACCTGGACAGCCAAGTCCGGGGAGACTGCTTCTTTGGCCGTTCTGTTCGCCAGGACTTCCTGGTGTGATCTTGGTTCGCAGACCCACCTCCCGGGGTTGGTATTGCTGGGGTATCTATACTAAGGTGAGGAATCTAACGTGTTTCTTTCAGATGAACAAGTTTGTTACCTTCGGTAACGATATATCTGTAAGAAACATTAGATTCCTCACCGCCTCACCCATCCTCCCCGTTCTGCGACCCGATATCTAGTGTTAAGGTCATCCCTTTCAGGGCCCTAGATTCTTGTCACCAGTGTCTGTCTTTTGCATGGCTCGGCGTACCTGGTGCGGAAAGCTATGTACAAGAACTAACGTCCGCGCGCGAGGGCAGCGTCTAAGTACGACGTCATCCCGGCGGAGCCGTAGACTACGCCTAGCGACACACAAGGGTATTGCTGACACAAAATCTTTCTGAATCCAGCCTGACGCCTGGGGATATTCTAAGGTGAGGAATCTAACTAACTAATGTTTCTTACAGATATATCGTTACTGAAGGTAAGTAACTTGTTCTTCACGCTTCCTTTTTTAAAAAAAAATATTTTTATTAAAAACTCCATACCGAATATTACAATACAGCACAGCATAGCATCCATCAATTAATACCCCCCCCCCCCCCCCCCCAAAAAAAAGACCAATACAAATTATTATAAAAAATAGCTTAAATAATACCAGTCTTTCTTTCAGGTGGGGTAATCAAAACAACATGGCAAAATGTTTACGCCATTTGGTCTTTCCATCTTCACGCGTCCAAAGAAAATTGTTATATTGGTTTTGTTGCTTGAAGCTCTTATAGAATCATATACAGCCTTTCCACCTCCCAAATGAAGGAAGATTATGGAAGCAGGAGGAGAAGAAAAGAACATTCTGAAATGTATATGTGATGGGGACGTTGTGTGCTTAAGGTAGACATTCTACTGAGGCTCAACCTGTGTCAGTCAATCAAGAGTAGGAAAAACTGTTACGACAGGGGCACAGCACTGAGCTTAGTGGCACATCACCATCATTGGGTTTTAGCTAGGTAGGACTTCGCCTTTTCATCCTAGTATCTATGAATTTCTAATTTCGGAGCATTCCCACCAATCTTCCTAGATCTTCACGTCTTTCAGCCCTGGGCCCTATAGATCTTTTTCCATCAGAACAGTCCCCATTCTGGTTATCCTTTCTTGAATTGACGTGTGAGATTCGGACCTCCATTTTCCTGCTATATACCTCTTTACAATAGTGCATCGCCATCCTATTAATGTGCGTCTACACCTGGAGCCACCCAGATCCTCAATAGTGCTATTTCCTGTGTAAGATTGATGGGTTGATCTACCGCTTCCAGTAATGCATTCTATATCTCTCTTCAGCATTATTGGATTTTGTGACAGTACCATGCAACAATGTGTATGGTAGTGAGTGCATGTGGAGGCGTCCTGTTCCCCATCCTCCTCGAATTATAATTCAGCCTATGAAGGTTTTAAGTTGGCTAGATTGACCTACGATATGGAAAGGCCAAGGCATTGCCACGGTTCCTTGCCATTTGCTATCCTCCATAGGTCCCAAATTTCATTCCCAAATAATTCTGAGGATTGTGTTTGGTTCTAGTATATTTATCACTAAGGAACGTTAACATGAAAGAGCCTTTTGCAGCGTGAATCTTTCTGGATTCACTATGCTGTGCATTATTCCGCGATCTTGTGGTTGGGTCCGGATTCGTAGTCTTTTCTTTGTTTTTTTTTTTTTTTTTTTTTTGTAGCCCAGGTGGGCGTCGACTTCCACCATTTGGTGCACCTCCCGTGACGTCGTCGTGCTTCCTGCGGAAGTCCCACCTTTGGGGCGCCATCTTCAGATTCTTTTTTCCGCCGTTGGGTCTGGATCGTCATCGGGAAGCTCCAGAATTACACTCTGAGGAAGAAGGAAGAAAAGCGAGTTTCGTCGATAGAATCACTAGAAGATATCAGGAAAGGAAGAGATTTCATCAGGAGCGCGAAGAAAAGAGGACCAGCGCCCTTTTTCTTCGACGGCCTTGGAGAATGCACGCTCAGAGGCCCTGAGCGCAATGGACAAGACGCCATTCAAGTTCTGCCCAAACTGCCACCACAAGTTCGCGCAGAAAGACCAGCATCCGGTCTGCAACCTCTGCTTACCGGTCGATCACCAGAGTATTGACTGCAACGCCTGCTCAGCCTTCACGCCGAAGACTCTCAGGGTGAGAGAGCGACAGAGAAGAGCCAACGCCAACATGGATGGCAAGGGGAAGCCCCTGACGCTCTACGATCTGGGCCTCTCCACGGACGACGAGGACAACGTCGCCGAGACAGCCGAAAACTTCACGGTCGTAGAGACCGACAAGAAAAAAAGACGAGGTAAGAGAATCGTCGAGCGCAAAACAGAAAGTACCTCAAACACGAGGGTGACTCGAGAAAAACTGAGTCAAAGTCCACGAAGGGAGCCCCGGCGCCGAAAACCACGCCGGGAACCACGGACAAGAGGCCGAGCGGATCCTTAGAAAAGGACTCCCTGGTGCCGAAAGACGCCGAAAGGCAAGGGTCGTCAAACATCCCATGAAACGGGCCGATCGACGCAGAAAGAACGTTCGACGTCGACGCAAGTTTCATCGAAAAGACCCGCGGTCGACGCCGAAAGCATCTCCGAGATGGAGAAAAAGAAGAGGCGGCTCGAGGCCGAAATGGAGAACATCCTTCAAAGGAAGAAGGAGTTCGACGCCAGGATGAAGGAATTCACGATTCCAACGGTTTCATCGGCGGACGTCGGTGAGGTCGAAGAAGAGTTCGACGCCGAAGGGCTGACAAGGGATCTCGAAGAGGAAGAAGTGCCCTATTATGAGGGAGAAGCCGAGGAAGAAGACCAACGGTCGTTCTACGAATCGGCGGCATCTACCAGCAACGATGTCGAATGGCACGATCTCGACACCGAAAACCCGGAGGAGCCCGTGGACACGTACCCTTCGAGGCCTTCGCCACCCGACGACATCGGGGTGTACAATATGGTGGTCAGGAGCGCAGCAATGGCCTTCGGCGTCAAACTCGACGAGGAGAAACCGAAAGCCGATTTTCTCGTCGAGACACTGCTCCCCATCCAGACAAGGAGCCAGTTCCTCCCCATGCTACAAAGCGTGATGACTCAGGGGAGAGAAGCCTTCAAGGAACCTGCGACCTGCCGGTCGATCACGCCCAGGACAGAGAAGAAATATAAGCACTCCTCCCTGGACCCCCCTTACATCAAGGGTAGCGTGACCGCAGACTCCATCATAGCCTCCACGGCCAGGAGAAGGGCCAATGTACCAGCAACTTCGGGCCCACCTCCGGGTAAGGAGAGCAGGAGGATTGACCTCACAGGAAGAAAGGTCGAGGAACGCCGCAATGCACTGGCGCATGGCGAATTCGAATGCACTCCTCAATAGACACCAATACCAGCACTGGGATGAGATGGGGGAGCTAGTAAAGCACCTCCCCGAAGAATACCGCCAGAGAGCCTCTCACCTGATAGACGAAGGGAAGAACATCGCCAACTCCTGTATAAAGACGGCGTTGGATGGGGCAGAGACTTCAGCAAGACTCATGGCCATAGGGGTCACAGAGAGGAGGCATGCATGGCTAAGAATCTCGGGATTCAAACCGGAAGTGCAGAACAACATCCTTGGCACCCCCTTCAACGGAGAGACACTGTTCGGAGCAACAGTGGACGAGAAGCTCACCCAGCTGAAAAAAGAAAACGAGACGGCGAGGTCCATGGGGGCCCTACAGCTGAGGGGAATGAGGCGAGGAAATCCCTCGGAGACCCTACGGTAGGGGAGGAAGCCAGCAGGGGACGTCGCACCAGGCGTTCCAACAAGGTCAGCAGGGTGAAGGTCACGGACAAGGTCAGCAGAAGCAAAACTGGCAATATCAACCTCTGGGCCAGTCCTTTCGCGGGAGAGGGAACGGACGTGGACAAAGGAGGAGAGGGGGCGAACAGCCCTCGTCGAAGTGACTCAGCACGCAAGAGGACGCCTACCCTCGTCAGGACCCCAAGGGTGAGGCGCAAAAAAGTGTCATCAGGGGGAAGAGAAGATTCAAGAGCCTACGAGCATACGACTCCAGTAGGCGGAAGACTGGGGTTCTACCTTCAGGAGTGGCGGCGTATAACCACAGACAAGTGGATACGGAACATTGTGCAGTACGGATACTGCGTAGATTTGGAGAAAAAACCTCCAAACAGGAAACCAAAGGGAAGACAGAGATCGGCCCAAGAACTGGCAATACTCACAGAAGAAACGCGGAAACTCCTACAAAAGGGAGCCATAGAGACAGTGCCGTTCAGAGAACGCAACAAAGGGGTCTACTCAAACTACTTCGTGGTTCCGAAGGTAGACGGAGACCTCAGACCCATACTGGACCTCCGTTAACTAAACAAGTTCATCAGAACGCAAAGGTTCAAAATGACTTCACTGCAGGAGGTTCTGCCACAGATAAGAGAAGGGGACTTCATGGTCACCGTGGACCTCAAGGATGCCTACCTTCACATCCCAATAAACAGAAGGCACAAGGGCCTTCTAAGATTCAACATCGAACAGGAACACTACCAGTTCACAACCCTGGCCTTCGGATTAAAATCAGCACCAAGGGTCTTTACAAAATGCCTGTCGGCGGTAGCGGCACACCTACGAAGGCAGGGAATACATGTCTACCCCTACTTGGACGACTGGCTGGTCAAGGCAAACACACGCGAAAAGTGCGAGAGGCACGCAAAACTCGTAACAGACACCCTCACGAATCTGGGATTCTCGATCCACTGGGGAAAATCATCGCTCGAACCGGAACAGGTGAAGATTTTCCTGGGGGCAAAGATCAACTCCCGCAACAGTACAGTAGTGCCCAGCGACAGGAGGACAGATGCTCTACTGAAGGAGACGAAGCTCTACCAGAAGGGGCGAGCTCTGACAGTGAGGGCTGTGAGCAAGATGATGGGGATGATGGCGTCCTGTATCCAGCTGGTGCCGAATGTACGCCTGCACATGAGACCATTCCAGGAATGGCTACAACAGCAATGGTCACAAGCAAACGGAAGTTGGGAGGATCTAGTGGTTGTTACGCACGCAGTGCAGGAGGAGATAGCTTGGTGGAACAGAGACAACATAACAACAGGGAGAAGCCTGACGCCACCAATCCCAACAGTGACCATTACCACGGACGCATCGCAGAAGGGATGGGGAGCGCACATGGACAACCTCAGAGTGAGGGGTCTATGGGCTCCAGCAGATGCGGTCCGCCATATCAACTACCTCGAGTTGAAAACAATCCTGCTAGCCCTGAAGGCATTCCAGAGACACCTGTTCAACCAGAGGGTGTTGGTCCAAACAGACAACACCACGGCGATGTTCTACATCAACAAACAAGGGGGGACACAGTCGTTCCCACTCTCATCCCTAGCTCAGGAGATGTGGAGATGGGCCATACCTCTCAGGATAGATCTACTGGCAATTCACCTACCGGGGAAGGACAATGTGGAGGCAGACTGGCTAAGCAGGCAGACCTCAGCATCACACGAGTGGGAGCTCAATGGCCAGGAAACGGAGAAACTCTTCCGGAGATGGGGGACTCCCACAATAGACCTTTTTGCAACACGCCACAATGCAAAATGCCAAAGCTTCGCGTCCAGGCAACCAGATCAGCAATCCAAGGGAAATGCCCTATGGATAAGCTGGTCGAGGACATTTGCCTACGCCTTTCCACCGATACCCCTGTTGCACAGAGTGCTCGACAAGTGCAGAACCAGCAACATGACTGATCCTGGTGGCTCCGCAGTGGGCGAGGCAGACATGGTTCTCACAAATTCAAGAAATGGCACAAGGCAACCCATACAGGTTCGATAGGAGGAAGGACCTGCTCTCAATGCAAACCGGAGAGGTCCTGCACCCAGAGCCAGAGACCCTCAACCTGGCGGCATGGCTCCTGAAGACCTAGAGTTCGCACACCTAAGATTGCCTCCGAGCACGATGCGAGTGCTACGGGAGGCGAGGAAACCAACTACACAAATGCTACAGCGCAAAATGGAAGAGGTTCACTGTGTGGTGCCGGAAAAAGGGCCTGCAAAACAGAATGACAAGAGACTCAACAGTACGGAGGTACCTCACACACCTTCTAAAGAGTAACCTCTGCTCGAGCTCACTAAGGGTACACCTAGCGGCAATCGTGGCCTACACCAGAGGTGAAAAAGGTGGAAGTTTCTTCAGCTCGCAGGTGGTGAGGAGATTCATGGAAGGAGCCAAAAGGATGGCCCCCCCGAAAAGGTTGCCGCCGCCGGCATGGAATCTGAATGTGGTCCTGACGGAGCTCATGAAGGCACCGTTTGAACCCATTCACAAGGCCACACTGCAGATGTTGACTATGAAAACGGCCTTTCTGGTGGCCATAACCTCACTACGCAGGGTGAGCGAGCTTCAAGCACTAACGCTGCAGGAACGCTACATTCAGATTCACAAGGATAGAATAGTCCTGAGAACGGACCCACACTTCATGCCCAAGGTGGTGTCGGCGTTCCACATGAATCAGAGTATTCAGATACCAAGTTTCTTCCAAAACCCGACTTCAAACGCAGAAAAGGCCCTGCACACCCTCGACGCAAGAAGAGCGGTGATGCACTACATTGAGAGAACCAAGGAACTCAGGAAGTCGAAACAGCTGTTTGTGTCCTTTGCTACTAGCTTCATGGGTAGGCCAGTGACTAAGGGCACCATCGCAAGGTGGATTGCCCTCACTATTCAATTCTGCCACAAACAGGCTGGACAGGAGCTAGCGGAGGGGCCGCAGGCTCACTCCACAAGGAAGAAAGGGGCCACCGTGGCCTTCCTGGCGAACACGCCCATCCAGGACATATGCCTCGCGGCAACTTGGGCATCTGTGCACACGTTCACGAAACACTACTGCGTGGACATTCAGATGAACAAGGAAGCACAGGTTGGACAGAAGGTGCTTCAGCACATTTTCAACGACCAACGCTCATCTACCACCCAGCCGCCACAGAATTAGCAAAACCGCTACAAAGTCTATGCACAGCATAGTGAATCCAGAAAGATTCACGCTGCAAAACGAATAGTTTCTTACCTGTCGGTGTAGTTTTGCAGCTTGAAGATCTTTCTGGATTCACTAGCGAACCCACCCACCTCCGCCAGGAAGATGAGGCTGGAGGAAGATGGGGTAAAATGGAAAAGATCAAAAGAAATGAAAACATACAGAAAAATGGACAAGAAGGATTAATCAATCGCCTAGGGTTAAAAAAAAAAAAAAGAAAGGAAAAAAGAACCCGAAGATGGCGCCCCAAAGGTGGGACTTCCGCAGGAAGCACGACGACGTCACGGGAGGTGCACCAAATGGTGGACGTCGACGCCCACCTGGGCTACAAAAAAAAAAAAAAAAAAACAAAGAAAAGACTACGAATCCGGACCCAACCACAAGATCGCGGAATAATGCACAGCATAGTGAATCCAGAAAGATCTTCAAGTTGCAAAACTACACCGACAGGTAAACTATTCGTTCTCAGTCTTTAGTGTTGCCATTATGGTGCTGTGGAGCTCGTGTTTGACGAGCTCTCAGCACCATGTACTCTTAAATGGCAGCACTGCACTTACAGTGCTCAGGAATGGACCTGGGCACTGTAGGGGCACAGGGACCCTGCTCCTGTGCCCACACCATTGGCATAAGGCACCCAGCTAGAGGGGTGGCTGATGTATGCCATTGCAATGTAGGTGATGGGCATGGCACACAGGGATGTGTGTCATGTCGACTTTGTTTTTGTCTTGCACCCAAACACTCAGCCTGTAAAGGGTGTGTGTGTGTGTGTGTGTGTGTGTGTGTGTGTGTGTGTGTGTGTGTGTGTGTGTGTGTGTGTGTGTGTGTGTGTGTGTGTGTGTGTGTGTGTGTGTGTGTGTGTGTGTGTGTGTGTGTGTGTGTGTGTGTGTGTGTGTGTGTGTGTGTGTGTGTGTGTGTGTGTGTGTGTGTGTGTGTGTGTGTGTGTGTGTGTGTGTGTGTGTGTGTGTGTGTGTGTGTGTGTGTGTGTGTGTGTGTGTGTGTGTGTGTGTGTGTGTGTGTGTGTGTGTGTGTGTGTGTGTGTGTGTGTGTGTGTGTGTGTGTGTGTGTGTGTGTGTGTGTGTGTGTGTGTGTGTGTGTGTGTGTGTGTGTGTGTGTGTGTGTGTGTGTGTGTGTGTGTGTGTGTGTGTGTGTGTGTGTGTGTGTGTGTGTGTGTGTGTGTGTGTGTGTGTGTGTGTGTGTGTGTGTGTGTGTGTGTGTGTGTGTGTGTGTGTGTGTGTGTGTGTGTGTGTGTGTGTGTGTGTGTGTGTGTGTGTGTGTGTGTGTGTGTGTGTGTGTGTGTGTGTGTGTGTGTGTGTGTGTGTGTGTGTGTGTGTGTGTGTGTGTGTGTGTGTGTGTGTGTGTGTGTGTGTGTGTGTGTGTGTGTGTGTGTGTGTGTGTGTGTGTGTGTGTGTGTGTGTGTGTGTGTGTGTGTGTGTGTGTGTGTGTGTGTGTGTGTGTGTGTGTGTGTGTGTGTGTGTGTGTGTGTGTGTGTGGCGCCTCTAAGGGTGGCACAAGGAGTGCTGCAGCCCTTAGAGGCCTTCCCTGGTCACAAGGCCCTGGGTACCTAAGGTACCATTTACCAGGGGCTGACATGTGGCCAGGGTTTGCCAATTTGGGTTTGTTTTAGGGAAGGAACATAGGCCCTGGGCACCTGATTGGCAGGAGTCCAGGGCACACTCAGTCACAGTACATTCAGCAATTCAGCAAAAAGTGGGGGCATACCATGCAAGAAAGATGGCACTTTCTCACACTGAAGACCCTGGAAAGCACAAGATCTGAAACATGATGCCTCCTTTGTATGCCCATCACTAGTCATTGTGGTGGACAATGAAAAAGGGAAAGACTTGGTTGGCTTCTATGTTAATAATATGACCAACCTGGGTCATGTCAGTTGGACTTCTTTTCGTCAGTTCATGTTTTAAAGGTGCTTTCAAAAAACATTTTTGAATGCTGTACATTCAGATGGGTACCCTCAAGGGACACTGCAGTGGCCCATTTGTAAACTCTGCAGAACCCTGTTAAAAAAATAATAAACTTTTTTTGCATGGGGTGATGAAGAATGAAGCTTAAAAATAATAAACTTTTTTTGCATGGGGTGATGAAGAATGAAGCTTATCAAAATAAGAGGTAAAGGACAGCTATTGATTATCATCCCTGATGAGATGCAGTAAATTTATTAAAGTATTGGACTCCCTTTATTCTCCATTTGCTATGCATGTTCCTAAGTGACATCCACCTGCAGCTCCTCTAATCGTATCATTGATGTGCTGGTTTTTATTTTTACAGGTTCAAGGGTCTCAAACCGACCGTTGTCCTTCTCTCCCGAGGAATTTCCAACGCTGAAAGCAGCTGGCGAGCAAGACAAGGCTTGCAAAGAAAAGAGCGTCTTCGATCCGTCGTATGGGCCCGGACCAAGCCTCCGCCCCCAAAGTAAGCACCTCTAGTGTTTTCCTATTCATTGACCGCCTCAATATAGTGATGCTTCTTGTATATATTGAATAGTGTTTTTTGTAACCTCGATTTCAAGCAGTTGGCCATTTGAAAATACTTTACTGTAAATAATTTGAGCCATAATGGACCGCTTGGAAATATGATCTCTTAATTATCATATAATAAGGCAATTGTCTAATTCTTTGCCGTAGTGACCTTTCTGGTTTAACTCGTTTTGTTTATGTAATGGAGAAACTTCCGGTCTGATGTGGAAGCGACCCGAACTCCTAGTTAAAACTGTCTGATACACACAGCCAGATCCAACACGTACAAGATTCTTTTTTTTTCTCGGGTTCTCCCAGAGGCTAAAGCATGCCGAAAACTGATGACATATATCCTCATGCCTCACTCATCCAATCATAGGGATTCATCTAAATTACACCTCGCCTTCCTTACTTAGAGGGAATAAAAGACAACACACATCCTTTTAACACAAGCAAGAACTGCTACCATTCCTGAAACTTATGCACACCAATACATATCGCCTACTATGCTCCTTAAACTATCTCCCACCCCATAGGTATCTAGCACCCCACTTTGCATAGATAATTGATGCAACTGGACTCCTGTTTACTTGAGACTCATTCAAACTTGCAGTGCTGCACTAGATGCATGTGACTGATGAATAAAACTTTAAACAGAAATGAAAGTAAACTTTTTAACCAGCTTCTTGCCTGTCCAACATAGAAACTGTATCGGAGATCTGATCTTGAAAATATGCAGGTTTTGCAGCGTGACTCCTTATCTGTATTCACATGCTGTGCATCATTCTGCCATCTAGTGGTTGGGTCTGGAATTTTTTTATTTTTGTAGCTGTCGACCACCATTTGGTGCCAGGTACGTCCCCTGTGACGTTAGACTTTATCCTGGAGGTCGACGTGCTTGGTGGCCATCTTCAGATTCTTTTTCCCCGCAGTTGGGTCTGGAAGCAAGACCGGCAACTCTGAATAAAGTTTTTTTTATTTCCCCTAAAAAATCTCCAAAAAGATTATCACCGAAAGAACAACGAAAGTTAATAGATCACAGACATCGTAGCAAGAGGCAGGAGCAGAGTGGCCGTTCAAACCCCAGAGGTCAACTCTGGTCCACAAATGGCAAGGTAGATGTCTTGGAGAATACCCCTTTCAAATTATACCTTAAGTGCCACCAGAAATACGCACAACGCGACTCAACCGACACGTGCAACCTTTGCCTGCCCGAAGATCATCAGGACAAGGATTGTGAGGCCCGCGCAGCGTTCCTGCTGAAGACGCTCGGGACACGCCGAAACCAAAGGCAGGCACACCACCACAATGACGCAGTAGACAAAAACCTTCCATGAGGGACCTGGGTTTCTCTATCAACTAGTAAGAGCAGTGAGGTCCAGCCGAGTCGACACATGAAGGATCAGACGTTTAGATCCTAGAAAGGGACTCCGAAAACATCTGCTCTGAGAAGGCGAGGGAGTCGAAAAAGAAGCCAGAGAAGGTAAGACCTCATAAAGATACGTCGGAACCGAAGGGCCACAAGCATAAGACTCCCAAGGCAGCCACGACGCTGAGCAAAAAAGCAATCGAGGGTCAGCCGCGATTAAAGGAACCCCACGGAACCCTACCAAAGGTTACAGAGAAGGGTAAATCGCTGAAGGCACCGAAGCCAAGGGTCGACAAAAAACCTGCAAAAAAGGGCACAACACCGCCGAAGACACACATTGACGTTGGGAAGAAAAACAAATCTCCGGTCTCCGACGCCGAGAGGGCCCTCTAAGTCAAAAGGAGTAGACTCGAGGAGGAGATGGCTACGCCCATACGAAAGAAAAAGGATTTTGACGCCTCACTGAAGGATTTTCGAATCCCTAAGACAACGGCTGCTGAACCGGAGAACGTTGACGCCGAAGAGGCTGAAGACGCCGAGGGAGAGGAAGGTATCTTCGAATCCCCCTCCAACACCAGAACCACGAGTTGAAGACCCCGGGGAATACGGAGACTTATCGGAGGAAGAGGACATCTCCGAGGATGCATGGAACGACCGCGACACCGAGGGCCCAGCAGAGGAGATTTGCTGTTGTCCCTTGAAAGCTTCCACCCAGATTGATATTGCTTTCTACAATGACATTGTAAAGAGGGCAGCTAATCAGTTTGATGTACCCTTAGAGGCAGAAAAGGGGGGCACATGTTTCTTACTGGAAGCCGTGGTGTGAGAAAGTGCCCTCTTTCTTGCATGGTATGACCCCACTTTTTGCTGAATTGCTGATGTTCTTTGACTGAGTGCGCCCTGGTCTCCTGCTAATCGGGTAACCATGGCCTATTTTCCTTCAATAAAACTGCATTGAAGCCTAAACCCAATTGGCATCTCTGGCCACATGTCAGCCCCTGGTAAATGGTACCACAGGTACCCAGGGCACTGTGACCAGAGAAGGCCTCTAAGGGCTGCAGCACGTATTGTGCCACCCTCAGAGGCCCTGTACACACACACGCGTACATGCACGCGTGCATACCCCACACATCAACCTTGGTGCAGAACAAAGTGAAGAGTCGACATGGCACACATCCCTGTGTGCCATGCCCACAAACCACTGCCCTGGCATACATCAGTCACCCCTCAAGCTGGGTGCCCTATGCCATTGATGAGGGTACATGAGCATGAGCCCTGTACCCCTACAGTGCCCAAGCCCATTCCTGGGCACTGTAAGTGCAGTGCTGCCATTAAGAGTATAAGGTGCTGGGAATTTGTCATTACGAACTCCACAACACCATAATGGCTACACTGAAGAATGGGAAGTTTGGTATCAAACTTCTCAGCACATTAAACCCACACTGATGCCAGTGTGCGATATAATGTAAAATGCACTACAGAGGGCATCTTAGAGATGTCCCCTGAAACTCGACCAACTTCTAGTGACCTGACTGAGTGGCTGCCTAGTTTCTGGACCCTTGGGTCGAGAGCTCCTGCTCTTGGGGGGCCTGAAACAATGCACATCCTGGGATGAGGTGCCAAACCTCATCCCCCAGCATGGGCAGGGTTCCCGAAGGAAAAGCTTCAAAGGCCTGCCACCTTTTGTGAGCGTCTACAGACCATTTGCTGCTTTCAGCAACTGGTCCCCACTGGTTCTACCCCCCACTTTGGCCGGTAGAACCGGTGGGAAAAACAAGTGAGGAAGAGAGGTGTTCCCACCTCTGCCAACTCCACCCCTAAGGTGGGGGAGGCGAGGTGAAGCACAACCTTGAGTCCCCGCCATCTTGAGGATGGGGGAACTCAGTCAACCAGGGACAGGCTAGGGGGTGTACCCACCCCATGGAAGGGACCCATTGGTCCCTGCCCTTTACCTTCCTGTAATTCCCCTAAATGTAGTATTTAGGGGGCATCCTGAACCTTCCTTCAGATCCAGCCTACCTACAAGAAGAAAAGGAGGACGAAGAGCCGTGCAGAGCTAACAAGAGGACGACGCCCACTGACTTGGCCCAAGCCCTACAGGCCTGTCTCTCCTTGAACCTGCTCCTGCGAAATCCCGGTGTGTCCAGCAGCCAGCAAACTCAAAAACCCTGGAGGACCTGCCTGCCTTTACTTCCCGGACAGTTTCTCCCGTGAACACAGGATTTGTTTGAACTGCAGCTTCTGGTGCCAGCCAGAGACCGCGAATCCAGCCCACTCTGCACCCGCCGAACCCGGCCGGAGCTTGAGTGGAAAACATCACGAGGCGGCCCCCCGGCGATCCTGACCCGAGATCTGACGATCCTGACCCGAGATCTGGCGATCCTGACCCGCCTCCAGATGACACCTGCAGCCTCAATCCAGAGGGCCCCCCCTACCACGACCAGAGCAGGTAAGAAATCCGACATCCAAAGGCACCCCTGCACCAGACGCCCCACGGCCTTGTGTGCCCAACCAAACGGTGCCTAACCAACCCACGATATCCCAACTTACCCCTCGAAGTGGTGGTCGCACCCAGAAGATCCTCGTCCCCGAGCCTGCAGTGTTTCTTTGTCCCGGAGGTTCTCCATTGAAAACGGGGCCCCGACCTCAAAACAGCACCCTGCACCCGGCCGCCCTAGTGCCGCTGAGGGTGCCTCTTTGGTGCTACTTTGGTCCCCAACTTGCCCTGAGCTGAACCCTAGGAGCTTTGCTCCCACAACCCAGTGGCCTGCTTGCCAGCAGCCACCAACCGGAGGCCCCCTATCCCCCATTGGATAACATTGGGCCTCAACACTCTGCACCCGGCCGCCCTAGTGCTGCTGAGGGTGCAACAGTGCATCACTGACCCTGGGAAACCCCCGAGTCTAACCCCAGGATCTTAACTCCCACAATCAATTACTTACCTGTGAACCGTTAACCTGTTTACCTTCCATAGGATAACATTGACACTTTTTCTCCAAAAAGTTCCTAAGTGTGGAGTTTTGAAACCTAAAAATATTCTTTAAAAATCGCACAAATAACAAACGGGTTTACTCACCGGTTTGCAGAAAAAGGTCCAGTGCTTAATCTAGGTATTGAGCACTGAGTTAGAAAAGTAACACGAAAAGTATCTTGCCTGCAATTTATTGTCGAAGCCCATTCATTTCAATGTACTGCTCCAAAAAGTTTCGAAGTGTGGAGTTTTGAAAGCTGAAAATATTCTTTAAAAATCATGCGATTAACCAAAACTTAATTACTTACCTGTTTCTAGGAAATGTCCCAGTGCTGAATCTAGGTATCCAGCACTGAGTTAGAAAAGTAACGTAAAAAGTGCGTAAAGTAACTTACCTGCAATTTGCTGAAAATGCCTATTCATTGCAACGTACTGTATTTGCGAAGTGTTGCATACTACTGCTCCCCTGTAAATCAAACAAAGTACAATTCCTGTTGCATTTTTCAACTGTTCTATATCCAGTAACTTATTACTGAAAAGTATTTAATGCTTACCTGTACCAGGCTTGTTTGGTTCTAAAAATAAACAGTATATTTTTATACAACAATTGGCCTAGAGTTCAGTTCTTGAGTGTGTGAATTAATTTGCTGACTGAGTGGGTACATCAAATGCGTGACACTGTCCTCTGATACTGCCTTACTGCTCGACCAAGCTACCACTATTAGAGAGTAAGGTTCTATCTAATTTTAACATCTGCCTACCTTTGGGGACTCTATACACACTACCTCACTTTGGTGCATTATATATAGAGCCAGCACCTGCCACAAAAGGAAACCGTATCTACCTATGTTGCCCAGTTTCCTCGATCAAGGCAAAGAAGACTTCAAAGAATTCGCTTCAAAGAAGAGGGTAACCCCCAGGGTGGAGAAAAAGTATAAACCTTCCTCAAAGGACCCTAAATAAATTCAGGGAAGTACAGTACCTGACTCAATCGTTGTCCCCACTGCCAGAAGGAGAGCAAATGCAGTCTCCAACACCGGGCATTCACCAGAAAAAAAGTATAAGGATGGATATGGTGGGGAGAACAATGGAAAAGGAGGCAGCAACGCAGTGGTTCATCGCTAACTCCAATGCACTGCTAAATAGATCTGGCCACCAGCAGTGGGATGAGATGGATGAGTTGCTAAACAAACTCCCTGAGGAGGACTGAAAGAGGGCAACATCTATTGAACAAGAAGGAAAAAATGTGGCTAACACCTGCCTAGAGTCAGCTCTAGATGCAGCGGATACTGCGAGTAGGCAAATGTGCACAGGAACCATCCTCAAAAGGTACGCCTGGCTCATAATTTCTGGTTTCAAGCAGGAAGTTCAAACCTCAATCATTAACAGACCGTTCACTGGGGAATCTGTTTGGCAAGGAAATGGATGAAGCCCTTCAGCAAATTAAAAGGACAAGGAAACTGCAAGGGCAATGGGGGCCCTACAGCAAAGAGGTTCGTTCAAAAGAGGTTTCAGTGGCAGAAAGCCCACAGGTAGAGGCACCTTTTGGTCAAGGGCAGCAAATGCCACGACAATCCCAAGGACAGAACCAAAACCAACAAATGGGCCAACAGTCAGTCAAGCTACCAAGGTTGACAAACAACAAAAGCAGCCCTTTCGAGGAAGAAGCAATGGCAAAGGAAGAGGCCAATCCTCTACAGAAAGAGGAAATGGGTTTAACTGACTTAATCCCGATAAAGGACCCACTCAAAACACCAGTGGGAGGGGGGGAGGAAGGATATCCTTTTTCCACAGACAATAAAAAAGGATCACAACAGACAATTGGATATTAAATTTGTTAAAATACGGATACTGCATAGAGCGCAAAAGAACACCACCTGCAAATCTGCCCAAAACAAACATTTAACCATAGCAGAACCAACCCTGTTAAACGCAGAGATCAAAGAGCTATACCTCAAACAGGCAATAGAAAAGTTACCAACACAAGAATGGTTCAAAGGAAACTACTCGCCATACTTCCTAGTACCCAAACAGGATCATACTCTAAGACCAATCGTGGACTTAAGATTCCTAAATAAGTTCATACGAACACAATGCTTCAAAATGTGTACCCTCCAAGAAATAATCCCACAAATTCAAAAAGGTGATTACTTGGCAACAGTAGACCTCAAGGATGCCTACCTGCATGTCCCTATGAACAAAAGACACAGAGTACCTAAAATTCCTGCACAACGGAACCCACTACCAATTCAAGGTACTCCCCTTCGGCATAAAATCTGCTCCACGGGTGTTCACAAAGTGTCTAGCCGCAGTGGCGGGCACACCTGGGAAAAGAAGAAATCTACGTATACCCCTACTTAGATGACTGACTAATAAGTGGACATTTGGAACAGACCTGTCACAATCCTGTTCAAAAAACAATTCAAACTCACTACAAGACATGGGTTTCTCAATCAGCCACAGGAAATCTTCTACAGCACCAAAAAGAGAAGATTTTCCTAGGAGCAAGACTAAACGCAACAAACGGAAAGGCTTACCCCACACAGACCAGGATACAAGCTATCCACAACGAAACGGCCCTCTACCAGAGGGATTCGTCTGACAGTGAGGAAAGTAATGAAACTAATGGGCATGATGGGATCATGCATCCCGCTTATCCCTCACGCTCACCTTCACATGGGCCCATTCCAAGAATGGCTCACCAACAGCTGGTCTCAAGCCACAGGAAGTTGGGAGGATCTAGTGGTTGTTTCACAAAGGGTGCGAGCACAGACACAGTGGTGGGCATCCAACAACATAGCACAGGCAGACCTTTCAGGAACCCAACTCAGTCTGCGACGATCACCACAGATGCATCCCTCAACGGATGGGGTGCACACTTCAACCAGCTAAAAGTTTGTGGTCCATGGAGCGAACAGGATTCCACAAAACGCATCAACTTCTTGGAGATGAACTGTTTTTCTGGCACTCCAGGCATTCCAGAAACATTCAGGGGGAGAACATCTTAATCCAAACAGACAATACAACAACAATTTTCTACCTAAACAAACAGGGTGGAACAGAGTATTTTCCGTTAAGCAAACTTGAACAGGAAATCTGGCAATGGGCAATACTTCAAAAGATCAATCTACTGACAGTACATCTACCATGAATAGACAACATCACAGCGGACCAACTGAGTAGACAAGACAACTGCTCCCACAAATGGGAGTTGAAGCAGAGGACATTGCAGTATCTATCAAACATCTGGGGAACACCAGTGATGGATCTGTTTGCAACACTGCAGAACAAAAAATGGTAATGCTTTGCCTCGGTTTTCACACCACCTAGCAAAGGGAAATGCGCTTTCACTCAATTGGTCACAGACATTTACTTACGCCTATCCACCAATCACCCTGATGCAAAGTGTTGCAAAAAGCCCATGAACAAATATTCTCATTGCCCCTCAATGGCCAAGACAAACATGGTATTCAATCCTCCTAGAACTATCCAAGGGAGAGATGGTCAGGATTAAAGCAGAAAAAGACCTGCTGACCATGCAACAGAGCCAGATTTCCACCCAGAACCGGCGACACTACAGCTAGCACCTTGGCGTCTGAGTACATAGTTTGGGCATCCTAACCTGCTCCCGCGAACTATGGAAGTTCTAAAGGAAGCACTCGACAAGAAAATGCTATTCAGCAAAATTGAAGCAATACACTACGTGGTGCACCGCTAACAACAAAATTTGTTCAATCAATACACAAACAGTTACTACATACCTTACTTACCTCTTGGACAGCAACATCAACTTCTCCAGCCTTAAAGTGCACCTTGCTGCCATAGTGCCATACACAAGAGGAAAATCATGGAAAAGCTTTTTTTTTTTCAAGACCAGTCATCAAAACGTTCTTCGAAGGAGCAAAGAGAATAGCTCCACCAAGAGTTCCTCCCGTTCCCACATGGAGCTTAAATACAGTACTTTCTCAACTAATGACAAAACCCTTCGAGCCCATGCATGCAGCAGACCTCAAGCATATTACTCTAAAGGCAGCCTTTCTCATTGCTATAACATCACTACGAAGAGTGGGTGAACTGCAAGCGTTAACAATACAAGAACCCTACTTAGAAATTCATAAGGGTAAAATAATCTTAAAAAACCAATCCACAGTTTTTTCCAAAAGTGGTATTTAAGTATCAAAACAAAGCAATTGTTTGTCGCTTATGCACACATCAACACAGGGTAAGCGGTCACAAAAGCAACTATAGCAAGGTGGGTAGTACAAGCCTTCCAATGATCTTATTCCAGTGCCAAAAAGGAACTGACAATGCAACCAACTGCTCACTCCACTAGAAAGAAAAGAGCCAAGCCATTGATTCCATTTGCGCAGCAGCAACATGGGCATCACCACACACCTTTACAAAACATTATTGTGTGGACATACAAATGAATAAGGAAGCTCAAATTGAACGAAGTGTGCTTCAACACTTGTTTACAAGGTCTTCCTTACACCACAGCCTCCCAGACACGGGAGAAACTGCTACGAAATCAGATGCACAGCATGTGAATCCAGAAAAGGAT
This sequence comes from Triturus cristatus, assembly GCF_964204655.1. NCBI lineage: Eukaryota > Metazoa > Chordata > Amphibia > Caudata > Salamandridae > Triturus > Triturus cristatus. The sequence continues at coordinate 1,153,402,963 of NC_140580.1, read as the reverse complement.
TCATGCTGCAAACCGAATTGGTTATTTACCAGTAGGAGTAGTTTTGCAGCTTAAAGAATTTTCTGGATTCACATGCAACCCACCTGGCCTCCCCTAAAAGGAAAACAAACAGGTGGGGAAGCAAAAGATTATATCCGTGTGTTCGAGGCATATGAGCTGCAGATTATACACTGTGCATAGATCGCCATCTGGTGTTGGGCCCGGATGTTTGCAGTTTGTTTTTCTTCTTGGACAGTCTGTGGAAGTCACGAGTTCGGTGACTCCTCCTTCGGTCCGTACTGCGCATGGGCTACGGCTCCATCCTCAGATTGTTTTTTTTCCGCCATCGGGCTCGGATGTAATACTTCGTGCTCCGGCTTCGAACCGTTCCAGTTCGACCTTCGACGAAAAATCCTTGTCCATCGAGATTCTTTAGACTAAATCGGCTTCTTCATCTCTCTTCTGCACTTCCTCGATTCCAGGCAGCGGGTTTCGGGCCTATCTCGACTCCGGTCTCGGCCGATGGAAAGGACTCCCTTCAAGAAGTGCCCAAAATGTGGTTCTAAATTTCCCCACACCGACCTCCATCAGGTGTGCAACCTCTGCCTCTCTCCCGAACACGAGGCCCGAGACTGCCCTGCCTGCAAGTCTTTTCGTTCGAAAAAGACTATTCGGGATCGACGAGCTCGACAAATCATGGCGCACTCATCGACCTCGGCTCCACCTGACATCTTCGGAGAAGACACCGGAGCTTCGGGACAGCAGCACACGGAGCTGGAGGACGATGTCGTCAGCGCTTCCGAGGCCGACGACTCCGACGTGGAGGAGATCACACCGGCGCAGAGGGTCGTGAGTACTCTACCCCCCCTCCCACTCCCGCGCCCATACCGAAAGAGACTCCAGTTACCCCTTTGCCTCCGGGCCTAGGGAAAGCCAAGCATACTGCTTCCATCACCCCACCTTCGGGCCCGGTGAAAAAGCATCAAGTCTCCTGGCAGCTCGGGCTCGAGCCAGCCTCCTAGCGGCGCCGAAAAACATTCTTCGGCACCGAAGAAAACAAGCTCTGTTCCGAAGCCATCGGTGTCGAAACCTGGCCTCTCGGTGCCGACCAAACAACTCCCTCGGCACAGACGCTTCTGTGTCGAAGCCTGCCTCGGCGCCGACCAAAAAATCGGACACCCTGAGAAAGCATGGCGCGGATAAACCATCGAAGCCTTCGGTTCTGAAAACTTCGGCACCGATGGAGGAATCGGTGCCGGAGGAGCTTTTCACACCGGATCCTCTTCAAAAGACTTTAACAAAGGATCTAAGGACTGGACATTTGATTTTGTCTTCCAAGAAAAGACTTTTGGACAAGCCAACTCCTCCTCCACCACCAAAACGGAAGGACTCTGCCACATCCCCGTTCAGAGTACCCTCCCCACCACCTCCACCTCCTCCTCCACCCCCTCCATCTCCGCCCCCACCTTCTTACAACGGGCGGCACATTATCATGGGGTGGAGTTACACAGTGATTCAGTTGAGGAAGACTTCCTACTTGACACATTTGACATAGCAGATAAATCCACCGCTATATTACCCATGCTTAAAGGGGTGACCAAGCATGCCACAGAGGTTTTCAAAGACCCCGTCAGAGCTAGGGTCTTAAACCCCAGAATAGAAAAGAAGTACAAGGCAGCCCCCACGGATCCTGTCCTATATTAAAGGACCTGCGCCCCTAGACTCACTAGTGGTTTCCACAGCTAGGAAGCGCTCCAACTGTCATCTGGTGAGGCTCCACAACCTGATAAGGAGTCCAAGCTCTTAGATGCGTCAGGCAAACGCACTGCCTCGCAAGCTGCCAATATGTGGCGCATCGCCAACACGCAGGCGCTGCTGGCGAGGTACGATAGAGCGCACTATGATGAGCTGGAGGCTCTCATGCAGCATCTCCCAGAGAAATATAAGAATAAGGCTCATGAACTGATACAAGAGGGAAAGATTATTACCAACTGTGAGAAAGTGGCTCTGTATATACTGTTCCCTAATAGGTACAGGGTGTACAGAGTCCACAGTCCCCCAGAGGCTGATAGAGGTCAAAGTTAGGTATGACCTTACTCTCAAAAGTGGTAGCTTGGTCGAGCAGTAAGGCAGTACCAGAGGACAGTGTAAAGCATTTATTGTACACACTCAGTCAGCAAATGGTTTCACACACTCAATAACTGAACTCTAGGCCAATGGTTTGTATATATAAAATATATGCTTGTTTTATTTTTAGAACCACAAAGGGGGTAAAAATATACTTTCTCAGAATGAGAGGTTGAATATAAATACTTTTGTCTTAAGCAATAAATTTGTGTAAACAGTCACAGTTGGTTGCAATAAACAATCCTATTTCCTAAACATAACAATGCATTGAGCTCAATGGTAAATTCAGGTTATTTGTAATAAATTACTTTTCAGATTACTTTTGGAATTCCAGGTCTGGCTCCTAGAACCAGCCTTGGGTCAGCATTCAGAATCAAGTGATGAAAGTCGACTTAATAACTGTAATGATTTTTAAATAATATTTAGCTATTTCAAAAGTTAGCACTTAGAAAATATTTCAAAGAAAACATTCAATGGATCTCTATGGCAAGAAATTCACATTGCAGGTAGAGTACTTTATCGTTACTTTAGTAATCCAGGACTGGGTGCCTAGACCCAGGACTGGGGTCCTTATCAAAAGCAGGTAAGTAATTTCGTTTGCAGAAATGGTACGATTTTAAAAGAATATTTCAAATTTGCAAAAATAGACACTTAGAAGAAATTTCACAGAAAAGCAGACAATGGTTTCCGATGGGAGAAAAATGAGTTAGAGGTAAGTATAGTTGTGAACACTTTTCAGGGTCAGGGCTGGGCACCAAGATCCAGCACTGGGAGCTCACCAGGGAGCAGGTGAGTAAATTCGTTTTTGTCACTTGGCTGATTTTTGGTGAATTTTTGCAGTTTTGAAAAGTTCACACTTAGAAGATTTTTGAAGAAAAAGCCAGTCAATGTTACCCTATGAGGAAAATGAAGTTAGCGGTTTAAGGGTAAGTACTCGACTGGCAGAGTTGAAATTCCGGGCATGGACTCAGGGGTCCCCCAGTGTCAGGTAGGTACAGTTGGTTCACCCTCAGCGGTTTCAGAACGGCCGGGTGCAGAGAGAGTTAGGCCCAATGTTATCCTATGAGGGATAGGGAGGGCCTTGGTTGGTGGCTGCTGTCTGGCAAGCCACGCGGCTGTGGGAGCTGGGCTCCTGGTCACTTACTCAGGGCAAGTGGGGAAGTAGGTTAGTGTAGAGAGGGCACTGCCAGGGCCACTCGGGCGGCTGGGTGCAGGGTGCTTTTGAGCCTTCGGGCGCTCAATGGAAATCAATGGGAATGTTCCGGTTTGGAAAAAGGCTGCAGGCTCTGGGACGAGGATGTTTCAGGTGCCACCACCACTTCGAGAGGTAAGTTGGGTAGTTGTAGGTTAGGTGGGTACCCCGGGATTGGGCACAGGGGGCCGCAGGGCGCCGGGTGCAGGGGTGCCTTTTGACGTCGGGGAATCTTACCCTCTGGTTGATCGCGGCTGGGGTGGCACTTGGTTCTGAGGCTGCAGGCTTCCTCCGGGGTGTCGAGGGGGGTCCTTTGGTGCCGGACTCGGGGTCACAGTCGCCGTGGGGTCGTCCTCAGGGTCTTTGTTCACTCCGGCACTGGCCAGGCTTGGCTGGTGCAGTGTGTGTTGGGTCCGAGGTTCCGGGCTGCTGCCAGGGGTTAAAAATAGGTTTCTTGAGTAGAGCCTCTACTCATGGGAGTCCCAGGGGCTTAGAGCCAACAGGTAGCCAGGTCCTCCGGGGTTGGTGAGGTTGCTGGCCACGAGAGATGCCGCGCTGGTGCAGGTTCGAGAGTCGACAGGCCGGTAGGGCTGGGGCCTAAGCAGTTGGTGTCTTCTCTTTTTAGCAGCTGCAGGGCAGGTCCTTGTTCTTCTTGCTCTTCTTGTAGTTTTCTACCTGGAATCTCAGGAAGGAAGGTTCAGGGTGCCCCTAAATACTAGATTTAGGGGCGTTACAGGTAGGGGAAGGCCAGGGACCAATGGGTCCTTGTTCTGGGGTGGGTACACCCCCTATCCTGCCTCTCTCCTGTGGGAGGGGGGCAGTAGCCTAATCCTGATAGGGTAGGGCCTCCCATCTTCAAGATGGCGAGAGCCCGGAGATGTGCTTCACCTCGCCTTCCCCACCTGAGGGGTGGGGTGGGCAGGCTGGCACATCCCCTGTCCTTGTATGGGGTTTCCGGCCAAGCTTCCCGCCAGAGTGGGGGGTTGCAGTGGCCTGGGGAAACTCCAAATGGCGGCCTGCCTTTGAAGCTTCCCTTTGCTCATCCTGGGGGAGGAGATTTCTCACCTCACCCAGGATGTGCATTGTTGCAGGCCCGGGAGAGCAGGGGCTCTCCCACCCAGGGGTCCAGCAACGTGTCTGCTGTGTGGCAGCCTGGGCAGCCTCAGAGCAGACGTGGATTGTAGGTTAGCTGTAAGGGGGCATCTCTAAGATGCCCTCTGGGGTGCTTAGTACATTAAATCCTACACTGGCATCAGTGTGGGTTCAATGTGCTGAGAAGTTTGATACCAAACTTCCCAGGCTTCAGTGTTGCCAATATGGTGCTGTGGAGCTCGTGTTTGACAAGCTCTCAGCACCATGTACTCTTACATGACAGCACTGCACTTACAGTGCCCAGGAATGGACCCGGGTACTGTAGGGGCACAGGGCTCCTGCTCCTGTGCCCACACCATAGGCGTAATGCACCCAGCTAGAGGGGTGGCTGACATATGCCTTGGCAGTGTAGGTGATGGGCATGGTACACAGTGATGTGTGCCATGTCGACTCTTTGTTTTGTCCTGCACCCAGACTCTCAGCCTGCAAGGGCAGGGTGTGTGTAAGGGTACAGGGCCTCTGAGGGTGGCACAATGAGTGCTGCAGCCCTTAGAGGCCTTCCCTGGCCACAAGGCCCTGGGTACCTAGGGTACCATTTACTAGGGGCTGACATGTGGCTAGGGTTTGCCAATTTGGAGTTTGTGTGGTTTAAGGAAGGAACATAGGCCCTGGGCACCTGATTGGCAGGAACCCAGGGTACACTCAATCGAAGTACATTCAGCAATTTAGCAAAAAGTGGGGGCATACCATGCAAGAAAGATGGCACTTTCTCACACCAACACCTCTATTAAATGTGCACTTGACGCAGCAGACACGGCGTCCAGGGCTATAAACACCAGTGTTCTGCTTCGCCGTCACGCCTGGCTCAGGATCTCCGGCTTTAAACCAGAGGTCCAAGCATCTATATTAAACCACCCTTTTGACCAACAATACTTATTTGGCCCAAAAGTAGACTAAGCCCTGGAAAAAATGAAGAAGGATACAGATACGGCTAAGTCTATGGGAGCCCTACAATCACAAACCCCTAGACGCTCCTTTCGCCGTTCCTCCTTTCGAGGCTCTGGCAGAGGTTTCTCTTCCGATAACGCCTCCACGTCCTACAAGTCCCCTCCTCAGAATACTTTCACAAAGGGCTACCAAAGAGGTGGATATCGAGGAAACAATAATAAAGGCAGGGGCAAAACCAACACCGCCCGTTCTGCCACACAGACTTTCCCCCGCTCCCCCCAGACCATTCCACTCCGGTCGGGGGCAGACTACAAGACTGCCTTCAAACCTGGGAGACCATAACATCAGACAAATGGGTGACCCAAATTATTCGGTCAGGGTACTGTCTCGAACTAACTTCTACCCCCCCCCCCCCCCCCAATATTCCACCCAGACACCGTGCGATGTCACAAGAACATACCACACTTCTGAAACAAGAGGTACTCTCCCTCCTGTAAAAACAAGCGATAGAGCAGGTACCCGTCAATCAGCAAAATCTAGGGGTCTACTCTCTGTACTTTCTCATACCGAAGAAAGACAAGACCCTACGGCCCATTCTAGACCTCCGGCCTCTAAATGCATACATCCATTCAGACCATTTTCATATGGTAACTCTTCAGCAAGTTCTCCCACTCCTCTGTCAGGGCGACTTTCTCACTACACTGGACCTGAAAGACGCATACTTTCATATTCCAATACACCCTGCTCACAGAAAGTACCTCCGATTTGTGGTGGACGGCCAACATTATCAGTTCAAGGCTCTCCCCTTCGCGGTCACAACCGCACCACGGGTGTTTACCAAATGCCTGGTAGTAGTGGCAGCACACCTCCGAAGACAAAACCTTCACGTCTTCCCCTACCTGGACGACTGGCTCATAAAAGCCGCATCCTACCACCAGTGTGTGCAGCATACAAACACTACCATCCAACTACTCCACCAGCTAGGCTTTACGGTGAATCACCAAAAGTCCCACTTGATACAGTCTCACACAAAGCAAAACCTCTGTGCCACTATAGACACCTCAAAAGCTATAGCCTATCCCAACTCAGTCAGAAATGCAAGCCCTGCGCCAAAGTTCCTTCTTCAGCACTCTCTCCCAGCAAGAGTGTTCATGAAACTAATGGGGATGATGGCGTCTTGCATTTTCATAGTGCCCCATGCAAGACTTCACATGTGTCCACTCCAAGAGTGCCTAGCACGCCAGTGGAACCAGGCCCAGGGACAGCTGACGGATCTGGTGTTGGTGGACGGCCGCACCCATCGATCTCTGTAGTGGTGGAACACCACAGACCTTTCCAAAGGGCGACCGTTCCTGGACCCGGTTCCTCAGGTAATTCTAACAACGGACGCATCGCTCTCCGGCTGGGGAGCGCATCTATCACACCTCACAGTGCAAGGTCTATGGACGCCACAACAGAGGTTACTCCACATCAACCATCTGGAGTTATTGGCGATCTTTCTAGCCCTGAAATCGTTAAAGAAACAAATTTCAGCCAAAGCAGTCCTCATTCGCACAGACAATATGACTGCAATGTATTATATTCAAAAACAGGGGGGGGGACACACTCTCCCCAGCTCTCCCGCTTAGCACAGAGCATATGGAGATGGGCAATTCCACAAAAAAATCTTTCTCCTGGCACAAAACACCATGGCAGATCTGCTCAGCAGACAAACGCAGCAAATGCACGAATGGGAACTGCATCCACAAGTTCTTCACCCATTCTTTCACAAGTGGGGGCATCCTCAAATAGACCTCTTGGCCACCCACGAAAACAAAAAATGCCCAAGCTTCGCCGCCAGATACCCACACCCATTGTCCAAAGGCAATGTGATATGGATGAACTGGTCAGGCAGATTTGCATACGCCTTTCCACCTCTCCCACTAATTCCGTTAGTGGTAAGGAAGCTACAGCAGCACTCCCTCACACTCATTCTGGTAGCCCCAACATGGGCCAGGCAGCCGTGGTACACCACACTACTACAGCTATCGGTGGTACCACATCAAAAACTTCACCTGTCCCCATGCCTCCTAACCCAGAACCATGGAGAAATCAGGCACCCGGACCCAGCTCAGCTCAACCTTGCGATCTGTCTCCTGAAATTTTAGAATTTGGCTACCTTAACCTTCCCCCTGATTGCATGAACATTATCAAGGAAGCCAGACGTCCTACCACTCGAGCATGCTATGCCGCAAAGTGGAAGAGATTTGTTGTTTACTGCCGTAACAATACAATCAACCCTTTAGATGTATCCATACAGCACATCATATGCTATCTGCTCCATCTTCAAAGGTGTAACCTGGCGTACTCATCCATCCGTCTACACCTAGCAGCAATTGCTGCTTACCTACAAAACAGACAGCATTTATCACTGTTCAGAGTGCCTGCTATTAAAGCCTTTATGGAAGGCCTTAAAAGAGTAATTCCACCCAGGGCACCACCTTCCCCTGTATGGAATCTAAACGTAGTTCTTGCAAGGCTAATGGGTCCGCCTTTCGAACCAATGCATAAATGTGAGCTACAGTTCCTCACTTGGAAAACCGCTTTCCTCGTAGCTATCACTTCCCTTAGAAGGGTTAGCGAGATACAAGCGTTCACTATACAAGAAGCCTTTTTACAATACATCACAGCAAGGTGATACTTCGCACAAATCCAAAATTTCTGCCCAAGGTCATTTCCCCCTTCCATCTTAATCAATCGGTGGAGTTACCGGTTTTTTTCTCGCAACCTCAATCTGTTGCGGAAAGGGCTCTACATACACTTGACGTTAAAAGGGCCTTACTGTACTACATATAAAGAACGCAACCTTTCAGAAAGACTAAACAGTTGTTCCGTCTGCTTCTCTCCACCGCATAAAGGCAACCCCATTTCAAAATCAGGGATAGCTAGGTGGATTGTAAAGTGTATACAAATTTGCTATCACAAAGCAAAACGAACATTATCTGTTCCACCTAAAGCCCACTCTACAAGAAAGATAGGGGCTTCTATGGCTTTTCTAGGGAACATACCCTTAGATGACATCTGCAAGGCAGCCACATGGTCAACACCGCACACCTTCACAAAACATTGTGGGCCAGGCTGTACTAAAGACACTGTTTCAAACTACTGCAACGGATACCGGTGGTCGCCGATAGGGTTGGGTACTGCTATATAATCTATGCACAGTGTATAATCTGCAGCTCATATGCCTCGAACGGAATATGCTATTTACCAGTATGCATCTGTTCTTGGCATGTAGAGCTGCAGATCTATACACGCCCACCCGCCTCCCCGGCTACCTGTATCCGTTCCAGGCTATCTTATTTAGATACAACACACATGGGTTTCTTCACTATTATCACTACGCTCCATCTTTTCCCTGCTGGCGAAAAACAATCTGAGGATGGAGCCGAAGCCCATGCGCAGTACAGACCGAAGGAGGAGCCACCGAACTCGTGACTTCCAAAGACTGTCCAAGAAGAAAAACAAACTGCAAACATCCGGGCCCAACACCAGATGGCGATCTATGCACAGTGTATAGATCTGCAGCTCTACATGCCAAGAACAGATGCATACTGGTAAGTAGCATATTCCTTCTAAAACTATCTCTAGGGTTACAAAGACAATAAGAACAGAAAAAAGAATCTGAAGATGGCCACCACGCACGTCGACCTCCAGGATACCGCCCATCACACAGGGGACGTGCCTGGTACCATCTGGTGGTCGACAGCGACCAAAAAAAAAAACGCCCCAAAAAACAGACCATTCCGGACCCAACCACTAGATCGTGTAATGATGCACAGCATGTGAATCCAGAAAGTTCTTCAAGCTGCAAAACTACTCCTACTGAGAAGTAACCATTTTGTTTTGACGGATGCTTCTAATCGCAGGTTCCTCAATGCTCATGCATAGCAATCGGTGAGGCCGTTCGTCTCCATGTTGATTCAGCACTGGCCTAGAAGTAGGGGAGCTGCACCACATATAAGCATCTCTCCTGCACACTGTAGGAAGGTGGCCCTGTATTTACTATACCAAAGTGCGGTATAGTGTGCACAGTCCAGTGGAACCCCAAAGGTAGGCAGAGGGAAAAGTAGATAGCCCCTTACTCTATTTGTGGTAGTGTGGGCGAGCAGTAAGGCTTTATCAGAGAGTAGTGTTAAGCGTTTGTTGTACACACACATTCAGCATATGTCACACAGACTGAACTCAGACCAATTTTGTTTGTATAAAAATATTAAGTTATTTTATTTCTAGAACCGAGCCTGGCACGGGTAAGTTAAATGGTTTGCAAAATATTATTCAGTTTTTTAAGTACAGGTAAGTCAAGGTATTGAAATTATTGTACAGATTACTTTTTCGTTACTTTTTCTGCTCCGTGTGTTATGCCTAGATATCACACTGGGACATTTCTTGGAGAAAAGGTAAGTAAAATCAGTTTTGCACTATTGTAATTTTTCAGGTTGCCATACAAATCAACTCCACACTTGAAACATTTTTCAGAGAAAAAACAGTCAATAGATTCCTATGGAGAGAAATGAAGTTAACGGTTACCAGGTAATTACTCGGTCTTTGGGATTGAGTTTCTGGTGTTAGAACAAGTGTTCACCTAGGGTCAAGGATGTACTCTTGTTACACCCACAGCAGCACTAGGGCAGCCAGGTGCTGAGGCCCAATGTTATCTAATGGGGGAATATGGGGCCTTCGGTTGGTGGCTGCTTACGAGAAGGCCACTGGATTGTGGGAGCTTAGCTCCTGGTGTTAGTCTCAGGGCAAAGCGGGATCCTGTTTAGCATAAAATGTGCACCCACAGCGGCGCAGGAGCGGCTGGATGCAGGGTGCTGGTTTGGCTTCGGGTGCCCTGTTGATTGCAGTGGGATTCTCCTCCGGTTTCAACAAAGACTGCAGGCTCGGGGACGGCGAACTTCTGGAGGTGTCCACCGGTTGGAGAGGTAAGTTGGAATGCCTGGGGATGCTGGGACACCGTCAGTTGGGCCACCCAAGGCCCTGGGGCTTCGGGTGCTGGAGTGTCTTAAGGCGTCTGGTTTCTCTTACCAGCTCCAGGGGACATCCGCAGGCTTCACTGGAAGATTAGAGGCAGGTCGGATATCACCAGATCTCGCCTCAGAATTGCTGGGGAGACGTCGTGGTGTTGGGGCCACGCTAACTCAGGCCATGGGCGACTGGTGCAGACTCGTGGATTTGGCTGAAACTGGATTCTGTGGGTGAACAAATCCGGTGCTCACTGGAGACCAAGCCTCTTCCTTGGAAGGTAGTGCAGGTCCTCTGGGTTCTTGAGGTTGCTGGCTGCAGGACACACGAGTTTCGCTTCTGCAGGATCGAGGTGGGGACAGGTTGGTAGAGCTGGGGCCAAATCAGTGGGCGTCCTCCTTCTCTTCGGCACTGCTGTTCGGTCCTTCTTTTCTTCTTGTCGTTGCCTGTCTGAGTAGGCAAGGTTCAGGGGCATTACAGGAAAGTAAAAGGTTGGGACCAATGGGTCCCTTCCTCGGGGTGGGTACACCTCCCTATTATGCACGTTTGTGAGAGTGCCCTCTTTCTTGCATGGTATGCCCCTGCTTTTTGCTGATGTGCTTTGACCGAGTGTGCCCTGGGCTCCTGCCAATCAGGTGCCCAGGGCCTGTGTTCCTTCCCTAAAACTGCATTGAAGCCTAATCCCAATTGGCATCTCTGGCCACAGGTCAGTCCCTGGTAAATGGTACCACAGGTACCCAAGGCACTGTGACTGTGCCACCCTTAGAGGCCCTGTCCCCTGACACTCGCACACTGCCTTTGCAGGCTGCGTGTCTTGGTGCGGAACAAAGCAAAGAGTCGCCATGGTACACATCCTTGTGTTCCATGGCCACAAACCACTGCCCTGGCATACATCAGTCACCCCTCTAGCTGGGTGCCCAAAGCCAGCCAGTGGTGAGGGTACAGGTGCATGAGCCCTGTGCCCCTACAGCACCCAGGTCCATTCTTGGGCACTAAGTGCAGTGCTGCCATTAAGAGTATATGGTGCTGGGAGTTTGTCATTACGAACTCCACAGAACCAAAATGGCTACACTGAAGACTGGGAATTTTGGTATCAAACTTCTCAGCACATTAAACCCGCACTGATGTCAGTGTGGGATTTAATGTAAATTGCATCACAGAGGGCATCTTAGAGATGCCCCCTGAAATTCGACCAACCTCCAGTGACCTGACTGAGTGGCTGCCTAGGCTGCCACCACCAGACAGGTTTCTGGACCGCTGGGTCGAGAGCTTGCTGCACTCGGGGGGCCTGAAACAATGCACATCCTGGGACGTGGTGCCAAGCCTCCTCCACCAGGTTGGGCAGGGTCCACGAAGGAGAAGCTTCAAAGGCACTGCCTTTGTGCGCCTCTCCAGACCATTTGCTGCTTTCAGCAACTGGTCCCCACTGGTTCTACCCCCCACTTTGGGCGGGAGAACCGGCGGGAAAAAACAAGTGAGGAAGAGATGTGTGCCCACCTCTGCCAACTCCACCCCTTAGGTTGGGGAGGCGAGGTGAAGCACAACCTTGAGTCCCTGCCATCTTGAGGATGGGGGACCCAGCCATCTTTAGGATGGGGGACCCAGCCAACCAGGGACAGGCTCCTGCCCCCCTCCCACGAGAGTGGCAGAATAGGGGGTGTACCCACCCCAGGGAAGGAACCCATTGGTTCCTGCCCTTTACCTACCTGTAACGCCCCTAAATTTAGTATCACCCTGAACCTTCCTTCCTCAAGTCCAGCAACCACAAGAAAAAGAAAAGGACGAGAAGCCGTGGAGAGCTAACAAAAGGACGACGCCCACTGACTTGGCCCCAGCCCTACAGGCCTGTCTTCCTTGAACCTGCTCCTGCAAAACCCCAGCGTGTCCAGCTGACCGCAACCTCAACCCTGGAGGACCTGCCTGCGTTCACTTTCCAAGCTGTTTCTCCCATGGACACCGGACGTGTTTGAACTGCAGCTTCTGGTGCCAACCAGGAACAAGGAATCCAGCCCACTCTGCACCCGCCAAACCCGGCTGAGCTAGAGTGGAAAAATACCACGAGGAGGTCCACCCGGCGATGCTGACCTGAAATCCGGCGACCCCTGACCTGCCTCCAGCCGACGCCTGCAGCCTCAATCCAGAGGACACCCCACTGCGACCAGAGTGGGTAAGAAAATTCGATGTCCCAAGGCACCCCTGCACATGACGCCCCACTACCTTGTGTGCCCAACCCGGCGGTGCCTAACCAACCCTCAACATCCCAACTTACCCCTCGAAGTGGTGGTCACTCCTGGAAGATCTTCGTCCCTTAGCCTGCAGTGTTTCTTTGTCCCGGAGAATCTCCATTGAAGTCAACAGGGCACCCGACCTCAAAACAGCACCCTGCACCCGGCCGACCTAGTGCCGCTGAGGGTGCCCCCTTGGTGCTAACTTGGTCCCCAACTTGCCTTGAGCTTAACCCTAGGAACTTTGCTTCCACAACCCTGTGGCCTGCTTGCCAGCAGCCACAAACGGGAGTCCCCTTATCCTCCATAGGATAATATTGGGCCTCAACACTCTGCACCCGGCCGCCTGAGTGCCACTGAGGGTGCAACAGTGCGTCACTGACCCTAGGAGACCCCGGAGTCGAACCCCAGAACCCTAACTAAAAGACAGATTACTTGCCTCGAAACCGATAACCTGTTTTTCCTCATAGAATAACGCTGACACTTTTTCTCCCACAAAGTTTCAAAGTGTCGACTTTTGAAAACTAAGAATATTCCTTACAAATCACACAAATAACCAAAACGCATTTTCTCAACTGTTTTCAGGAAATGTCCCAGTGCTGAATCTAGGTATCCAGCACTGAGTAAGTAAAGTAAACGTTAAAGTAAACAACACAACAGAACTCTTAAATAGCCTTTAAAATTCTAATGTTTTTCTTTTTCTTTTTTTTAATTTTTTTAAATTGGCATTTTTTTCCCCAAACAACTAAGTCTTGCTAGGGCCTTGCTTAAGTCCCTTTAGAATTTTAGAAAATGAGTCACTTTAGTCAAGGGTAGAGGGGTTAGAACTTTTCGTTAGAATGTCTCAAACAGAACACAGCTATTAGTGAAAATAACCCTGACATACAGGACATGGTGGAGGAGCTGGACCTCGCCCCTTACCTTCACTTGTCTTTTAAGGAGTTAAGGTCCTTATGTAAAATTAAAAATATACCAATGGGCCAGCATCAAACTAAACCAGGGCTCCAGGAGCTCCTGGCTGAGTATGCACTGGCCCACCCATCTGAACATGGTGATGACCAGTCAGACGAGGAAAGGGATGAGGTGTACAGGGCTGGTAACCCACCCTCAATAATCCCTAGGGAGGAAAGGGTCTCCATACCCTTCACTCCAAAAATCAACCCCTGGGGTCCTAGAAGCCACACAGGTAGTACAGGCTTCAGTGAGGGCATTGAGGACAGCCTCAATGAGGAGGACAGCCTTTTAGCAAGGCTGGCCAAAAGATTGGATCTAGAGTCCAGACTCCTGGCTCTGGAAAAAGAAAGGAAAGAGAAGGGGTTAGCACCCATCAATGGTGTCAGCAATACAAATAACAAGGATAAACAGCAATCTTGTGATCCTAAAATCCCCAAAAGGATTGTCCCTAAATTTGAGGATGGTGATGACATCCCCAAATGGTTCACAACCTTTGAGAGGGCTTGTGACATGAGGAAGGTGAAGAAACCTCTCTGGGGGCACTCCTGTGGGAACGGTTCTCTGGTAACTGCAGAGAAGGGCTTCTGACCCTCTGGGCCAGATGCACGGTCCTATGACCTCATGAAGAGAACTCTGAGGGATTTGGACTCCCCACTGAGGAGTTCAGAATTAGATTCAGGTGGGCTCACAAAACGCAGAACCAGTCCTGGATTGATTTTGTAGACTACACAGTAAAGACACTGGATGGTTGGTTAACTGGACACAATGTGCATGACTTTACTGGACTTTACAATTTGTTTATGAAGGAACATATATTGAGTAATAGACCTAGGTCTAATTTCTCCCTAAGAATTGGGAAAGAAGGCAGACCACTGGGTCAAGACTAGGGTGACGGGGACAACCGCTGGGGGTGACCAGAAGAAAGTGGTTACAAAACCTCCCCATGGGAAAGGTGGTGAGAATCCCAAGATCAAAAGTCTGAATCTTCCAAAGGGCCCCAAAAACATGCTCAGGGGGGTGGGTCCCAAACTACTCCCAATCTTCCACAACCCTATACGGGGAAGAACTTTGATCCTTCAAAGGCCTGGTGTAACAACTGTAAGAAGTTGGGACACTTAACTGCACACAAGTCTTGCCCTCACAACAAGGCCCCTATTTCAACGAGTACAGCTACTTCTGGGGTAGCAAGTCTACAGATGGGATCAACAGTGTGCCCAGAGCAAATCAGGCTGCGCACTGAAGCAGTTCTAGTTTCATAGGGGGAAGTTGAGTTTGCCACTGTAGCTGTGTGTCCATCCAACTTAAAGAAATACTTACAGTACCCTTGGATCAATGGAACTAGGATAGAAGCTCTGAGGGATACAGGTGTCGGTGTCACTATGGTGAGACACACTGGTTTCCCCTGAGCAATATTTAATTGGGCGTACTTACCCAGTCACCAATGCTGACAGTGTTGCCACTAATCATGCAATGGCTATGGTGACATTAGACTGGGGGAGGGGGGGTGGGAGGGGGTTTACTGGCCTGAAACAGGTAGTGGTCTCTCCAAAGCTACCAGCTGCATGTCTGCTTGGCAATTATCTGGAAACCTCAACCTGGGCTGAGGTTCAACTAAAAACCCATGCAGCAATGCTGGATATTCCTGAATTGGTGTGTGTAAAAACAAGAGCACAGAGCAAAAGGCAGGGTGAAAAAGTAGTGTTGAAGCCTGAAAGTATGGCCCAACCTTACAAGAGAAAAGGTAAGAAGAGTGTGGATCCAGCTTCTGTACAGCAAACCGATCAGGACCCCTCTCCTCAAGGAAAGGACTTGGACACCCCAAAGGGAACTGAACTATGGAGCTTGACCCTTGCCAGGTTGAACTCTTGGGGGTGTGTGGGTGTTCCTGGGTGCGGACGTGTGGTGTGCCTGGGGGCGTGTGGTGTGCTCGGGGGTGTGCTCGGGGGTGTGCTTGGGGGTGTGGTGTGCTTGGGGGTGTGCCTGGGGGTATGTGGTGCCGGGGGGGGGGGAGAAGGAGGGCGGGGCGCCCAATTTTGTATAGGTATCACAATGCTAACACTGTCACAGGACTTTAGTTAATGCCTGGGAGTAATAGGCCCAGTATTTCATTGATTTGCCACAAACTAACGTTTTTAATGGCTAATGTGATATAATGGCTAATGTGATATAATGGCTAATGTGATATAATGGCTAATGTGATATAATGGCTAATGTGATATAATGGCTAATGTGATATAATGGCTAATGTGATATAATGGCTAATGTGATATAATGGATAATGTGTTTCATGTTTAAACGCTAGACTATTTGCTATGCAAATGCTTGTGTTTAATTCTTTTTAGTGTTCCTGTTGATAGATCCTGTTTGTTGATTCTGAACTTTTGTCTTACATTTTAGATGTCACTAGTTGGAGGGAAGGCGGTGGGAGAAGCGCAATTGGTATCTCTCCTACATCTCCAACCGCCTCCCCTACTGAGCCGGGCATCAAGACCACCACAGCAGCAGGAGATGGAGCCCCCTCCTTGGCCCCCATCAGTGATCCTAAGGAGCCCTCTCTCCGCCCGGCTCAGCCTACCCGCAAAGGGGCTTCACAATTCGCAGGAAATGTGTATCATCCACCAACCTACCACGACATGTTACCAGCTTTTGTATGTATCCATTACTCCTTTACACTGATTTATCAGCCTTTTCCAGGCAAAGGGTCAAGAACCGTATATTCAAATGTTGTGTATGCACATAGGTTTTTGGAGTACATGAGTAATCATTCATGTTTTAAGTCTGACACATCATAGTCTGTTTTGTGTGACTCCAGCCACTCCAAGTGAAAATTGTGAGCAAAACACTATAGCCATTAGTATATGCAGAACAGCTGGTCTACTATTGCCTAATATTGAAGTAAAAACATTGCCTGTTGTGTTTGTGTGGATGATTTTTTACCAAGATGAGTGACTCTTGGTGCATCTCTTACGGTGTCCTAGCATGCATGGAAATCTTGCTTGTAACCAAACTTTTATGCTTGTAGGGTCTTTGTACTGCGGAACCCCAATTTGCCCACCCCACTGTTAGCATCATTAAATTGTGCAGCCCCACACCAGAAGCAGTACTAAGCACAGTGCTGTGATTGAGCCAAAAGCCTGCTCACAAGGTTGCTGGTAAATGCCTTGCGGGGCATTTATCCCAGTGTGACCTCCCAGTTTTATCTGTGCTGTACACAATGAAAGGTATACTGTACTTTGATTAAATGTAATTCCATCCCTTTGGTTTCTTTCCTGTAGATGTGCTCTCAGCCATCCAACTCCGCTGGGACGTCTGAACGTGCTTCGTTCCCGCTTCCATCACAGGCACGCCTTGAACCTCGGGTTCCTTTTAGGCAGTATCACATGAGTGATCAGGAAGGGTAAGTGAGTATAGGTGCTCCTAGTTACACCTGTTAGTGCAAGTTGTCTTGTTCAAGATGCATTAGGCTGTTTTGTTAGTCACGAACTTTGGAACAATATTGCTACAAGACCTGGCTCGAAGTCTAGAGCAGAGTTTACTGCTTTGCTGTTGCTTGCCAGCCACACGTCTGCTTGTTGGATACAGCCCCCCCTCATCCAGTCTAGTGGGAACTGAGGGAAACCTTAAAGAGCAAAATATTGAAGGTTTTGTACTTTGAAATGATTTTGGGATCTCTAGCTCTTACAAGCCCACCGCCCACATCTGGATCAAACCGAGGCTTGGCCACTGGGTCTAACTGCTAGTGACTGATGCAGACAGTAAATGTTTCTTAAGTGCTTTGCTGAAAGGCATGCTTACATCAGGGCTTATGGGTGGTTAAGGAATTAATTCTAGCTGTTCGGGGCCAGCTAGTGGTGAATTCTGTTTGTTAAATTTAGGCGAGGTTAGCTGTGACCTGCAGCTGAACTGCAACATGTTTTGGTTTGGGAGGTGCAGAGTGCTTTGGACAAACAAAAGGAGTATACCCTCAAAGGTGATTCTACTGCTTAGCAATTAGAGAGGTGCGCTGGGGAAAAGAATGACAATTCCTTATCTTGTAGAAGACCCCTCACTCACCAACCTAGTTGGTGACATGCTTCATCATAGGGGTCCCACCCGGACAACCGAATGTCATCCGGGTGTGCTGCGACACCTGATTACAGTGGAGCGGGTTTCAGTTTTTTTGATGTGAGTGCAAGTGCAAGGTAGTGAGTTAAAAATTGGTCACTATTAACTCTATTTTAAAAAAAATTCTTTAATCGTGGAGCTACTGGACAATGTTTAAAAAATTAAACGAGATACCATAACAGGTTAAATTGGCCCGCGGTATCATCAAAAAGTGAAGTGATAATTGGTGAAAGTAGGTCTAAATGTTTCAACCTTGGTGGATGGTATCCAGGTTTTCATCAGGACCAAAGCTAACCAGGGCGGTCTACACACGCTAAGGTGTACCCTACCCTTGGTTAAAATGTAAAAAGTCCTACTGTGTTTATCAGCGGGACAATCCTTGCTCGAATTTCGTAAGGAATAATTACCTGTTGGAAAAAAGAGAAGGAAAACAGTATATACACACCTGTATATGTTCTGTACACATCATAGTTTCAAGCTCCTCTCAATCATCAAGCAGAAATGGAATGTGGTAGTGCATAACTAAACACAACAGTCGTACTATGATGCCATCTTCAATGAGTGCATATGACCGTAATCAATAGTGTTTCGCAAAAGGTAAACACTGGACCGGGCTTCCATTCACCCGTAATCACTCCGTGTGTCAATGAATCATACAGGTGATAGTATGGCACTCACCAGGTAAGTACCAGGGTGCACATAAAAACGTGACGAGTGGTCAGGTGTCTAGCACGGATGCCATTCGTCCCACACGAGAACAGACATAGCCAGTATCAATTCCGTACCGACGATGGTGTGCTAAGTTGTGAGAAAGTGCCATCTTTCTTGCATGGTATGCCCCCACTTTTTGCTAAATTGCTGAATGTACTTCGATTGAGTGTACCCTGGGTTCCTGCCAATCAGGTGCCCAGGGCCTATGTTCCTTCCTTAAACCACACAAACCCCAAATTGGCAAACCCTAGCCACATGTCAGCCCCTAGTAAATGGTACCCTAGGTACCCAGGGCCTTGTGACCAGGGAAGGCCTCTAAGGGCTGCAGCACTCATTGTGCCACCCTCAGAGGCCCTGTACCCTTACACACACACACACTGCCCTTGCAGGCTGAGTGTCTGGGTGCAAGACAAAACAAAGTCGACATGGCACACATCACTGTGTACCATGCCCATCACCTACACTGCCAAGGCATATGTCAGCCACCCCTCTAGCTGGGTGCATTACGCCTATGGTGTGGGCACAGGAGCAGGAGCCCTGTGCCCCTACAGTACCCAGGTCCATTCCTGGGCACTGTAAGTGCAGTGCTGTCATTTAAGAATACATGGTGCTGAGAGCTTGTCAAACACGAGCTCCACAGCACCATATTGGCAACACTGAAGCCTGGGAAGTTTGGTATCAAACTTCTCAGCACATTGAACCCACACTGATGCCAGTGTAGGATTTAATGTACTAAGCACCCCAGAGGGCATCTTAGAAGATGCCCCCTTACAGCTAACTTGCAATCCACGTCTGCTCTGAGGCTGCCCAGGCTGCCACACAGCAGACACGTTGCTGGACCCCTGGGTGGGAGAGCCCCTGCTCTCCCGGGCCTGCAACAATGCACATCCTGGGTGAGATGAGAAATCTCCTCCCCCAGGATGAGCAAAGGGAAGCTTCAAAGGCATGCCGCCAGTTGGAGTTTCCCCAGGCCACTGCAACCCCCCACTCTGGCGGGAAGCTTGGCCGGAAACCCCATACAAGGACAGGGGATGTGCCAGCCTGCCCACCCCACCCCTCAGGTGGGGGAGGCGAGGTGAAGCACATCTCCGGGCTCTCGCCATCTTGAAGATGGGAGGCCCTACCCTATCAGGATTAGGCTACTGCCCCCCTCCCACAGGAGAGAGGCAGGATAGGGGGTGTACCCACCCCAGGACAAGGACCCATTGGTCCCTGGCCTTCACCTACCTGTAACGCCCCTAAATCTAGTATTTAGGGGCCCCCTGAACCTTCCTTCCTCAGATTCCAGATAGAAAAACGACAAGAAGAGCAAGAAGAACAAAGACCTGCCCTGCAGCTGCTAAAAAGAGAAGAAGACACCAACTGCTTTGGCCCCAGCCCTACCGGCCTGTCGACTCTCGAACCTGCACCAGCGCGGCATCCCACGTGGCCAGCAACCTCACCAACCCCGGAGGACCTGGCTACCTTTTAGCTCTAAGCCCCTGGGACTCCCACGAGTAGAGGCTCTACTCAAGAAACCTACTTGCTATCCCTGGCACCAGCCCGGGACCGCGGACCCAACACACTCTGCACCAGCCAAGCCTGGCCAGTGCCGGAGTGGACAAAGACCCAGAGGACGACCCCACGGCGACTGTGACCCAGAGTCCGGCACCCAAGGACCCCCCTCGACATCCCTGAAGAAGCCTGCAGCCTCAGAACCAAGTGCCACCCCAGCCGCGATCAACCAGAGGGTAAGATTCCCGACGTCAAAAGGCACCCCTGCACCCGGCGCCCTGCGACCCCCTGTGCCCAATCCCGGGGTACCCACCTAACCTACAACTACCCAACTTACCTCTCGAAGTGGTGGTGGCACCTGAAACATCCTCGTCCCCGAGCCTGCAGCCTCTTTCCAAACCGGAACATTCCCATTGATTTCCATTGAGCGCCCTAAGGCTCAAAAGCACCCTGCACCCAGCCGCCCGAGTGGCCCTGGCAGTGCCCTCTCTACACTAACCTACTTCCCCACTTGCCCTGAGTAAGTGACCAGGAGCCCAGCTCCCACAGTCGCGTGGCTTGCCAGACAGCAGCCACCAACCAAGGCCCCCCTATCCCTCATAGGATAACATTGGGCCCAACTCTCTCTGCACCCGGCCGTCCTGAAACCGCTGAGGGTGAACCAACTGTACCTACCTGACACTGGGGGACCCCTGAGTCCATGCCCGGAATTTCAACACTACCAGTCGAGTACTTACCCTTAAACCGCTAACTTCATTTTCCTCATAGGGTAACATTGACTGGCTTTTTCTTCAAAAATCTTCTAAGTGTGAACTTTTCAAAACTGCAAAAATTCACCAAAAATCAGCCAAGTGACAAAAACGAATTTACTCACCTGCTCCTAGGTGAGCTCCCAGTGCTGGATCTTGGTGCCCAGCCCTGACTCTGTAAAGTGTTCACAACTATACTTACTTCTAACTCATTTTTCTCCCATAGGAAACCATTGTCTGCTTTTCTGTGAAATTTCTTCTAAGTGTCTACTTTGGCAAATTTGAAATATTCTTTTAAAATCGTACCATTTCTGCAAACGAAATTACTTACCTGCTTTTGATAAGGACCCCAGTCCTGGGTCTAGGCACCCAGTCCTGGATTACTAAAGTAACGATAAAGTACTCTACCTGCAATTTGAATTTCTTGCCATAGAGATCCATTGAATGTTTTCTGTGAAATATTTTCTAAGTGCTAACTTTTGAAATAGCTAAATATTATTTAAAAATCATTACAGTTATTAAGTCGACTTTCATCACTTGATTCTGAATACTGACCCCAGGCTGGTTCTAGGATCCAGACCTGGAATTCCAAAAGTAATCTGAAAAGTAATTTATTACAAATAACCTGAATTTACCATTGAGCTCAATGCATTGTTATGTTTAGGAAATAGGATTGTTTATTGCAACCAACTGTGACTGTTTACACAAATTTATTGCTTGAAACAAAAGTATTTATATTCAACCTCTCATTCTGAGAAAGTATATTTTTACCCCCTTGTGGTTCTAAAAATAAAACAAGCATATATTTTATATATACAAATCATTGGCCTAGAGTTCAGTTATTGAGTGTGTGAAACCATTTGCTGACTGAGTGTGTACAATAAATGCTTTACACTGTCCTCTGGTACTGCCTTACTGCTCGACCAAGCTACCACTTTTGAGAGTAAGGTCATACCTAACTTTGACCTCTATCAGCCTCTGGGGGATTGTGGACTCTGTACACCCTGTACCTATTAGGGAACAGTATATACAGAGCCACTTTCTCACATTGGTGGATCAGCGGTGGGATACAAACTTGCATTTGTTGGACTACTTGGTTACCATCTGATCACACGACAGAACTCTTAAAAATTGCCTTTAGAAATTCTGATTGGTTTTTCCAAAATTACTAAAAGTCTTGCTAGGGCCTTGCTTAAGTCCCATTAGAATTTTAGAAAAATAAAAGTCACTATAGTCAGGGTAGAGGGTTAGAACTGTCAGGTTAGAATGTCTCAAACAAACCCAGCTATTAGTGATAATAATAACATGGACCTGGTGGAGGAGCTCGACCTCACACCTTACTTACACTTGTCTTTCAAGGAATTGAGGTCCTTATGTAAACTCAAGAATTCACAAATGGGTCAGCATCCAACCAAACAATTGCTCCAGGAGCTCCTGGCTGAGTATGCTAAAGACCACCCATCTGAACATGGTGATGGCCAGTCAGATGAGGAAAGGGAAACAGGGGAGGTGGACAACAACCTCCCCATACTATTTCCTAGGGAGGAGATGGCACCCATACCCTCCAACTCAAGAATTAGCATCTGGGCACCTAGAGACCACACAGGTGGCTCTGGTCCCAGAGACAACACTGGGGGACCCCCCAGTGAAGAGGACAGCCTTGTGAGGCTGGCCAAAAGATTAGATCTAGAGTCCAGGCTCCTGGCTCTAGAAAAGGAAAGGAGAGAGATGGGTTTAGCACCCATCAATGGTGGCAGCAATAATAAAAACAAGGGTAGGGAGGAAACTTCTGACCCTAAAATCCCCAAAGGGATTGTCCCTAAATTTGAGGAAGGTGATGATATCACCAAATGGTTCACAGCCTTTGAGAGGGCTTGTGATATCAGGAAAGTAAAGAAACCTCTCTGGGGGGCACTCCTGTGGGAACTGTTCTCTGGTAACTGCAGGGACAGGCTTCTGACTCTCTCTGGGCCAGAAGCAGGATCCTATGACCTCATGAAGAACGCTCTGATTGAGGGATTTGGATTCACCACTGAGGAGTATAGAATTAGATTCAGGGGGGCTCACAAAACCCAGACCCAGTCCTGGATTGATTTAGTAGATTTCTCAGTGAAGACACTGGATGGTTGGTTAGCTGGACATGGTGTGCAGGATTTTACTGGATTGTACAATTTATTCATGAAGGAACATATTTTGAGTAACTGCACAAATGAAAAGTTGCATCAGCATTTGGTAGACCTAGGTCTAAAATCCCCCCAAGAATTGGGAAAAAAGGCAGACCACTGGGTCAAGACTAGGGTGACTAGGACGTCCACTGGGAGGGACCAGAACCAAGGGGTCCCAAAGCCTCCCCAGAAGAAAGAGAGTGAACCCCTTGTGGATAAAAGAAAGGAGTCCCAGGTAGCCCCCCAAAAACCTGACCAGGAGGGTGGGCCCAAAGACACCTCACAAACTAAGCCAGGGTACCAAGGTAAGAATTGGGATCCCAACAGAATATTGTGTTTCAACTGTCAAAAGGCTGGACACCACACCCAGGACTCTAGCTGTCCTAAAAATAAGGTTCCTAGTACAGCTCCAGGGGTGACTAGTGTAGCCCCAGGGGTTCCCAGTGTAGCTTGGGAGGGAGGGTCCTCAGATGAGGAAGTCCTCCTAGCTTTCAACTGGGGAATGGGCCCAAGAAGCAAGCTGGAGATCCCAGAAGGAAGTAGACCCTTCCACCACCTACTGGTGAATGGAATCCCAGCCACTGCCCTGAGAGATACCTGTGCTAGTCACACTGTGGTACATGACAGGTTGGTATTCCCACACCAATATGTCCCAGGGGAAACAAGAAGAGTAAGAACTGTCCCAGGGGGAGTCACTGTTAGGCCTGTCGCTATAGTGCCCCTAGCCACAGCTGGGTCCCTTAGATGGAGAAAAGTGATAGTCAGTAAAAACCTCCCCCTTGATTGTCTCTTGGGGAATGATCACTTAGATGTGGAACTGAGCCAAAGAGAGGTGCTGGCCCAATGCCAGGCCTCGCCCAAAGAACCTGTGGGGGCTCAACCTGCAGTCAGTGCAGCTGAGTCCCAAAAGAGTGAGAAGAAACAGGGTAGGAAAGGTGGGCAACTGTTAGCCACAGTTCCAGAGAGCCAGGGAGATTCTATCCCAGTAAGGGAAGACTCCCACAATGGCACTGGTAAAGCCCCCCCTAGCCAACAACAAGACCTGACTAGTCAGGCAACTGTCCAGCCTGAATTAGTGGCTCCTCAGGTGGCAGAACAAAGGGTGGAGAAGGGGTGTTCCCTACCCAGAGTAGGGACCCCCTATCCTCAAACAGACCAACAGCCAGGACCCAAAGAGAACTATAAAATAGCTCCCTCACTTGCCAGTCAGGAGCTAAAGGTGTGGTTCTGGGCACTGACAGCTGTCAGCAGCCTCTGCTGGGTGTTAGCCTTCATGGCAGCCCTATCCTTGGCATGGTGGCCTAACCCCCTGCCAAATAGCAAGTCAGGCCCCCTGACCTTATTGGTCATGGTGGGGTTGCTCAAGCTGTGGGTAGCCTCTGTGGGTAAGCTGGGCCTAGCACTGGCTAAGTTAGAAACTACCGAGGTATACACCTCTAAACCCAAAATAGAAAGATGGGACCAGGACAGTAAAAGACAAGGAGAGGAGCCTTGGGAGTTAGGTCCTGAAACTAATAAGACAGGCCAGCTCCCCAAAGGGACTGACCTAGGCAGAAGGATGTAAGGCAGAGTAGGCCCTGCAACTTTCAAACCACTTCCCCAACTCTTCCTCGCCTGAAAGACTAGGTAGACTCTCCCAGCTTTGGCAGAAGTCTCCTGGCCTTTGGGCTGGGGGGGGCTTGTGTGAGAAAGTGGGTTTCTGTTGCAGTAACCCCCCCTTTTTTTTTGCCTAATAGCTGATGCACTTTTCCTTGTTGTGCCCTGGGCTCCTGCCAATCAGGTGCCCAGGGCCTATGTTCCTTCCTTAAAACACACAAACTCCCAATTGGCAAACCCTGGCCACATGTCAGCCCCTGGTAAATGGTACCCTAGGTACCCAGGGCCTTGTGACCAGGGAAGGCCTCTAAGGGCTGCAGCACTCATTGTGCCACCCTTAGAGGCCCTGTACCCTTACACACACACACTGCCTTTGCAGGCTGAGTGTCTGGGTGCAGGACAAAACAAAGAGTCGACATGGCACACATCTCTGTGTGCCATGCCCATTACCTATACTGCCAAGGCATATGTCAGCCACCCCTCTGGCTGGGTGCCTTATGCCTATGGTGTGGGCACAGGAGCAGGAGCCCTGTGCCCCTACAGTACCCAGGTCCATTCCTGGGCACTGTAAGTGCAGTGCTGCCTTTTACAAGTACATGGTGCTGAGAGCTCGTCAAACACGAACTCCACAGCACCATAATGGCAACACTGAAGACTGGGAAGTTTGGTATCAAACTTCTCAGCACATTAAACCCACACTGATGCCAGTGTGGGATTTAATGTACTAAGCACCCCAGAGGGCATCTTAGAGATGCCCCCTTACAGCTAACCTACAATCCACGTCTGCTCTGAGGCTGCCCAGGCTGCCACACAGCAGACACGTTGCTGGACCCGTGGGTGGGAGAGCCCCTGCTCTCCCGGGCCTGCAACAATGCACATCCTGGGTGAGGTGAGAAATCTCCTCCCCCAGGATGAGCAAAGGGAAGCATCAAAGGCCTGCCGCCTCTTGGAGTTTCCCCAGGCCACTGCAACCCCCCACTCTGACAGGAAGCTTGGCCGAAAACCCCATACAAGGACAGGGGATGTGCCAGCCTGCCCACCCCACCCCTCAGGTGGGGGAGGCGAGGTGAAGCACATCTCCGGGCTCTCGCCATCTTGAAGATGGGAGGCCCTACCCTATCAGGATTAGGCTACTGCCCTCCTCCCACAGGAGAGAGGCAGGATAGGGGGTGTACCCACCCCAGGACAAGGACCCATTGGTCCCTGGCCTTCACCTACCTGTAACGCCCCTAAATCTAGTATTTAGGGGCCCCCTGAACCTTCCTTCCCCAGATTCCAGATAGAAACCTACAAGAAGAGCAAGAAGAAAAAAAGACCTGCCCTGCAGCTGCTAAAAAGAGGAAGACACCAACTGCTTTGGCCCCAGCCCTACCGGCCTGCCGACCCTCGAACCTGCTCCTGCTCCAGCGCGGCATCTCTTGTGGCCAGCAACCTCAAAAACCCCGGAGGACCTGGCTACCTTTGAACTCTGATTCCCTGGGACTCCCATGAGTAGAGGCTCTACTCGAGAAACCTATTCCTAAACTCCTGGCAGCAGCCCGGAACCGCGGACCCAACACACTCTGCACCAGCCAAGCCTGGCCAGTGCCGGAGTGGACAAAGACCCTGAGGACGACCCCACGGCGACTGAGACCCCGAGTCCGGCACCCAAGGACCCCCCTCGACATCCTGGACGAAGCCTGCAGCCTCAGATCCGAGTGCCACCCCAGCCGCGATCAACCAGAGGGTAAGATTCCCGACGTCAAAAGGCACCCCTGCACCCGGCGCCCTGCGGCCCCCTGTGCCCAATCCCGGGGTACCCACCTAACCTACAACTACCCAACTTACCCCTCGAAGTGGTGGTGGCACCGGAAACCTCCTCGTCCCCGAGCCTGCAGCCTTTTTCCAAACCGGAACATTCCCATTGATTTCCATTGAGCGCCCGAAGGCTCAAAAGCACCCTGCACCCAGCCGCCCGAGTGGCCCTGGCAGTGCACTCTCTACACTAACTTACTTCCCCACTTGCCCTGAGTAAGTGACCAGGAGCCCAGCTCCCACAGACGCGTGGCTTGCCAGACAGCAGCCACCAACTAAGGCCCCCCCTATCCCTCATAGGATAACATTGGGCCTAACTCACTCTGCACCCGGCCGTCCTGAAACCGCTGAGGGTGAACCAACTGTACCTACCTGACACTGGGGGACCCCTGAGTCTATGCCCGGAATTTCAACTCTGCCAGTCGAGTACTTACCCTTAAACCGCTAACTTCATTTTCCTCATAGGGTAACATTGACTGGCTTTTTCTTCAAAAATCTTCTAAGTGTGAACTTTTCAAAACTGTAAAAATTCACCAAAAATCAGCCAAGTGACAAAAACGAATTTACTCACCTGCTCCTAGGTGAGCTCCCAGTGCTGGATCTTGGTGCCCAGCCCTGACTCTGAAAAGTGTTCACAACTATACTTACTTCTAACTCATTTTTCTCCCATAGGAAACCATTGTCTGCTTTTCTGTGAAATTTCTTCTAAGTGTCTACTTTTGCAAATTTGAAATATTCTTTTAAAATCGTACCATTTCTGCAAACGAAATTACTTACCTGTTTTTGATAAGGACCCCAGTCCTGGGTCTAGGCACCCAGTCCTGGATTACTAAAGTAACGATAAAGTACTCTACCTGCAATGTGAATTTCTTGCCATAGAGATCCATTGAATGTTTTCTTTGAAATATTTTCTAAGTGCTAACTTTTGAAATAGCTAAATATTATTTAAAAATCATTACAGTTATTAAGTCGACTTTCATCCCTTGATTCTGAATACTGACCCAAGGCTGGTTCTAGGAGCCAGACCTGGAATTCCAAAAGTAATCTGAAAAGTAATTTATTACAAATAACCTGAATGTACCATTGAGCTCAATGCATTGTGATGTTTAGGAAATAGGATTGTTTATTGCAACCAACTGTGACTGTTTACAAAAACTCATTGCTTAAGATAAAAAGTATTTATATGCAACCTCTCATTCTGAGAAAGTATATTTTTATCCCCTTTGTGGTTCTAAAAATAAAACAAGCATATATTTTATATATACAAATCATTGGCCTAGAGTTCAGTTATTGAGTGTGTGAAAACATTTGCTGACTGAGTGTGTACAATAAATGCTTTACACTGTCCTCTGGTACTGCCTTACTGCTCGACCAAGCTACCACTTTTGAGAGTAAGGTCATACCTAACTTTGACCTCTATCAGCCTCTGGGGGACTGTGGACTCTGTACACCCTGTACCTATTAGGGAACAGTATATACAGAGCCACTTTCTCACAGGGTTGTGTAGTGTGGGAGAGCCAGATCTCTAGATTCCCCCTTGATCTACCTCAGTTTAGGCCTCAGCCTTGTCCAAGCCAGGGAGTATACCCCTCAGGCCATCCACCTAACCACAAGCTGTGACTGGGCCAAATCAGCCCATAGTATTTTAAATGTGATCTGATTTTACAAATGTCATTGTTGGCTGATATTATTTATTGAGGGTACTGTATTTATTGTATTTATCTAAGTTATTCCCGTGATGTATTTATTGTCCTGAGCTAACTTATTCCTGCACAGTATTTATTGCCTCACAGTATTTATTTGACCTGATCCTATTTATTACACCTGTAAAGTGTTTTTATTTATTTGACCTGCACTTTTTAAGAAAAAGCCTTGTGTACTGTGATTGTATTATTATTTATTTAATCAGCAACTAAGAGAAAAGAAGATAAAGAGATATATTTTCAGTATAATTTTTAAGGTGTAGTGTCGTTTTTGGAACGGATGCACGCATGGTTATTGTGTGGGTATGTCGTATGCTTAACACGGTGCCTGACCCCTGACCACTCGAGCCAAGCTACCACAGTGTATGTCTGGGAAAATCCCATTACCACCCTTCCGGTGTGGGAGTGGGGTTTTTCTAACAATCTGAGTCTTGGGGGGGTTCCCAGGCCATGATGGCCTCGATCTTCACCTGGAGGGGTTGCACCGCTCCCCTACCCACCAAGTGTCCAAGGTACACTACCGACCCCTGCCCGATCTGGCACTTGCTGGCCTTGATCGTTAACCCAGCTTGTCTCAGGGCCTAGAGAACAGCTTGCAGGTGACGCAAGTGATCCTCCCAGCTGTTACTGAAGACGGCTATGTGATCCAGATAAGCAGCAGAGAAACTCTCCATTCCGGTGAGGATCTGGTTCACCAGACGCTGAAACGTGGCAGGTGCGTTCTTGAGCCCAAAGGGCATCACTCAGAACTGGTAGTGGCCATTGGGCGTGGAGAAGGCTGACCTTTCCCTAGCTCCATCAGTCAAAGAGATCTGCCAGTACCCAGAAGTAAGGTCAAAAGTACTTAGATATTGGGCAGCTCCCAGCCGGTCAATCAATTCATCCGCCCTAGGGATCGGATGCGCATCAGTTTTGGTTACTGAATTCAGTCCCCGGTAGTCCACACAGAACCTCAGTTCCGGTTGGGCACCCGGTGGTGCAGCTTTTGGCACTAGTACCACCGGACTGGACCAGGGGCTGCTAGAAGGTTCGATCACTCCTAGCTCCAGCATCTTAGTGACTTCACTGTGAATGCTGGCCTTCACCTTGTCTGACATCCGGTAGATCTTGGACTTCACAGGTGGGCTGTCTCCTGTGTCCACGTCATGGACGCACAGGTGAGTCCTACCCGGGACAAGGGAGAACAACGAAGAGTACTGCCCCAGGACCTGGCGGCAGTCCTCCTGCTGTTCAGGAGTTAGAGATGGGCAGAGAATCACTCCCTCCACCGACCCATCCTTCTCTTGAGACGCAAACAAATCGGGGAGAGGCTCGCTTTCCACGTCCTCTGCTCCGTCAGTCACCATCATCAAAATGACTTCGGGCCTCTCGTGGTGGGGTTTGAGGCGGTTGACGTGCAGCACCCGTAGGGGCTGACGAGGGGTTTTAAGATCCACCAAGTAGGTAGCCTTACCCTTCTTCTCCAACACCTCAAAGGGTCCTGACCAGCGATCCTGGAGGGCGCTAAGCTCTCCCGGTTCGATCACCCACACCTTCTGGCCAGGCTCCAACTCCACCGGGTGAGCGTTGTGGTCATACCACGCCTTCATTACTGCTTGGCTGGCCTCCAAGTTGTCAGAAGCTTGCTTCCACAACTTAGCCATCTGGCTTCGGAAGGCCAGCATGTAGCTCACCACGTCCTGGGGAAGCTTTCTGGGAGTTTTTTCCCATCCGTCTCTCACCAGGTTGAGAGGTCCACGCACAGGGTGCCCATACAAAAGCTCGAAGGGGCTGAAGCCCACTCCCTTCTGTGGCACTTCCCTGTAAGAAAAGAGTAGACAGGGTAGGAGGACGTCCCATTTCCTCCGCAGGCTTTCAGGCAGACTTCTGATCATGCCTTTCAGGGTTTTGTTAAACCTCTCCACCAGACCATTGGTCTGGGGGTGGTAAGGAGTGGTGAACCGGTAGGTCACTCCACACTCCTTCCACATGGCCCGCATGTACGCTGACATGAAGTTGGTCCCCCTGTCGGACACAACTTCCTTGGGAAAACCCACTCGGGTAAAGATTCCCATCAGGGCCCTAGCCACAACAGGTGCTGTAATGGTCCTCCGAGGTATTGCCTCTGGGTACCGTGTGGCATGATCCACCAGAACCAGGATAAACCTGTGACCAGCTGTAGTAGGTGGATCTAACGGACCCACAATGTCGATGCCCACCCTTTCAAAGGGGGTGCTAACGACAGGAAGTGGTTCCAGGGGAGCTTTCAGCTTCACCCCTGTTTTCCCACTGGCTTGGCAAGACACACATGTCCGGCAGTAGGTATCGGACGACACTTTCATTTGAGGCCAATAAAAGTGTGGGACAAGACGGGCGAAGGTCTTGTCTTGCCCCAGGTGTCCTGCCAAGGGGATCTCGTGAGCCAACTCCAGAAGGAAGGCTCGATAACGTTGAGGGACTACCAAGGCTCGTGACGATCCATGTAGGGGTGCCTTGGGTTCACTGTAGAGGAGGCCATCCTCCCAGTAAACACTGTAGTTCCCTTCAACGTTCCCTGCTGCCTGGGCTGCGGCCTGACGCCTCAGCCCCTCAAGGGTAGGGCACTCCCTCTGGCCCTGGCAGAATTCCTCCCTGGACGGGCCTCCCTCCACGTGCCACTCGGCTGGGATGGGTAGGTCCTCCAGTTCGGTGACATCCCCCACCGCAGACTCCTGGTCCACCACCTCCGGTGGCCTATCCGTCCTACGGGGTGTGGACGCTGAGGCAGGCTCCTCCTGTCCTCGGTTCTTCCCTTGACTGGCAGCTGGCTGGGCCTTTGTTCCAGGCTCCAGCCTGAACGAACTCCCTCTCCGGGTAGTCGCGGACCTTGTGCTCACACAGGCCCAGTCAGGTGTACCCAGCATCTCAGTGTGAGTCTGGTATTCCACCTCCTTCCAAGCATTGTGCTCCATGTCATTCCCCAGTAGACAATCGACTGGCACGGCAGGGCTTACGGCAACTCGAAGTGAACCTGCAACCCCCTCCCATTCAAAGGGAACCTCGGCCACCGGATAGTGGCCTGTTCTGCCGTCAGCCATCGCGGCTGGGTGGAGTACATCGGGAATTACCTGCTCTGGAGACACCAGTTGGCTACGCACCATAGTCATACTGGCTCCTGTGTCTCTCAGAGCCTCCCCTCTTTGGCCGTTGATGGTGACCCACTGCCCATACTTTGTAGTATTTGCGGGCACCTGGATCTTAGGAACCATCTCCCGTTCTCCCAGGGACACTAAAGTGACACCCGCCCACTCCCTTCCCTTAGTTAAGGGCATCTCCTCCCCGAGCACTGCACTAGCTACTCCGGGGGTCTTTCCTCCAATGGGAGGGGGTGGTCGTTTCGGGCACTTCGCATCTCCCTTGTAGTGTCCAACGCCACCGCACTCGTAGCAATGGACAACCCTTGGCTGCTGACTCTGGCCAGGATTAGGGTTTCTGGGTGGGTTAGCCCTAGGGGTGAATCCTGTTCCCTTTCCTTGGAAATTATTTTGGGGGCCTTTGGAGAACTCCTTTTTCTTTTCCCCTCCCTCTTTCTTCTGGGGGCGCCCTGTCCGGCCTTTTGAGTATCCCCTCCAGTCCCCCTTTGTGGACACCCGGGTACTAGCCCAAATGTCCGCCTCCTCAGCAAGCTTCCGGGGATTGGTCAGCTTGCTATCCACCAGGTGTTGACGCAGTTCAGGGAAACATTTTTCGAGCAGGTGTTCCTTCAGTACTAAATCAAACAACCCCTCGTAGTTCCTCACTTCACTGCCCTGAATCCAACCCTCTAGTGTCTTCTTTGCATAGTCCAGGAAGTCCCCCCAATTCTGTGTGCCCAGTTTGTGACTACCCCGGAACTTCTGTCTGTACTTTTCGGGTGTTAGTCCAAACTTCCTTATGAGCGCCACCTTCATGGTGGGGTAGTGGGTCTGCTCATCCTCCTCTAGGGCCAATAATGCATCCCTACCAGCTGGAGGCATGTACTTGTACAATCCCCCTCCCCAGTACTTCTCTGGAACCCCATGGGCCCTTAACGAGACCTCATAGGCCGCTAGCCACTTGGCGATATCGTCACCCACTCCATAGCTAGCTACTATGTCCTTTGGCAGGTAGGGTTTGGGTTCCCTGGTGATTTCTTGGTCTTTGCTGCCACCATTAGGAACAGGGTGTGCCCTAGCTCTTAGGATCTGAAGATCTATCTCTTTCAGCCTTAACTCATGAGCCATCCTCTGTTCCTCCTTCTCTTTCTCCAGCCTTGCTAAGTCCCATGTGAGCTGTCTTTTCTCCCTCCGGTCTGTTAACTCCACTTCAGACAAGCCACCGCTAGAGGCACTGCTGCCCTTCCTGGAAAGTGTCCTGAGCCCCGCTAACAGGTTCCCCACCTCAGGTTGGTACAACCCAGCCCCCTCGCTGTCAGGCTCTCCATCCCTGTCTTCCTGCTCAGCCTTGCTTTCTCGTCGTGCTTCCCCCCCCCAAGCCCTCAAGCTGGTCTGCAGTTCAGCCTTCTTGGCACCTGGGGGACAATACACCCCCTCTCTCTGACAGAACTCTCCGAGTTGGGCCACAGTATAGGTTTCCACATTTTCTAAGACAAATTCCATTTTGCCCACTCAGAACAGAAGACAGGTTTTTACAGAAGCAATGCAGGGGGGTACCTTTTATAATACCTCCTCCCACCACCAGAGTAAATTTGGAAAAACAAAAACTCACAATTAGGAAGGCCGCTTTGAGAAAACTCCAGGTGTAGGCCTATGGACTACCCACAGTTATTGTCGAGTATACGTAGGCACAGCTCAATCCCACCGCTGCCACCAATTATGTTAGAAAAACCCCACTCCCACACCGGAAGGGTGGTAATGGGATTTTCCCAGACATACACTGTGGTAGCTTGGCTCGAGTGGTCAGGGGTCAGGCACCGTGTTAAGCATACGACATACCCACACAATAACCATGCGTGCATCCGTTCCAAAAACGACACTACACCTTAAAAATTATACTGAAAATATATCTCTTTATCTTCTTTTCTCTTAGTTGCTGATTAAATAAATAATAATACAATCACAGTACACAAGGCTTTTTCTTAAAGTGCAGGTCAAATAAATAATAACACTTTACAGGTGTAATAAATAGGATCAGGTCAAATAAATACTGTGAGGCAATAAATACTGTGCAGGAATAACTTAGATAAATACAATAAATACAGTACCCTCAATAAATAATATCAGCCAACAATGACATTTGTAAAATCAGATCACATTTAAAATACTATGGGC
Source organism: Triturus cristatus (assembly GCF_964204655.1). Taxonomy (NCBI): domain Eukaryota; kingdom Metazoa; phylum Chordata; class Amphibia; order Caudata; family Salamandridae; genus Triturus; species Triturus cristatus. The sequence continues at coordinate 1,153,369,856 of NC_140580.1, read as the reverse complement.
TGATTTGGCCCAGTCACAGCTTGTGGTTAGGTGGATGGCCTGAGGGGTATACTCCCTGGCTTGGACAAGGCTGAGGCCTAAACTGAGGTAGATCAAGGGGGAATCTAGAGATCTGGCTCTCCCACACTACACAACCCCTCTGTATTAGTCTCAGCTCACCCCTGGCACAATCAAGCTGGTTCCAGCACCTCTCTAGCCCCTAGGATAGTCTCTCGGGGCTCCACAGGGCCTTAGGCGCCCTCTATTCCACTTACTGCCCTTTTTATGAAGCTCCGACGCCGCTGGAGTCGTGTCGACGCCGTGAGGCGGTTCCGGTTCGATGTCGGCGGCCTCGGCTCGATGTCGACTTCCGGCGGCTCCGGAGTGCGATCTCCACTCCCGACCTCCGGCACGCTTCACCTCGGTCTCCGGCGACTCTGGAGGGCGGACTTCACTCCCCCGTCGACGCCGCACACTCTACCTCTGGTGACTTCCTCCTCGACCTCTGGTACTCTCCACGACCTCCGTCGGCGCCCTCTCTCGACCTCTGGCGGCTCCGGGTACGACGTCTGCTTTCCAGTCAGCGCCGCTTCTCCACCTCGGGCTCCAGGTCTCTAGGCTTCTCGACGTCGGAATTCAGGTAGTTACCAGTAACCAGGTCAGGTACTTGCTGTTCTTTACTTTTAAGGCCTGTTCCTGCTGTCCAGGTCCTTAAGATGGTTTTTCTTGCTTTCTCCCACACAGGGCTCCAGGCTGGGCTCAGTCAGTAGGGACTAGTATCAAGGGTGGGTTTATGGACCCCACTCCAGGCACAAGTTTCCACCCCTGCTGCCTCACTCCTTCCTCCTTCAGGTTTCTGCTGCTCTCTCTTCACCAGTCAGGTGCCAACTGCCAGCTCCAACTGTCAACTCTGACTTAGCTTCCCAACATTCTAAACCTGCCTCACACTGTCACAGGGTTCTGGAATGTTCTGGAAGGTGCTGGTAGGTTCCAGTGATGTCACAGGTGACAATGGGTGGCCACCATTTTGTGTTTCAGGCCCTCAGACAGAAGTTCCAGGGGTAGATAAAATGGCTCCCTGAATCTGCATCAACACTAAAGTCTGGTGGTTCCCAAAAAGGAAAAAATACTAACCGGGTTTGAGGCAAAAGTGGGACAAAATAAATAATGATGAGGAGGGACCACCCAAAGGGCTGACAGGTCTAACAGTCCCCTCTCTAACACCTTTTTATTTCTGGCATTCACAGGAACGTCAATGGGGGTTGCTTTGTAACAGTTTGCTGTGGCACACCCATATTTGGTAGTTGAGCGTTTTATTTGTGTTCCCTTCATTTTAATAGCCCTTCAGATCTCCCATAATGTGCAGTAGGCTGATGGTTAATGCTCCTTTCTCAAAGCCAAACATTTGTTGACACTGAAGGATGAGCTTGCTGGAACACTGCACTGTTATCCTATGACCGGAAAAACAAGTTCTGCAAACAGGCATAGTACAGTGACTTACAAGACCAATCCCCAGGAGTTAAGGTGAGTGGTGGGCAGGGTCCAAGGCAGCACCAACAGACCACCAGCAGCACGACACTTCCCCCAGGCCCGGAAGAGCCATCTGTGGCAGGGGAGCTTCAACCGCCTTGCTGCCTTTGCAAAGGGAACCCCAGCCTCTCCTGCGATCAGGAGCAGGCCCCATTCCTGTCTCACCCCCTTTTCAGTGGAAGAAAGGTGGGAACAAGTGGAACAGTCCAGAAGGTGTGCCCACTTCTGCCAACCCCACCCGTGGGGGAGGCGCATTGAAGCCCAGTCTTCAATGCCTGCCATCTTGCAGATGGCAGGCACTCTCCAATCAGGGATCGGGATGGTGCCCACTCCCATGTGAGGTGAGCACACTAAGAGTGTAGTCAACCTAAGGTCAGTAGCCCATTGGCTGCTACCGCTTGGGATCCACTGGAATCTGTGCACACTATACCTCACTTTGGTAGTATAGTATATACAGAGCCAGCTTCCAACGCCTGTCCCAGAATTCCCAAGTATGCCGTCACATAGCCGGCTACTTCTGAAAAGTCATGTTAACTTCACTGCCCACCGTAGGGGTAGAACTATCCTGGAGGTGTATTTTCCCACCTGTCCAGATGCCAAGGGTGCGCTGGACTGGGTCGGTGGCTTCCTATCCTGTGAGGGGAGCCAGATTCGCATTCCAAAGGTGGAAGCTTCTTTGAAGCTCGCTGGCCCAAGGAGGCCAATCGGGTCATCCTGTGGGATGGAGTGCTACTCTCTTCCCGGAGAGTCTTTTGTTCTGGGTCTTCTGAGAGTAAAAATCTCACCCTAGGAATGAATGGATGAGTTTTTTTTTAATTGCACAGTTAAAACCATTTGCAATATGACTTGCATACATTTAAAAATTAGGATCACAATTGTTTAAAATAATTCATACAAACTGAGTTCACATATAGCATTATCTTAGCCAATAAAAGAATAATATGTTATATACATTAAAAAAGGTGAGATTACCAATTCAAACTTATTGCAAATTTGATATATCTACTAAGGTTGGCATTTAAAACGGCATCATCACAAACTAATTGCTGGGGACTGATTATTTGACAGACAAGATGGCCTACTCTATTTCCTGGCCCCTCTTCTTCAATAAGCGTAAGACGCAGTTCGGCCATGTATCTCCCAAATCTGGCCAAGTCTGACGGTAATGTGCAGGAAATAAGAACCAAAGCTGCTTCTTTCACTGTCCGGACCCCGTTATGCAGCCATATTTGTTTTAAAAGATTCTGACGTGTCTGTGGCATGCCGGGACAACAACAAATCAAATGTAGCAGAGATTCAGATTTAAAGTTGCAAATTCTACATCTGATTTTGAGTTCAAGGAACTTCCACCCTGGATTTAATTCTTTTTAATTGGGAGGGGCACTAGTCTGGCCCATAATCTTTTTTTAGTGCTTTCCTTCCCAGTGCTTGGCTAAGGTAGGGCTGGGTTTTATGCCCTGCATATGAGATCAGCTGAGGTAGACCTCTTCCTGTTACATAGTCTGCTAGGTTATTTTTGTGTGACAGTTGGTAGCATTGTTTATTGAGTTTTTAATGGCGAGATAGTTTATCGCTCCTTGATCCCAATTTTGAATTGCCAAACCCAACTTTTCCACTGCTTCCTCCATATAACTTTGCCAAGGGTTAGTTGACCCACCCATAGATTGGCTTCAGCATGCTCTTTAAGCTTCCGGCTGGGGCTGTAAGTACTTGATAGTAGTATTTTGCATGCATTCCCAAACATTCTTGGTTTTGTTGCTTGAGTACAAATTCCAAGCGAATTAGGCAGTGGCGGGTGTATTTTGGCAATTTAAAAATGCGGTTATAGGCCTGGCATTGTGCTTTATCTAACATTGATTCCATTTTACCCGGGAATGCCTGCCGTGCGTATCCTGCAGTTGCCCTGATTTTAGCTTGTATTACTTTTCTGATGGGAACTGTCATTGGACTTTGCATTAGCTCATGTAGTTTGTGTGAGAAAGTGCCATCTTTCTTGCATGGTATGCTCCCACTTTTTGCTGAATCGCTGACTGCTTTGACTGAGTGTGCCCTGGGCTCCTGCCAATCAGGTGCCCAGGGCCTATGTTCCTTCCCTAAAACCCAATTTGGCAAACCCTGGCCACATGTCAGCCCCTGATAAATGGTACCCAGGGCCTTGTGACCAGGGAAAGCCTCTAAGGGCTGCAGCACTTATTGTGCCACCCTTAGAGGTCCTGTACCCTAACACACACACAGCCCTTGCAGGCTGTGTCTGGGTACAAGACAAAACACAAAGTTGACATGGCACACATCCCTGTGTGCCATGCCCGCAACCTACACTGCCCAGGCATACATCAGCCACCCCTCTAGCTGGGTGCCCTATGCCAGTGGTGTTGGCACAGGAGCATGAGCCCTGTGCCCCTACAGTAGCCAGGTTCATTCCTGGGCACTGTGTGCAGTGCTGCCATTTAGGAGTATATGGTGCTGGGAGCTCGTCAAACACGAACTCCACAGCACCATAATGGCAACACTGAAGACTGAGAAGTTTGGTATCAAACTTCTCAGCACATTAAACCCCGCACTGATGCCAGTGTGGGATTTAATGTACAAAGCACTGCATAGGGCATCTTAGATATGCCCCCTGAAACCTAACCTACACTCCACGTCTGGTCTGGGAGGCTGCCCAAACATGTTGCTGGACCCCTGGGTGGAGAACCCCCGCTCTCCTGGGCCTGCAACAATGCACATCCTGGGCGAGGTGCTAGGTCTCCTCCCCCAGGATGGGCAGGGGGAAGCTTCAAAGGCATGCTACCTCTGTGAGCTTCTCCAGGCCACTTGCTGTACCCAGCAAACTGGTGCCCACCGGTTCTGACCTCCACTCTGGCGGGAAGACTGTCCGGAAACCCCAAATAAGGACAGGGGATGTGCCAGCCTTCCAACCTCACCCCTCAGGTGGGGGAGGCGAGGTGCAGCACATCTCCGGGCGCTCGCCATCTTGAAGATGGGAAGCCCTGCCCAATCAGGACTAGGCTACTGTCCACCTCCCACAGGAGAGTGGCAGGATAAGGGGTGTACCCACCCCAGGACAGGTCCCTGCCCTTTACCTACATGTAACGCCCCTACATCTGGTAATTCGGGGCACCCTGGACCTTCCTTCTTGAGATTACAGATTCCGAACAAGCAAAGAGCAAGAAGAAAGAAGACCTGCCGCGCAGCTGCTAAGAAGAGGAAGACACCTACTGCTTTGGCCCCAGCCCTTCCGACCTGTCGACCCTCGAACCTGATCCTGCTAAATCCCGGCACCTCTTGTGGCCAGCAACCTCACAAACCCCGGAGGACCTGGCTGCCTTGTGACTGAGCATCTGGGACTCCCATGAGCAGTGGGTCTGCTCAAAGCAAGTTTCTAACCCCTGACATCAGCCCGGAATCTGCACCCGCCAAGCCTGGCCTGTGCCGGAGTGAACAAAGACCCCGAGGACCTCCCTGTTGACTGTGACCCCGAATCCAGGGACACCCCAAACCCCCCCCCCCCCACCCCCCCCCCCCCCCCCCCCCGCGGCCGCCTATGCCCGACTCTTGGGTACCTACCTATCCTCCAACTACCCAACTTACCTCTCGAAGTGGTGGTGGCACCTGAAGAATCTTCGTCCCCGAGCTTGCAGCCTTTGTTGGTCCTAGAGCTTTCTCACTGAAATCCATTGAGCGCCCGAAGGCTCAAAAGCACCCTGCACCCAGCCGCCCAAGTGGCCTTGGCAGTGCAACTTCTACTCCTACCTACTTCCCCATTTGCCCTGAGCAAGTTACCAGGAGCCCAGCTCCCAGAGCCGCGTGGCCTGCTAGTCAGCAGCCACCAACCAAGGCCCCCCTGCCTTCCATAGGATAACATTGGGCCTAACTCACTCTGCACCCGGCTGCCCCTGTGCCGTTGAGGGTGGACCAACATTGGGAGACCCCGGAGTCTGTGCCCAGAACCTTAACTCTGCCAGTCGACTACTTACCCAAAAGCAGATAACTCACTTTTCTTCCATTGGGTAACATTGACTGGTTTTCTCTGAAATTTCTTCTAAGTGTGAAGTATCTAAACTTTAAAATATTCACCTAAAATCAACCGAGTAACAAACGGAAATACTCACCTGCTATTAGGAGAGATACCAGTGCTGGATCTTGGTGCCGAGCACTGACCCTGCAAAGTACTCACAACCGTACTTACCTCTAACTCCATTTTCTCCCATAGGAAACCATTGACTGTTTTTCTGTGAAATTTCTTCCAAGTGTCGATTTTTGCAAACTACAAATATTCTTTAAAAATCGTACCAACTGTGAAAACATAAATGCTTACCTGTGTTAGATGTTACAACCCTGAGCCTAGGAGCCCAGTACTGGATTACAAAAGTAACGAGAGCATAATTTACCCTTAACTTGAATTTTCTTCAGGGAATCATTGACTGTTTTTCTATGAAATTTCTTCTAAGTGTTGATTTTGACGAATATTTAGAAGTTTACAAAAATCGTCTGTATAACTTAAACGCAGTTTCTCAACTGCTTACAGGTGGTACACTAGTGCATGATTTAAGACCCAACACTGACCTAGAAAAAGTTACCCTAACCCCACTTACCTGCTAAGTTAAATTCCTTACATAGGATAACATTGGTAATTTGAACAGAAAGTTTCGAAGTGTCAACTTTTATAATAGCAAAATATTGCTTAAAAATCACAACCGTAACTAAAATGAGTTTCCAAGAACTGTCCCAGGACTGAATCTAGGATCCAGTCCTGGAGTTAAAAAAGTAATCCTGAAAGTAATCAATTACATACAGCTTAAAATTCCCATTGAGCTCAATGTACTATTGTGTTTGAAATTGTGTTGCCTATTGCAACAACCTGTAATTATTGCCTACAAAAGTCAATTGCATATTGCAAAAGTATTTATATAAAGCATCTCATTCTGAGAAAGTATATTTTGATACCTCTTGTTGGTTCTAAAATAAAACAACCATATATTTTTCTATTGGCCTAGAGTTCAGTTATTGAGTGTGTGAGACCATTTGCACAACAAATGCTTTACACTGTCCTCCGATACTGCCTTACTGCTCGACCAAGCTACCACTTTAGAGAGTAAGGTTGTATCTAAATTTAGCCTCTGCCAAACCTCTGGGGACTGTGGTCTCTGTACACAGTGTACCTATTTGGGAACAGTATATACAGAGCCACTTTCTCACAGTATGTTATCGTTACTTTTGTAATCCAGGGCTGGGCTCCTAGGCTCAGTACTGGGACCTCTATCTAAAACAGGTAAGTAATTAAGTTTTCACAGTTGGTACGATTTTTAAAGAATATTTGTAGTTTGCAAAAATCAACACTTTGAAGAAATTTCACAGAAAAAGTCAATGATTTCCTATGGAAGAAAATTGGGTTAATGTAAAGTACGGTTGTGATTACTTTTCAGGGTCAGTGCTGGGCACCAAGATCCAGCACTGGGAGCTCACCTAATAGCAGGCGAGTATTTTCGTTTTCGTTACTCGGGTGATTTTAGGTGAATATTTTAAGTTTTAGAAGCTCCACACTTAGAAGAAATTTCTGAAAAAACCAGTCAATGTTACCCTATGGAGAAAAATTGGGTTATCGGCTTTTGGGTAAGTACTCGACTGGCAGAGTTAAGGTTCTGGGCTCAGACTCTGGGGTCTCCCAGGGTCAGGTAAGTACAGTTGTTACCCCCACAGGGACAGCCGGGTGCAGAGTGAGTTAGGCCCAATGTTATCCTATGGGAGGCAGGGGGGCCTTGGTTGGTGGCTGCTGACTAGCAGACCACACAGCTGTGAGAGCTGGGCTCCTGGTCACTTGCTCAGGGCAAATGGGGAAGTAGGTTGGAGTAGAGGTTACACTGCCAGGGCCAGTCGGGCGGCTGGGTGCAGGGTGCTTTTGAGCCTTAGGGAGCTCAGTGGGTTTCAATGGGAAAGCTCCTGGTTGAACAAAGGCCGCAAGCTCGGGGACGAAGATTCTTCAGGTGCCACCACCACTTTGAGAGGTAAGTTCGGTAGTTGGAAGATAGGTAGGTACCCAGGAGTTGGGCACAAGGGGCCGCAGGACGCCGGGTGCAGGGGTGCCTTTTGATGTCGGGAGATCTTACCCTCTGTTGATCGCGGTTGGGGAGGGTACCTGGTTCTGAGGCTGCAGGCATCGTCTGGAGCGTCGAGGTGAGTCCTTGGGTGCCGGATTCGGGGTCACAGTCGCCGGGGGGACGTCCTCGGGGTTCACTCCAGGCCAGGCTTTGCGGGTGCAGAGTGTGCAGGGTTCGAGGTTCCGGGCTGATGCCAGGGGTTAGAACTTGCTTTGAGCAGAGCCACTGCTCATCGGAGTCCGAGATGCTCAGTCACAAGGTAGCCAGGTCCTCCGGGGTTTGTGAGGTTGCTGGCCACAAGAGGTGCCGGGATGTAGCAGGTTCGAGGGTCGACAGGCTGATCGGGCTGGGGCCAAAGCAGTTGGTGTCTTCCTCTTCTTAGCAGCTGCACGGCAGTTCTTCTTTCTTCTTGCTCTTCTTTGCTTTTTTGGAATCTGGATAAGGGAGGTTCAGGGTGCCCCTAAATACTAGATTTAGGGGCGTTACAGGTACGTAGAGGGCAGGGACCAATGGGTCCCTTCCCTGGGGTGGGTACACCCCCTATTCTACCACTCTCCTGTGGGAGGGGGGCAGTAGCTTAGTCCTGATTGGGCAGGGCCTCTCATCTTCAAGATGGCGAACGCCCAGCGATGTGCTTCACTTCTCCTCCCCCACCTGAGGGGTGGGGTTGGCAGGCTGGCACATCCCCTGTCCTTATTTGGGGTTTCCGGCCAGTCTTCCCGCCAGAGTGGGGGTTAGAACAGGTGGGGGCCAGTTGCTGAGTACAGCAAGTGGCCTGGAGAAGCTCACAGAAGTGGCATGCCTTTGAAGCTTCCCCCCTGTCCATCCTGGGGGAGGAGACCTAGCACCTCACCCAGGATGTGCATTGTTGCAGGCCCAGGAGAGCTGGGGCTCTCCACCCAGGGGTCCAGCAACATGTCTGCTGTGTGGCAGCCTAGGCAGCCTCCCAGACCAGACGTGGATTGTAGGTTAGGTTTCACGGGTATCTCGAAGATGCCCTCTGTAGTGCTTTGTACATTAAACCCCCCACTGGCATCAGTGCAGGTTTAATGTGCTGAGAAGTTTGATACCAAACTTCTCAGTCTTCAGTGTTGCCATTATGGCGCTGTGGAGTTCGTGTTTGACGAGCTCTCAGCACCATGTACTCTTAAATAGCAGCACTGCACTTACAGTGCCCAGGAATGGACCTGGGTACTGTAGGCGCACAGGCCTCGTGCTCCTGTGCCCACACCACTGGCATAGGGCACCCAGCTAGAGGGGTGGCTGATGTATGCCAGGGCAGTGTAGGTTGTGGGCATGGCACACAGGGATGTGTGCCATGTCAACTTTGTTTTGTCTTGTACTCTGACACTCAGCCTGCAAGGGCAGTGTGTTTGTGTTAGGGTTCAGGGCACAATAGGTGCTGCAGCCCTTGGAGGCCTTTCCTGGTCACAAGGCCATGGGTACCATTTACCAGGGGCTGACATGTGGCCAGGGTTTGCCAATTTGGGTTGGAGGTTTTTAGGGTAGGAACATAGGCCATAGGCACCTGATTGGCAGGAGTTCAGGGCACACTCTGTCAAAGTACATTCAGCAAAAAGTGGGGGCATACCATGCAAGAAAGATGGCACTTTCTCACACCCGGACCCAGCACAGCTCAACCTAGCGATCTGGCTCCTGAGGTCTTAGAGTTTGGCTACCTAAACCTTCCCCCTGAGCGTATGAATGTTATCAGAGAAGCTAGACGCCCCACCACTAGAGCCTGCTATGCCGCCAACGATTCGTGATATATTGTCACACCACCACCATCAATCCTTTAGATGTGTCTATTCAACACATCATAGGTTATCTACTGCATCTCCAAAGGTGTAACTTGGCGTACACATCTATTAGGTTGCATCTCGCTGCCATAGCAGCCTACCTGCAAAATAGACAACACTTTAAGATATTGAAGGAATTAGGACCAGAGATCCTCCCAATCTTACGCCAGCTTTGTTGTCAGTCCCTCAGCAGCGGTGTGGTGGCACCCTGCTGGCAACAGCCAATTATAACACCGCTCCTAAAAAAGCCTTCCTTGGACCCAGACTGCCATAAGAACTATAGACCGATCTCCCTCTTACCATACCCAGTTAAAATCGTGAAACGTCTGGTAAGCAGGTCACTGTCCCTTTTTTTGAAGACAAATAAGTTGGAAGATGAGCAATTTGGGGCCAGGCCATGGAACAGAGAAAACCTTTACCTTTGTGACCGTCTTGGACAACCTCTGAATGCCGCATTCGACACGGTGAACCGTACCATTCTACTTGCAAGGCTAAAAGCTCTGGGAGTGGCAGGTGTGGCATTGAGCTGGATGCAGTCCTATCTGTCTGATAGATATCGGGCAGTAGCACTCAACCCCCCCATCTCCCCCCCCCCTCCTCCCCTTTTCAATCGGAATTTCCTAAAAATGAACATTGGGTACCTCAGGGGTCCTCAATCAGCCCCATACTGTTCAATGCATACATGTCGCCGCTCCTGGATTTTATTAAAACCTACAATATCAGCGTGGTTAATTATGCTGATGACACTCAGCTTATCGTGTCACTGGATGGTAACCACGCTGATTCCCATGAAACTTTTCATGCGTGCATGCGTGAAATGGTGATCTGGCTGAGGGATAAATCGTTACAATTTAATAATGAGAAAACGGAAATCTTGCACTGCAGGGTGGGTAGTGTTCCATCAATATTACCAGCTGACTTTTGGCCCATACCCACAGCTGCTCCCCTGGTACCAGTGAGCATAGTACGCAATCTAGGGGTCAGCTTTAATGAGAAGCTGAATTTGGAATCCCATGTCAATAAACTGGTGGGAGGCTGTTACACTCTTATCCGGGGACTCCGCAGAGTGCTACCGCTACTGCCAGCCCAGAATCACAGTAGTCAGGAGCATTATTTTGAGTCGCCTGGATTATTGCAATGCTCTGCTCCTGAAGTCTCCTGGATACTTGATTGCGAGGCTCCAGAGTATCTAGGCGGCAGCAGCGGAGCTTGCACTGACAAGGGCACGTCGCACATCTACAACCCAGGCATTGGCAGAGCTGCACGGCAGAGCTGCACTGGCTCCCAGTAACTCAAAGGATTTTGTGTAAATCCCTTTGTATAGTGTTTAAGGCACTCCATGGACTGGGGCCCAAATTGCTTCAGGGCAGGTTTAAATGGTGTGAACCTGTACGTAACCTTCGCTCTTCCACTGCTAATTTTGTCAGAATTCCTAGGACAAAGAGTAACCCTGGGGGGAAGAGCGTTTGGTGTGGCAGCTGTCTGCCTTTGGAATAGTATTCCTCAGGAAAGAAGGAAAATACAGGACTTGATTTTGTTCCGCAGGAAAGTCAAAACGTGGCTTTTCCCTAAAGTGTGATTCTCTGGTTCAGCTCTGTAGCTTATGCGCCAGCTTTTTTCTGGGGTCTTATCTTAGCGCCAGGATACCCGCAGGGTTACAGTGCGCTCTATGAATGTCAAATAAATAAACTTGTCGCTCTTCAGGGTACCTGCCATTAAGGTGTTTATGGAAGACCTCAAAAGAATAATTCCTCTCCGGGTGCCACCCTCACCTGTGTGGAATTTAAACATAGTTCTCACAAGACTAATAGGACCTCCCTTTGAACCTTTACAAAAATCCGAGATACAATTTCTAACATGGAAAGTTGCTTTCCTAGTGGCTATTAGTTCCCTTAGTCAGTGAGCTACAGGCACTAACTATTCAAGAACCTTTTTTACAACTCCATCATAACAGTGGTTCCCAGATCCAATCCAAAATTCCCTAAGGTTATTTCTCCCTTCCACCTCAGTCTGTAGAGTTGCCAGTGTTCTTCTCGCAACCACAAATAGTCGCAAAACGAGCTCTTCACACTCTAGATGTTAAAAGAGCACTGCTTTATTACATTGAAAGGACAAAACCCATTTGCATGACAACTTTTTGTGTCATTCTCACCACCACAGAAAGGCAACCCCAAATCAAAATCTGGGATAGCAAGGTGGATTTTCAAATGCATACAGATTTGCCATCACAAAACATACATTATCTATTCCTCCTAAAGCCCACTCAACCCGAAAGATAGGGGCTTCACTGGCATTTTTAGGGAACAATCCCGTAGATTACATCTGCAAAGCAGCTACATGGTCTACACAGCACACATGCACAAAGCACTATTGTGTACATGTGCAAACAAAACAAGCTATTGTGGGCCAGGCTGTACTCAAAACACTATTTCAAACTACTACAACAGATACTGGTGGTCGCCGCGAGGGACGGTTACTGCTATACAATCTATGCTCAGTGTGTGATCTGCAGCTCATATGCCTCAAACAGAAAATGCTACTTACCAGTATGCATCTCTTCTTGGCATGTAGAGCTGTAGATCCACACTCGCCCACCCGCCTCCCCAGCTACCTCGATCTGTTCCAGTGCTTACTTATTTAGATAGGGCATCTTTTCTATTTCTTACAAAACTCTATCATTTCCCTGCTGGCGAAAAAGCAATCTGGGGATGAGCTGATGCCCATGCGCACTATAGTCCAAAGGAGGAGTCACCTATCTCATGACTTCCAAAGACTTTTCCAAGACAAAACAAGTGCAAACATCCGCTCCAAACACCAGATGGCGATCTATGCTCAGTGTGTGGATCTGCAGCTGTACATGCCAAGAAAAGATGCATACTGGTAAGTAGCATTTTTGCAGCGTGAATCTTTCTGGATTCACTATGCTGTGCATTATTCCGCGATCTTGTGGTTGGGTCCGGATTCGTAGTCTTTTCTTTGTTTTTTTTTTTTTTTTTTTTGTAGCCCAGGTGGGCGTCGACGTCCACTATTTGGTGCACCTCCCGTGACGTCGTCGTGCTTCCTGCGGAAGTCCCACCTTTGGGGCGCCATCTTCAGATTCTTTTTTCCGCCGTTGGGTCTGGATCGTCATCGGGAAGCTCCAGAAGTTCACTCGGAGGAAGAAGGAAGAAAAGCGAGTTTCATCGATAGAATCAAGAGAAGACATCAGGAAAGAACAGATTTCGACAGGAACGCGAAGAAAGAAGACCAGCGAGCCTTTTTCTTCGACAACCTTGGAGAATGCACGCTCAGAGACCCTGAGCGAAATGGACAAGACGCCATTCAAGTTCTGCCCAAACTGCCACCACAAGTTCGCGCAGAAAGACCTGCATCCGGTCTGCAACCTCTGCCTACCGGTGGATCATCAGAGTATCGACTGCAACGCCTGCTCAGTCTTCGCGCCGAAGACACTCAGGGTGAGAGAGAGGCAGAGGAGAGCCAACGCCAACATGGAGGGCCAAGGAAAACCCCCGACACTCTACGCGCTGGGCCTCGACACGGACGACGAGGACAACGTCGCCGAGGCAGCCGAAAACTTCACGGTCGTAGAGACCGACAAGAAGAAAGAAGACTAGGTAAGAGAATCGTCGAGCGCAAATCAAAAAACACCTCGAAAACACGAGGGTGACTCGAGAAAAACTGAGTCAAGGTCCACGAAGGGAGCCCCGGCGCCGAAAACTTCGACGTCCAAAGGGGGAACTTCGGACAAAAGGCCCAGCGGATCCTTACAAAAGGACTCCCTGGCGCAGAAAGACGCCGAAAGGCAAGGGTCGTCGAAATCATCCCATGAAACGGGCCGATCGACGCAGAAAGAACGTTCGACGTCGACGCAAGTTTCATCGAAAAGGCCCGCGGTCGACGCCGAAAGCATCTCCGAAATGGAGAAAAAGAAGAGGCGGCTCGAGGCCGAAATGGAGAACATCCTTCAAAGGAAGAAGGAGTTCGACGCCAGGATGAAGGAATTCAAGATTCCAACGGTTTCATCGGCGGACGTCGTCGAAGTCGAGGAGGAGTTCGACGCCGAAGGGCTGACAAGGGACCTCGAAGAGGAAGAGGAGCCCTATTATGAGGAAGAAGCCGAGGAAGAAGACCAACAATCGTTCTTCGAATCGGCGACATCTACCGGCAACGACGTCGAATGGCAAGATCTCGACACCGAAAACCCGGAGGAGGCCGTGGACACGTACCCCTCGAGGCCTTCGCCACCAGACGACATCGGGGTGTACAATATGGTGGTGAAGAGCGCAGCAATGGCCTTCGGCGTCAAGCTCGACGAGGAGAGGCCGAAAGCAGATTTTCTCGTCGAAACACTGCTCCCCATCCAGACTAGGAGCCAGTTCCTCCCCATGCTACAAAGCGTGATGAACCAGGGGAGAGAAGCCTTCAAGGAGCCTGCCACCTGTCGGTCGATCACGCCCAGGACAGAGAAAGTATAAACACTCCTCCCTGGACCCACCTTACATCAAGGGTAGCGTCACCGCAGACTCCATCATTGCCTCCACGGCCAGGAGAAGGGCCAACGTGCCAGCAACCTCGGGCCCACCTCCAGATAAAGAGAGCAGGAGAATCGACCTCACAGGCAGAAAGGTCGAGAGGAACGCCGCAATGCACTGGCGCATGGCGAATTCAAATGCACTCCTAAATAGACACCAGTACCAACACTGGGATGAAATGGGGGAGCTAGTAAAGCACCTCCCCGAAGAATACCGCCAGAGAGCCTCTCACCTGGTAGATGAAGGCAAGAACATCGCCAACTCCTGTATAAAGACGGCGTTGGATGGGGCAGAGACTTCAGCAAGACTCATGGCCATAGGGGTCACAGAAAGGAGGCATGCATGGCTAAGAATCTCGGGATTCAAACCGGAAGTGCAGAACAACATCCTGGGCACTCCCTTCAACGGAGAGACACTGTTCGGAGCAACGGTGGACGAGAAGCTCACCCAGCTCAAGAAGGAGAACGAGACAGCGAGGTCCATGGGGGCCCTGCAGCTGAGGGGAATGAGACGAGGAAATCCCTCGAGGAGACCCTACGGTAGGGGTGGAAGCCAACAGGGGACGTCGCACCAGGCGTTCCAACAAGGTCAGCAGGGCGAAGGTCACGGACAAAGTCAGCAGAAGCAAAGCTGGCAATATCAACCTCGGGGCCAGTCCTTTCGAGGGAGAGGGAACGGACGTGGCCAAAGGAGGAGAGGGGGCGATCAGCCCTCCTCGAAGTGACTCAGCACGCAAGAAGGCGCCCACCCTCGTCAGGCCACCAAGGGTGAGGCGCAAAAAGGTGTCATCAGGGGGAAGAGAAGATCCAAGAGCCTACGAGCATACGTCACCGGTAGGCGGAAGGCTGAGGTTCTACCTTCAGGAGTGGCGGCGCATAACCACAGACAAGTGGATACGGAACATCGTGCAGTACGGATACTGCGTAGACTTGGAGAAAAGACCTCCAAACAGAAAGCCGAAGGGAAGACAGAGATCGGCCCAAGAACTGGCAATACTCAGAGAAGAAACACGGAAACTCCTGCAAAAGGGAGCCATAGAGACAGTGCCGTTCAGGGAACGCAACAAAGGGGTCTACTCAAACTACTTCGTGGTTCAGAAGGTAGACGGAGACCTCAGACCCATACTGGACCTCCGGTACCTAAACAAGTTCGTCAAAACACAAAGGTTCAAAATGACTTCACTTCAGGAGGTACTGCCACAGATAAGAGAAGGGGACTTCATGGTCACCGTGGACCTCAAGGATGCCTACCTTCACATCCCAATAAACAGAAGGCACAAGGGCCTTCTAAGATTCAACATCGAACAGGAACACTACCAGTTCACAACCCTGGCCTTCGGATTAAAATCAGCGCCAAGGGTCTTTACAAAATGCCTGTCGGCGGTAGCGGCACACCTACGAAAGCAGGGCATACACGTATACCCCTACTTGGACGACTGGCTGGTCAAGGCAAACTCACGCGAGAAGTGCGAGAGGCACGCAAAACGCGTAACGGACACCCTCACAAATCTGGGATTTTCCATCCACTGGGGAAAATCATCGCTGGAACCGGAGCAGGTAAAGATTTTCCTGGGGGCACAGATCAACTCCCTCAACAGTACAGTAGTGCCCAGCGACAGGAGGACAGATGCCCTACTGAAGGAGACGCAGCTCTACCAGAAGGGGCGAGCTCTGACAGTGAGGGCGGTGAGCAAGATGATGGGGATGATGGCGTCCTGTATCCAGCTGGTGCCGAATGTACGCCTGCACATGAGACCATTCCAGGAATGGCTGCAACAGCAATGGTCACAAGCAAACGGAAGTTGGGAGGATCTAGTGGTTGTTACGCACGCAGTGCAGGAGGAGATAACTTGGTGGAACAGAGACAACATAACAACAGGGAGAAGCCTGACACCACCAAGCCCAACAGTGACCATTACCACGGACGCATCGCAGATGGGATGGGGAGCGCACATGGACAACCTCAGAGTGAGGGGTCTATGGGCTCCGGCAGACGCGGTCCGCCACATCAACTACCTCGAGTTGAAAACAATACTGCTAGCCCTGAAGGCATTCCAGAGACACCTGTGCGGGCAGAGGGTGTTGGTGCAGACAGACAACACCACGGCGATGTTCTACATCAACAAACAAGGGGGGACACAGTCGTTTCCCCTCTCATCCCTAGCTCAGGAGATTTGGAGATGGGCCATACCTCTCAGGATAGATCTACTGGCAATTCACCTACCGGGGAAGGACAATGTGGAGGCAGACTGGCTGAGCAGGCAGACCTCAGCATCGCACGAGTGGGAGCTCAATGGCCAGGAAACGGAGAAACTCTTCCGGAGATGGGGGACTCCCACAATAGACCTTTTTGCAACACGCCACAATGCAAAATGCCAAAGCTTCGCGTCCAGGCAACCAGATCAGCAATCCAAGGGAAATGCCCTATGGATAAGCTGGTCGAGGACATTTGCCTACGCCTTTCCACCGATACCCCTGTTGCACAGAGTGCTCGACAAGTGCAGAACCAGCAACATGACTCTGATCCTGGTGGCCCCACAGTGGGCGAGGCAGACATGGTTCTCACAGATTCAAGAAATGGCGCAAGGCAATCCGTACAGGTTCGAGCGAAGAAAAGACCTGCTCTCAATGCAAAACGGGGAGGTCCTGCACCCAGAGCCAGAGACCCTCAACCTAGCAGCATGGCTCCTGAAGACCTAGAGTTCGCACACCTAAGGTTACCTCAGAGCACTATGCGAGTGCTACGGGAGGCAAGGAAACCTACTACAAGAAAGTGCTACAGCGCAAAGTGGAAGAGATTCACGGTGTGGTGCAGGAAGAAGGGCCTGCACAACAGAATGACAAGAGACTCAACGGTGCTGAGGTACCTCACACACCTTCTAAAGAGTAACCTCTGCTCGAGCTCCCTAAGGGTGCACCTAGCAGCGATCGTTGCCTACACCAGAGGTGAGAAGGGTGGAAGTTTCTTCAGCTCGCAGGTGGTGAAGAGATTCATGGAGGGAGCCAAAAGAATGGCACCCCCGAAAAGGTTGCCGCCGCCGGCATGGAATTTAAACGTGGTTCTGACGGAGCTCATGAAGGCGCCGTTTGAACCCATTCACAAGGCCAATCTACAAATGTTGACGATGAAGACTGCCTTTCTAGTGGCCATAACCTCACTACGCAGAGTGAGCGAGCTTCAAGCACTAACGCTACAGGAGCCCTACATTCAAATTCACAAGGACAGGGTAGTCCTGAGGACGGACCCACACTTCATGCCCAAGGTAGTGTCGGCGTTTCACATGAATCAGAGTATACAGATACCGAGTTTCTTCCAAAACCCGACTACAAATGCAGAAAAGGCCCTGCACACCCTCGATGCCAGAAGAGCGGTGATGCACTACATTGAAAGAACCAAAGAACTCAGGAAGTCGAAGCAGCTGTTTGTGTCCTTTGCTACTAGCTTCATGGGTAGACCAGTGACCAAGGGCACCATCGCTAGGTGGATTGCCCTCACTATCCAATTCTGTCACAAACAGGCTGGACAGGAGCTAACGGAGGGGCCACAAGCTCACTCCACAAGGAAGAAGGGGGCCACAGTTGCCTTCCTGGCAAACACGCCCATCCAAGACATTTGTCTCGCAGCAACTTGGGCATCTGTGCACACGTTCACAAAGCACTACTGCGTGGACATTCAAATGAATAAGGAAGCACAGGTCGGACAGAAGGTGCTACAACACATTTTCAACGACCAGCGATCATCTTCCACCCAGCCACCACAAAAATAGGAAAACCGCTACAAAATCTATGCACAGCATAGTGAATCCAGAAAGATTCACGCTGCAAAACGAAAAGTTTCTTACCTGTCGGTGTAGTTTTGCAGCTTGAAGATCTTTCTGGATTCACTAGCGAACCCACCCACCTCCGCCAGGAAGATGAGGCTGGAGGAAGAGGGGGTGAAATGGATAGGATCAAAAAAGTGGATACGTACAGAAATATGGACAAAAGGATTAATCAATCGCCTAGGGTTAAAAACAAAAAAAAAAAAAAAAACAGGGAAAAAAGAACCCGAAGATGGCGCCCCAAAGGTGGGACTTCCGCAGGAAGCACGACGACGTCACGGGAGGTGCACCAAATAGTGGACGTCGACGCCCACCTGGGCTACAAAAAAAAAAAAAAACAAAGAAAAGACTACGAATCCGGACCCAACCACAAGATCGCGGAATAATGCACAGCATAGTGAATCCAGAAAGATCTTCAAGCTGCAAAACTACACCGACAGGTAAGAAACTTTTCGTTTCCTTCCAATGGCAGGCTACCATTTACCATAAACGGTGTCGCCGACCAATGGAAATAAGGGGCGGGGCTTTAAGCCCTTTTCTAAAAGTCCTCCTCTACAATAAATCTCGAGCGAGGTGCGCATGTGAGCAGCAAAGCTAATCGAGACGAAAAACGATAATACATTTTTAAATGTTTATTAAAAAGCTCTAATCTTTGTAATTAAAATGTTGTGAGAAAGTGCCTCTTTTGCATGGATAGCTATACATTTGCGTATGGTGCTTATGTGGGGAAAGAGCCAATTCTTAGTTTTCTGAAGATAAGGTGGTTATCCATGGATCTTATGTTGGGGGTTAAGAGTTCCATAGTTTGGCTGCTTGAAACTAGAAGGAAGTGCAACCCAGGTTTTTTTTTTTGTTTTTGATGCATTGGGATTTTGAGGTGAGGTGCCACTCTAGAGCAGAAGTTCCATTTTTTAAAATTTATTTTGTGATTTTTTGTCTTCTACTCCTCTCTTGGGCCTAAAGCTGCGCACCCACACTACCACTAATAGATCACTTTGGGTTTAACATTGAGCCCTGTACTGTTTTTTTTTTTTTTTTAAAACAATTTTTATTATTTTCTTTTAACACAGTACAGTACAGCAATTGTCGATTATTCAACCGTTGTTCAGCATATACCAAAGTCCGAAGCAGTTCAGCCCCCCACCTCCCGGCAATCCCCCCACACAGGCGCCCATCCCCAACAGTCACACCCCAAATGTTTACCATAGAGGCCTGCACCTCAAGCCCTGTACTGTTTTGAGGATCCCCTGGACTCTGTGCATGGTATTGCCACCTGGTGGCAATATCATATACAGAGCCAGCTTCCTATAAATATGTACTGTGATCGTCAAACAGATGAAACCCATCATTGTTATAAGAAATATTAGAATGATGAAAAACGCAAACAATTCAACCATGTTAATCGTTCCTAATGTTACTTCTATGTATTAGTAGTACTTCTATTCTAATGAAAGCATAATCAAAGTATAATGGACGCATCCTTCTGCCAGACCTATTTGGAATGATGTAACCTCTTTTCTTGGTGTAATGTCTCAGGAAGCCGGCCTCAGTGCATTAACAAATTCACGCTATCTGTGCAAGCCTGCACGCCTCTCTGCTTGCGCAGCTGTTTCCTTCTTATGATGAATGTCTGGGCCTGCGGGGCTGAATCTCATTCACAGCTCTCTGCATCATTCATCAGAACTCCCATATGAAGTGCCTCTCCTTGACTTGGGCATAATTTAAATAATAAAACACCAGTTATCACATTCTGCTAGAGACGCAGAATAACAGTGTTGCATAGTCTGAAGGTATAAAGTTGTCTTCCTTGAACACATAATAACAAGGACATTGCATTCTAATGTGTGTTCCTGGAACTAACGGGACCGACTGTAAAGTCTACTGAAAATGTGTGCATGGCACATTCTCATGTTGGTGAAAAGACTTGCAACCCACCATCTCAAAAAGATGCTAAGTTAAAAACTAAAATGGAGACCACATAATCCTTTCGATGTCATCCCCACTCACGAACCAAAACAAACATTTCAATTGCAATAGGTCTCGCATTACTATATTTGAGCTATTAGCGTTGCATTATTTGCAACGCCAATTCGTTCAAACTTTCATTAATGATGCCTGTGCAAACTAGATCCCCCCCCAACCCCGTACGGTCCCACGAGTCCCCTAGCTCTGGCAATGTCGGCGATCAATAGCAAGGCTGTTGGAAAACGAGGCAGCATCTGTGAGGCCTGCATAAATAACATGACTACATTTGTCCTTCACTAGGAACCAAACACCCAATTGTAGAGCCTGACACTCGCAGGGTAGCATTGCAAAGCAGTCTGAGGCTTACTCAAGGGAGGTGGTGTGGGCTAGTAATCGCCATGTGCAGGTGCGCAGAAATAACACTCAATAATTGTTTGTCTAGTCTGTACTTTGCTTTATAAAAGTAAGAGTACATTTATTAAAAAGACACACACTACTCAATACTATGCACCAATTTACAAATATACATAAGCTGTTGGAATTACTTTGTGACATTGCATAAAATCTCCACCCCTCCCCCAATCATCTTGCACTCAATGCAGATAGTTGAACATAACCAAGAGCAAGGGCCCTGCACACTGGCACCATCCCAGTGGCGACCCACCCCATTATCTCAGCAAGCATTTAAAATGGGTAACTCTGCCTTGGTGACACATAACCCTGACTGAGCATTTCCTACTGACCATGAAGTATACACCTCTACATCTTAAGGACTAGCAGTCTGGGTTCTTCACCTAAGCGCAGCAGCAAGAATACACGTGTAAGCATTACTTTAGAATGACAGCACTCATCACATTTGTGGATCTTTAGAATGCATTGCAATTACAACCCTTAAGGCATCACAGATGAAATCACAGGATTACACATATACAGCCAGACACCCTAGCAGGAATGTCTGGCAACATAACCCCACTTTGCTTATGACATCACCTTACACAGGTACGTAACATTACACATGTGACATTCAGTCCCTCTAAAAGAAATAACATTAGTAAATGCACTTCGGGTGCAATTGCACCTTCACCTCCAGGGGATGCCCTTCTCCAGACATCCCCAACTCAGCCCTTCACTCCTTGATGCACTTCTCCATACACCCTCTGCTGTAGAACAAAGGTTCCAGCCCAGAAGGTTTTAAAATGCTGGCTGAGCCCTTGAGGGGTTATATCTTTGAAGTCCGCAGGACACTTAGGGAGGGACTCTTCTTCGTTGTGCTGGGGGAGACTGAGTTGCTCCTGCAGCTCCCCCTGTACCCTGGCGCACACATGGTGGTGACCCCGTTCTTCAGGGGCCAACATAAGCAGGGCAAACGCTGTTTTGACCTTGCAGGCCGGTCCTGGCATGCAAGGCATTATGGGAAGGTTTGCCCATCAGAGCAGCAGCTCTCCCGCTGCTCCGGTGAGAGCCGCGATGTGGGCCTCTGGCTGCTGCTGGTCTCTTTTGGGGGTCCCGGTCCCACCTGGGACCCCCACATGCCCACTCGGAGGGCAGCCCGGGGAGCCCACCCCCTGCTGCCCCCTCCGGCTCCTCGCCCGGCTAGCACGTGCTGCCGCTGGAGCCGGCAACGCAGTTCTGGTCTGCCCGCTCCGGCCGGCAGACGCGCAGGACTTTTCTGGCTCCTCTGGTCCTCAGGGGAGTGCGACGGCACTCCACCCCCCCTCCCACACCAGCCTTCACTTGGGGGCTCGGGGACCACTTTGCGGGGGTCGTGACAGTGTTCCCCACCTCCTCCTCTTGTCGCACTCCCCGTCTTGTCCCTTCATCGCCGGGGGCCAGGGTGGGCTCCTGGGACCCCGTATGGGTAAATCTTCACGAGGAGAGCGCTCCATGGCTTTGCTTCGGGGCCCGGGGATGGGGTCCCGGGCCCCTTGGGCACATTTTTGCAGTGGGTGTGACGGTGCTCCCCCGGTTCTTTGGCACATTTTCACAATGTTCAGCGGGGGTAAGGGTGGGTTCCTGGCACACTTTCACGGGGTGCGTGACGGCGCACCCTAACTCTACTTCTCTTGGGGGCAGCCACCGGGACCTGACCCACCCCGGGGGCACATCATGGACCGGCAGCCAAGCCCCACGCGCTTCGTCATCAGTCCCTCCAGACGTCAAAGGTCGCCTACCTTCTGGGGGTGGGCGTATCTTGGCCCCCAGGAGTCTGATTATGATGATCTTGGCCTCTTCTTGCTCCTGGTGGCGCTCCCCAGCCACTGGGAGCACTCTTTTGCCCTCTGGGTGTCGGAGAGGGGGGATCCAGCCAGGAGCTGTCTTCACTGGCTCCCTGCGCCAGCCTTTCGCCTGGCTCTCCTCCTGGGCCGCTCTTCTCCCTGCGCAG
Organism: Triturus cristatus; assembly: GCF_964204655.1. Taxonomy (NCBI): domain Eukaryota; kingdom Metazoa; phylum Chordata; class Amphibia; order Caudata; family Salamandridae; genus Triturus; species Triturus cristatus. The sequence continues at coordinate 1,153,347,750 of NC_140580.1, read as the reverse complement.
AGGCCCCTGCTTCTGCGCACTGGTCCTGATCTCTTCTCCTGGTGCTGTTGAGGATCCTGGGACAGTCAGGGGTTGCTCCTTCCAACTGCCCATTGTGCCAGGCTCCAGCACCTTCTGCCGACCACACCTCAGAAAGAGCTTCTCTTCCTGTGCAAGTTCTTTTAAGAAGTTGGGGCGGGGGCTGCCAGAAAGTCTGTTCGCCCTATCACACAGCGACGCATCACTTGTCTGCCCCTGCACCCTCCTTCCTGCCCAGGCCTCTGGGTTGGTTCAAGATGGCGTCGTCCATGGTCTCCTGCCACATGGTCTCTGAAGACTCCTCCCTGGTGCCTGGCACCCAGTGATAGCTGCTGATGGATGAGCCTGTTGCCCCACCCCTCTTCTCTTCGTGGAGAGGTGGTCTTCGCTCTGGGAAGAAAGGTCATCAATCCATGCTACTGAGGCCAGTCCCCAGCCAGTGCCTGGTTATGGCTGGCTCAGAGAAGTGACAGTTCTGGATGACCCAAAAACAGTATAAATATGACTTTGGACTCTGCAGAAAACTTCTTCTCACACCCGTTACAGTGGACTTTAGTACGTGTCTGGAATCTGTAGGCCTTAGGAAAGTTAATCTAGCCCATGGGCTCCACATCCCCATAAGGGAATAATTAAGTGAAAAACACAGAAAAACCCACTGACCTTCCCTGGCATGTTTCTTCCCAGTGTATAAAGCCTATTCCATGCCACCAACCAATTCTGCATAAGTCCTGCCACACCATTCACCTTGGAAGAGGTGTGGCGCCGCGGCCAGGGCGACTTACTCCCAAATCTGGGGATCACGGTTCGATCCCCGGTGCCGGCGGCAGATTAGCCCAGCACCATGTGACTCTGGGCAATAGCTTGCTTAATCTTCCAGATGGCCCCCAGCGCCTAGAGACCCTTGTTCCCGCTTTACAAATGTGGATTATTAATAATAATAATGATATCTGCCCTGGGGTTGCGCAGGCCAGGAATCTCCCCTGCGCTGCCTGCACACGTGTGCACACGTATGTACAAGTGCCTGCTTGTAACTAGCGGCCTGGTCAAGCCAGGGGGACACCAGTAAAATCCCCATGTAGTCTCGGAGTTCACTGTGGGTGAGTCCCAACTTATGAGGCTCCCCACAGTAAAAGCTAAAAAATTAGGTGCTCAAAAAGCGAAAAATCCGGGCGGCCCACAGTGTCAGAACCACCTTCTAACAAAGGCATTTAAGTATCACCCAGCACTTCATGCTGTGGCTGGTGGCGAAATGGAGATGATGAAGCGGGACTGCTTCATTTAAGCCCACCCTGTGCCGCTCTGTCCTGTGGTTTGAGAAAAAATTTGTTTTCATATATTGCTTGTAGGAAAGTGCCCCTTATTTCATGGTTGCCCCCCACTTTTTGGATAATGTTGATGCACTTTGACTGAGTGTGCCCTGGGTTCCTGCCAATCCGGCACCCCAGGCTTATGTTAGTTTCCTAAACTGTACTGTTGAAAAATCCCAATTGGCAACTCTGGCCAAATACAAGTCCCTTATAAAAGGTACCAAGGTCACTGTGACCAGAGAATACCTGTAAGAGCTGCAGCACTTATAGTGCCACCCTTTGGGACCTTGCAACCTTTACACACACCCTGCCATTGCAGACTGCATGTTTTGGTGCAGAGCAAAGTGAAGAGTCGACATGGCACACATCCCTGTGTGCCATGCCTTCAATCCACTGCCGTGGCATAGGTAAGCCACCCTTCTAGCTGGGTGCACTATACCAGTGATGAGGATACAGGTGCATGAACCCTGTGCTCTGACAGTGTCTAAGTACATTATACAATTTAAGTGCAGTAATGCCATAAAGAGTATATGGTCTGGGAGTTTGTCATATGAACGCCACAGCACCATAATGGCTTAACTGGGAAGTTTGGTATCCAACTTCTCAGCACATTAAACCCACGCTGATGCCATTTACATTCTTTAATGTATGCCAAATAGACAAATGAGTTTGTACATTCTTTTCCTAAACAGTACTGTCTGTACTCTGACCCATGCCGTGCACAGTTGCTGCTTTTGCTAGTCTTTCCTGCAGAGTCCTCATTCCCCCTTCATACTCAGATAATTACAGTAAACTGGACAAGACTCTGGTGTCCAGTTGGCCGTTATAGTTTAGAGCGAGGAATGGAGTCTTGGGTTGACTTGCAGCTATATCTGCTAATCTCAGAACACCATTTTTTTTTTGTTAAATAACTCTTGTGCTTTTCTTTGGGCAGAAAGGACAGGTTACCTGGTGCCCCAGTACGTCCGACCCGTGTAGTCCGCCCTCAAGCTCCAGTCCAAGTGGAACAAGCACCTAGGGCTACCATCATACATGCAGAAGATCTGAAGGAGCTCGATGAGCTTGACAATGACACAGAGGATGGCTGGGCAGGTGAGCGGCTTATGTTTCATGTACTGTAAAAAAAAAAAAAAGAAAAAAAAAATCGCCTTATGGCCTCCAACTGAATGAGGAGATATTAAAGGATGGGAAGTCAGTTAATGTAACCTTGTAAATCCCTGCATGCAGTAGTTGAGAAAGCAAAGGTAGTTTTGCACCCCTACTTCTAAGTTGCGCATGTAAGTTTTTGTTGAATAAAGGCAGATTATTGGTCAGGAGGGGGCGGCGGGCGGGGGGAAATCTGTATGTCATTACTCCCACAGGATTAGGCATTCTTTCAATCTGGCCCAGACTACTTCATATCTCGCGAACATGCACTTTGAAAGCGTGAACAAGCAAAAAATGCAGCGGATCACGGAATTTTGGACAATTCTGCGTTCTCTGCTGAACATGAAATTCCACACATTCCGCGAGCGGAACGGAATTTACCACCCAGGCCTACATCTTGGTGTGATGTGAGGCAGACTGCGATGGATTCCTGGTAAGATGCAAGTGGCTTGGCCCTTGGAAATATGCAAGTCAAAGTTCAAAAAAGCTTTTAAGCCTCAATCCAAAAAGGGACTTACGTTTTTGGAGAAAAAGTTTCCTCCTCACAGGACAAATACTAAATTGTAGCAGCCACAGTTGAACTGTTGGTTGAATACTTGACGTAGATTGGTCCTGCTACCGCTCTGGATTTCTGAGGTTCTAAAACAGAATTAGGACGCTGTACTCTCTCTCCTTCAAGCCATCTGCGATCACCAGACCGGTTTATGGACCCCTGGGTAGAGAGCCCTCTGGGTGCTGAAACAAAGCACATCCTGGGCAGAGGTGTCCTGCCTCCTCCCCCAGGATGGGTAGGGTCCTCAGGAGCTTCAAAGGCCTGCCGCAACTGGCTCCCACTGGTTCAGACCCCATTTTTGGGCATGAGAATCAGTGGGAAAACCTAGTCTGGTAGGGAGGTGTGCTCACCTTTGCCAACCCCACCCCTCAGGTGTGGGAGGCGAGGTTAAGCACACATCTCAGCCCCTACCATCTTGTAGATGGAGGGGGTGGAACCCCTCCAATCAGAAAGTTGTATGCCTCACTCCCACTGGATGGTGGCATACTAGGGGGTATAGACACCCCAAAGGAAGCGACCCATTGGTCTCCACCTGCACACCTCTGTAACACCCCTAAATCTCGACTTTAGGGGCACTCCTGAACCTTGCCTCTTCACATTTGGCGTGACAAGAAGATGAAAGAGCTGTGCTGCAGAAGAGGAGGACACTGCTTTGGCCCCAGCCCCACCGGCCTGTCTCCTGCTCTGAACCCCTGTGATCCGAACCCGGCGTGTCCTGAAGCCAGCATCCTCCAAGAACCCCAGAGACGTGGCCTGTCTTCCAAAAGAACTCCCATCTCCCATGGACACCGAATTCGTCCAACACCAACCAAAGCCAGGACTCCAGATCCAGCAGGATCCGTGAGTCCTCACCACTCTGCATCAGACACCCACAGCCCCAGTCCAAGTGGCCCGAGGGGGGATCCTGAGTGCCAGCATTGGACGACCTCCACCGACCTCCTCCTCGACACCAGCAGCTTCATCCTGAAGGGTGCCCACAGCCAAGACTGGTCAAGGTGAGAAGAATCGGACATAAAAGGACACCCCTGCACCTGCAGGTCCTGAGGTGCCCAACCGGCAGTGTCCAGCAACTCTTCATCCTCCAGTCATTGGTTCCCTTCATTCAGTCTTCTGGCTCCAGCCTGCAGTCCTTTTCTGTGACCGACATCCTCCTTTGAAAAGCATTGGTCTCCCGACACCACCTGAACACCCTGTACCCAGCCGCCCCTCCTGATGGTGTGGACTTGGTGCCAACTCTGGACTGTATTTGCCTTGACCTTAACCCTAGGAGCTTGGCTCCTGAGACCGAGTTGCCTGCCCGTGAGCAGTTCTCAACCAAGGAGCCCCCTTGGATAACATTGGCACCTTGTACTCTGCACCCGGCCGCCCTAGTGCCTCTGGTAGTGCCTGTTGAGTGCCAACCTGATCCTTGGTTCTACTCCCTAAAACTTCAATATCCAAACCATTGTACTCACCTGTAACGTAACACTTCGTTTTTAGGTCTCGCCTGAGCCAGCGCATGCGTTGCTCGGAGAGACATTTAGTGTATGGGTTCCAAAGTGCTACCAGACCTCGCTGGCATAATGCTTGCGTTCACGCGAGCGTGCAGCCGCCAATCACAGCTGCACGTGCACCACTCGCGTGCTTACCACACAACGCGTCCCTTCCTCGCGATCACTTTTGCTTTCGCTTTGATCGCGATCGCTTTCACGGCCGCGCTGCCGTTACTTTTACGGCAGCGCAGCCAATGCTTGTTTTTACTTTCGGTGCGAGGAACGCGCTTTGTTTTTTCTTGCCCTTGCTCTTCTTTGATTTTCAGTTTTAGTAAATAATGATTATGCTCCTCTTTTCAATCCGTTCTATGGGTGGGGCTTAGTCGAGCATTTCAAACTTTTGTAGGACGGGAATGTTTGACAGGCTGGTCAGCCCGTCTGTTTGCAGCGTGGCTGGGTATTTAAGCGCTAATTGTTCTAGCATTCCCTTGAAAGTAGTTGCGGGCCCTGTGCAGGGTAAGCCTCCTGCACTCACACAAGCGACGTAAATCACCCCAGAAGTGAGCCGCTCGTGCCGCCTACTGAACCCATGGAGAAGTCTTGCTAAATCGAAGGAAATTCCATGTTTTCAAAAAATGATGCTCCGTGTAAGAGGCTGCCCTCTAATTCTAGGATCTGATCTAGAATTATTTATTGACCCAACAACTCTTCAGTAGTCCAGCCTTCGTCTCCCCTCATGTGCTTAGGAAGACAGACTTTGATTCTGCCATTCATAAATCTGCTCTTGACAGGCCGCTTCACTCCGCCTCTTTGGCGCGGCGCTCCGCAGTGAGTGCAGTGCAATAGCACCCCTCTGGTGTTTATCTGAGAGACAGCAGCACCTGACCTTTATCTGTCACCTTCAAATTGAGCACCGAGCGATGGCGTCGCTTTTTAGTAGTGCTCGCCGAGTTTCAAGCAGTGACGCGCAGTTGCATACTACAAACTATAGGTGTTGGGAATAGAATCTTAAGGATTGTTGTTGCTAAGAATGTACACTACAACCAATTGACTGGACAACTGGTCTTCTATTTCATTCAGGCATAAGGAAGCTCTTGTACTCACATCTCAAGATATATTTGAGAGTGCTAGTATATTTGTTCAGACTTGCTGAACACTCTTCCTAAAAAAGACAAATATAAGATATTGACACACGAAGGTAAACGTTTTGGCTTTGTAACCGCACACACTGACAACGGGGAACATTTGCAATGGTACATGCCTCTTGCACACCTCATTGCACGTATATTTTATGATTTATACTTCTTGTGTCACTTAACATAAGACGCATAGACGTGGCTCATGAACCTTGCAATAAAGACCACATGTAACTTCCATCAAAGACATCGACTGATGCCCCTTGCGACTCGAGCAAAGCAAGTTGCTTGTAGCATCACTCGACTAACCCGTAGAAGCTGCAAAGGCTGACGTCTTGTCACGTCACCCACATTCAGCACCTGCCCTGCTACCAAGACCTGCCCATCGAATAGCGAAATGCAATGTATGGTCCATGTAAACATTTGCAGCAACAGCGCAGCTTTACGGGGACTTTCTTCTGTCCCCCTCGCCAAAATAATTTATTGATTTCTTCTTTATTTCGGATGTATAATTTGATATCTATACTATTAATGTATGAAGCTCAGTAAATATAATGAAGCTCGCCATTATCAACGCATTGCCCTCCTTCAGTGAGTTATTATCTGTGTCGAGTATGTCCATATTTAGGGCACAATTGCATATGTTAAATGAAACTAATAAAGAAACCAGTGGTCTCGTGCCACAGATGAGTGCTAGAGGTTTCAGACAGTGAATGATATCGATCACATTGCCCAAGCATCACTAGTACGGGAGCTAGCCACATATAATGCACAGCCTGGCAACACAGAACTTGTGCATAGTCTAGCAAGAACACTACAGGGCTCGTCTCGGGCACGCATCGGGAGTGGAGCATGTAGTAGGAAGGGGCTGCGACGATGTGTTTGAAAGGATTACCTAGCATGCTCCTCCGCTTTGTCCTGGTTGGCACTTTGTCCCTTGGTGACCGGGGATTGTGGCACACGTGTGCTTTTGCAGAGTGACAAACACATTATTGCGTCAAAATACCATTCGCATCCGTGGGCATCAATTCAGATCGAAGCACCACGTGAATGTTTGTTTAAACTGATTCAAGAATTCACAGGACATCTCGATAGCTCAGCAAGTTAAGCACCTGTGGACATCTCCTTTGACCACATAGTCACAGGTTCACCTGTCAGCAAAGACGACTTAGTAGTTCATCCTTTCCAAGTCGATACATCGAGTGCCAATACATTGGGTAGCAGTAACATTTCCCTCTATGAACATTTCCCAAGTCAAGGTGGCAATATTAAATAGTGTCCTTTCTTCATCTGCTCTGCTGTATAAATGTTCGGGATCACAAGACGTAGTGTCACACTGCCTCTGGTTCAGTTTGCCTCATTGCCCTTCTTGCTCTGTTTTTTTTCCCCCCTCTTTCCCAGACCCCCTTCTCTTGTTCCTGTTGATACTGTCCAGTTCTATTTTTTAGCTGTCTAGTTCTAGTCTCAGCATGTTGTGCCTCAAACATGTGACAGATATTTCTGTTTACGCGGTTCACCGCATATTGTTGTTTTTATTTACAGTACCTTTCAGGGCTTTGCAGTGACACATATTCGTGAGCCACCAGTGAAGAAGTGTTACCTCTTCCGTAGCACCCCAAAAATAGAGGTTAGGAATCAAACATTGCACTCAGCCCCTGGCAGTAGAGTGATACCTCTGGGGTCTCCGTCCTTGTTTGTTGCATACCCTGGTCACGGGTTGCCATGGCCAAGAGCTGCTTTGTCCCCGGTATACTAAAAAGGATGGGAGCCCGCCTTGGTGATAGTGTTACATGGTGGGCCGTGGGTGCACTGCCTTGTCCTGGCATACATTAGTGTGGTACTTTCTGGGTTACTGCATCCATTGGCCGTGGCCCAGGTATGGCTCGATTGCTTAATTCTTTGATCAAAGGATGATTTGTTCACGGTCTGCATAGATTGTGATGTTGACTTTCACGGTGTGGAGGCCGCCCTGGTAAATTGGCACTGTGGTAGCTAGGCCTTTTGTCACCTGTGGCGGTCCCAGCCTTGGCACCCCCCGGCACCCGTAAATCGGGGGTTGATCTGGGGGGGGGGGGGGGGGGGGGGGGGGGTGCGGGGCTGCCGCCCCCAAAACTCGTGCCGCTTCGGGCTGACCCATCCCCCCCCCCCCCTGCAACCACTGATTTTGGCACGTGGTTGGAACTGCCTTGATTTTGTTGTACTGTCGCCATGTGGCGCCTTGGTCCTGACACGCCTTTCTTTTGGATGCCCACGGCCATGGCATGCTGCTGTCCTCATGCGTTTCTATTGTAAGCTAGTCGTGCTGTGTCTGTCATTGTAGTCCTTGGTTTCATCTAGCCGTATCTACGCATTTCTTGTCAGGAGGCAGGGACATCTAAAGGATTTAGGGGGCCCTGGGCCAAATGTATTTTGGGGGCCCCTGTCAAATAGCTTTGAATTTATGATCCAACGTGAGCTCTTTCATGCCCTCTTTGCCCAGGTCACTGGCAGTGCACACAAACACACTTGTCCCAATTTTTCCAATCCTTCAGAATGATCTCCCTCCAGGATATTCTGCTGCTATGAAACCCAGGGGATTATATGACCAAACTGGACTTACGAGATGCGTATTTTCATATCCCAGTCTATCCTTCACACCGGCAGTACCTTTGGTTCGTGGTGGCCGAAGATCATTACCAATCCAAGGTGCTTCCTTTTGGTCTGAAATCCGTCCCGAGGATTTTTACAAAATGCCTGGCTCCAGTGGCAGGGGTTCTAAGGAGACAGAAACACCAAGTATTTCTTTACCTCAACGACTGGCTAGTCAAGGCTCCATCGGAAGCGTCAGCCCGGTTGTTAACAGGGGCTTGCGAGGAACTATTTGCCAGATTAGGCCTCACTCTAAACAAGGAGAAGTCAACTCTGCAACCGTCAAGAAATATCACTTTCTTGGGAGCAATTCTGGATACGGAGGTGAACAGAGCATTCCCCTCCGAGGAAAGACAGCGGGGAATAATATATCTATCCCAGGCTTTTATAAAAAGAAAGTCTCTTTCAGTACGCAAGTACTTCATTGCTGGGAACTAAGTCATCTTGCATTCCCCTCGTACCTTTCTGCAGACTACGGATGCGTCCGTTACAAGAGCAGCTGGATCTTCAGTGGCATCAAGCGACAGGATCCTTCGAGGATATACTCAAAGTGACGCCGATCATGATCCACGCGGCAACATGGTGGACCCGGAATCTAAACATCTCGCAGGGTCTTTCTTTCCTGACTCAACCAGCTCCTTTAGTGGTTACGACAGATGCGTCCTTGGAAGGCTGGGGAGCATTCCTTCATGATCTGCAGGTCAGCGGTTGCTGGAAAGTGAACTAACAGCAATTGCATATCAACCTCTTGGAGCTCAGAGCCGTCCGCTTAGCGTTGTTGGCGTTCTTGCCAAGGATTCAAGGTGCAGCCGTGTTGGTAAGAACAGATAACACAACAGCAATGCACTATTTGAACAAACAGGGAGGAACAATGTCACTCTCCCTGTCTCGAGGCCCAGTTGATATGGGAATGGGCTCTACGATGCGAAGTATCCATTACAGCGGAACATCTTCCAGGGGACCAGAACACCAAGGCGGATACTCTAAGCAGACTAAAATCTGTCTGTCACGAATGGGAGATCGACAACGCGATTTTGAGCAACATCTTCCAGAAATGGGGAACTCCGACCGTAGACCTTTTTGCGTCCAGGGAGAACAGAAAATGCCAGTTCTTGGCAAGCTGGCTTCCCCAACGGGGATCTTGGGGGAATGCGTTTTTGATGGCATGGTCAGGCATCTTTGCCTACGCCTTTCCTCCAATTCCCCTCCTGCTGCAGGTTCTTATGAAGATCAAGAAAGAACCATGCAGGATAATCCTGATAGCTCCGTGGTGGCCCTGACAGCATTGGTTTGCGGAGCTTCTTCTACTGTCAGAGGAGCGCCCGATTTTGTCTGCAGCCGAAACCATCTCTTCTGACGATGTGCCAGGGGGGGGGAGGGGGAGGAGGGGGGTTCATCCAGATGCAAAATTTCTGCATTTAGCAGCCTGGCTCCTGAATACTGCGAATTTCAACATCTGAACATCCCTACAGAGTGCAGGGAGATTTCATCTAGAGCCAGAGCGGATAGTACAAACAAAACATACCGGATGAAGTGGAAGAGGTTCAGTGTATGATGCAAGAGGTCTAACATTCATCCATTGCTTTTGGAAGCTCACGAGATTATTCCATACATCTTGCTTTTGGCTAAGTCAGGTTTAGCTCATGCATCTATAAAGGTACACCTAGCTGCAATTTCTCGCTTCAGAAGAACTGCCTCTGGTCCGTCTCTGTGGTCTGCTAGAGTCATCAAACAATTTATGAAAGGACTGTTCCAAGTTTTCCCTCCAATAAAACCTCCACCACCTCTCTGGCAATTGAACGTTGTTCTTTCCCAGTTAATGAAACAGCCCTTTGAGCCAATTCACAGGGCAGAGCTGAAATTTCTATCGTGGAAAGTTGCGCTTCTCATTGCGCTCCCTTCAGCCAGGAGAGTGGGAGAGATTCAGGCTCTCACGGTCCGGGAGCCTTTCTTGCAATTCAAAGAGGACAGAATAATACTCGGGACTAATCCAAGATTTATTCCAAAAGTTCCAACTGACTCATCTGAACGAACCATTAATTCTCAAACTATTTTTTCCACAACCATCAACAGCGGCGGAAATAGCTCTCCACTCGCTGGATGTCGAGCGTTGTTTGAAGTTCTATTTGCAGAAAACTAAGCCTTTCTGCAAGTCTTCACAACTTTTTGTTGCCTTTAGCGCACCCAGGAAGGGTTTCCCTTTGTCATAAAGGGGTATTGCCTGATGAATTTCCAGTGCCATAGAGTATTGTCATCAGGCAGCTGGTCGACCACTGAATGCACAAGTCTGTGCACATTCGACAAGAGCAGTCTCCACCTTTAGTGCTCTATTTGCAGGAGTACCGATCTAGTATATCTGCAGGGCGGCGACCTGGACGAGTGCGCACACCTTCACCAGGCATTACTGCTTGGATGCGGCCACAGGGAGAGATGTGGCAGTGGGAGAATCGGTAATGAGGAACCTTATCCAGTAACTGTGAGCCTTCTCTACCATCCCTCCTTCCTTTATTATCTACTTTTGCACATTTTATTGTTGTTTATCTTATTGGATGCCATTTGCAAGGGATTTTGGATATGTAGAATTTGGTTTTACAAATACCATCTTTATCACGCTATATATGTTCCCTTGTTTCAGGTTCTGGGTGACGAAAAATGTGCATTTATTTACTGCTCGCTATTCTGATTCAGGCATGTGAATCTATGAAAGCTCCAATACTGGAGTAAGAAAACAAGGTACTTACCTGTAACTGTAGTTCTTCAGTATTGGACCTTTCATCGATTCACATGCAACCCACCCTCCTCCCCTGAGAGGCTCACCTCGGATTTAGCACAGTGTTATTGTACAAGTGCACGAAAATCTGAGGGGCAGAAGGTTCTCTCGGGAGTGTTCTAGAGGGTGAGAGGCTCTGATTGGTTCAGAGACAAGTTTAGTCCTTTTTTACATAACGAAGGTTATGGGTTGCAAAGGAAAATGGGCCTAGGCCTTTTTAGGTCTCGCCTGACCCAGCGCATGTGCTGGTCTGGTGAGACTTTTTGAGAGGTCTCCAAAAAGTGCTACCAGGCCAGCCTAGAGCTACAGTGCATGTGCGTGGGCGTGCGCGCCACTCTTTACCGCGATTACTTTCGCGGCCGCACAGCCGCATTGATGTCGCGATCACTTTCACTTTCGCAGCCGCACGGCCCCTTGGCATAGCCAATAGGTCTTGCTTTTGGGACCTTATAAGTATTTAGTTATGCAACTGTTGCATGACTAAACACTTAAGGTCCCAAAGGCGAGACCTATTGGCTATGCCAATGCTTGTTTCAGTTTGCTATACTACTAAGCAATGCTTTTTTATGTACGGGAGACTCCCGTCTCGACGACTGGGAATGATTCAGGCATGTGAATCTATGAAAGGTCCAATACTGGAGAACTACAGTTACAGGTAAGTAACTTGTTTTCTTACCGCCACACCTACATGCCACCTGTTGCCCCACCACCTCGACACTCCACCCGCTACTAAAAACAAGAATTGGCATAGCCAAAGGTTCTCGCCTTTGGGACCTTATGAGTGTTTAACCATGCAACAGTTAATGTTGTTGCACCAAGGATATTGTGCTGCATAACTAAATACTAATACGGTCCCAAAAGCGAGACCTATTGGCTATGCCAAGGCTTGTTCTCATAGGACTGAATGGTGGGTCTCATCTGAAAATTCTTCTAAGTGGTGACCTGTCTTGTGCAAGCAATAGGATACGTTTTGTGCAGTACAAGAGTTAACCTGATACAAATGTCCTTTGTGATGTAAACTGTGTTTTATACCAAACTCGAACAGTCATCAAAAAGTAATAACAAGCATTTTTGAACAGTTTAAAAATCGTTTTCTGCTTTGAAAAAGTAATCTGAATGTTCCAACCAATCCAGTGTTCACTGTACTACTGAAAGTAACATCGTATGACTAGTTTTACTCACCTGCTACTAAGTAAAATCTTTGTTATAAAAATTGCTTTTTATACTAACAATTGGGCTGAATTCAGTCTTTGAGTGTGTGATATTTCTTGTCTGTGTGTGTGTATACAATAAATTCTGAACACTACCCTATTGATAAGCCTGACTGCTCAACCACACTACCACGAGAGTAAGGTATTAACAACTTTATCCTCTGCTATACCACTGTGCAGCCACTGGACTCTATGCACAATATACCTTACTTTGGTATAGTAAATACAGAGACAGCTTGTTACAGCATTAAAGCCAATTTCAACATGTTTTAGGGGTCTGAGCTCATTCATTGGGCATTAGGAAGCTGGCTCTGTATATACTATACCCTGCCCGATTTACTTGCTCTGACCTGAATTAGTCTTGTTTTATACATCAGCCCGGTGTGGTGTCTCTTCATTGCGTGCGCATCACTGAATCAGTGCGAGTGTGCTGTACAGCTGCTTAACACATTGGTTTCGGGTGCCTTCCTGCCTCGTGCCAAGCTACCGTGTCGGAATCTGTGACCCCGGTTCTAACAAGTATGCACAGTCCAGTGGAACCCAAAAGGTAGGCAGAGGTAAAGTAGATGGCACCTTACTCTCTATTTGTGGTAGTGTGGGTGATCCGTAAGGCTTTATCAGAGGACAGTGTTAAGCATTTGTTGTAAACACTGTCAGCAAATGAATTCACACACTCAGACTGAACTTCAGACCAATTGTTTTTGTATAAAAATATTCTTTGTTATTTTATTTCCTAGAACCAAGCAAGCCTGGCACAGGTGAATGATAAATACTTAGCAGTAAATATACAGTTGTAATACAGTTTGGATTGTAATTGTATATGCACTTTGTTTTGACTTACAGTATTATTGCGAAATGCAATGCTTTGTAAATACAGTACATATACTTAGAATAGAACTTTTAATAAAGTTATATTTAAGTTACTTTTGAGATTACTTTTCTTACACAGTGCAGTATGCCTGGAAACTGCACTGGGACATTTCCTGTAACCAGGTAAGTAAAATCATTTGTTAGTGCAATTTTTAAGAATTTCTTCAGGTTTTCCAACGACAAACTTTTCCTAGAAAAACAGTCAATGTTATCCTATGGAGGAAAATAGTGTTATCGTTTTAAAGGCAAGTACTTTGTTTTGGAAGTTGGTGTTCTGGGATGCACTCTTGTTACACCCTCAGCGGCACTAGGGCGGCCGGGTGCAGAGTGCTGAGGCCCAATGTTATACTTTCTGGGATAGGGGGCCTCCGGCTGGTGGCTCCTGGCGATCCGGTCCTGGACTTAAGCTCAGGGCAAATGGGGGTTTAGGTCAGCACAACAGATGAACCCTCAGCGGCACTGTGGCGGCCTGGTGCAGAGTGCTGTTTTGGCGTCGGAAGCCCTGTAGCTTTCAGTGGGGAGTCTCCGGTTTGCAAACCACTGCAGGCTCTGGGACGAAGGTCTTCTGGGTGTGAGAACCAGTTTGAGAGTTAAGTTGGGATCTTGGGGGTTGGTTAGGCACCATCAGTTTGGTCACACAAGGCTGTGAGTGTGGGGGTTGGGGGGTATGGGGTTGGGGGGTAGGTACAGGGACTAGAAGGGTGCCACAATAAGTGCTGCAGCCCTTGGAGGCCTTCCCTGGCCACAGTGCCCTTGGTACCTATTGTACCATTTACAAGGGACTGACCCGTGGTCAGAGAGGGCCAATTGGGTTAGGTTTTTAATGCAGTTTAGGGGAAGAACATAGGCCCTGGGTACCTGTTTGGCTGGAACCCAGGGCACACTCAAAGTACATCAGCAGTTTAGCAAAAAGTGTGGGCAACCGTGCAAAACAATGGTACTGTCTTACAGGTAAGGACCAACATTTGAGGCTATAAAAAACCGAATGTGTTCCTCTTGCTACCTGTAGGAATCTGGCTCTGTATATGGTATCACCACTAGGTGGTCACACCATGTAGAGTCCATGGGATCCCCAAACATTTACAGGGCTCGCTGTAAAACCCAAAGTGCTCTATTAGTGGTAGTGTGTGTGAGCCGCCTTAGGCCTAACACAGAGGAGTGTAAGACATTTATTGCACAACATTGATCAATAATTGACACATGTAAGAAAGTTGCTCTGTATATACTGCACCAAAGTAAGGTTCAGTGTGCAGAGTCCACAGTCCCCAGAGGTTTGGCAGAGGCTAAAGTTAGATATAACCTTACTCTCTAAAGTGGTAGCTTGGTCGAGCAGTAAAGCAGTATCAGAGGACAGTGTAAAGCATTTGTTGTACACACTCAGCCAGCAAATGGTCTCTCACACTCAAGAACTGGACTCCAGGCCAATGATTTGTTATACAAATATATAGTCGTTTTGCAGCGTGAATCTTTCTGGATTCACTATGCTGTGCATTATTCCGCGATCTTGTGGTTGGGTCCGGATTCGTAGTCTTTTCTTTGTTTTTTTTTTTTTTTGTAGCCCAGGTGGGCGGCGACGACACACCATTTGGTGCACCTCCCTTGACGTCGTCGTGCTTCCTGCGGAAGTCCCACCTTTGGGGCGCCATCTTCAGATTCTTTTTTCCGCCGTTGGGTCTGGATCGTCATCGAGAAGCTCCAGAATTACAATCGAAGGAAGAAAAGCGAGTTTCGTCGATAAATAGCTCAATGGAACTTTTTAAGTAAATGCAATTTTATTTACGAATGATTTTCTTACTCTGGATTGGATCCTGGATTCATCCCTGGTGCATTTCCTGTAAACAGTTGAAAGAAATATTTTTTGTTACACAGGCGATTTTTAAGGAATATTTGTAAGTTAGAAAAATTGACACTTAGAAGAATTTCTGGCAAAAAACAGGCAAGGTTATCCTATGGAGGAAAATAAAGTTCTAGGTAAGTACGGTTGTAATTACTTTTCAGGGTCAGTGCTGGGCACCAAGATCCAGCACTGGGATATTTCCTGATAGCAGGTGAGTAATTTCGTTTTCGTTGATCGGCTGATTTATTGTGAATATTTTGAAGTTTCAAAACTCGACACTTCGAAGAATTTCCAAGTGAAACCAGTCAATGTTACCCTATGGAAGAAAAGTGAGTTATCGGCTTTTGGGTAAGTACTTGGCTGGCAGAGGTAAGGTTCTAGGCATAGTCGGGGGGTCTCTCAGGGTTAGGTAGGTACAGTTATTACACCCTCAGTGGCACAGGGGCAGCCGGGTGCCGAGAGAGATAGGACCAATGTTCTCCTATGGCGGGCAGGTGGCCTTTGGTTGGTGGCTGCTGGCAAGCAGGCCACGCGGCTGTGGGAGCTGGGCTCCTGGTCACTTACTAGGGGCAAGTGGGGAAGTAGATTAGGATAGATGTTGCACTGCCAGGGGCACTCGGGCGGCTGGTTGCAGGGTGCTTTTGAGCAGTCAGGCGCTCAATGGATTTCAATGGAGAAGCTCAGTGACTAACAAAGGCTGCAAGCTCGGGGATGAATTTTCTTCAGGTGCGACCACCACTTCGAGAGGTAAGTTAGGAAGCTATGGGTTAGGTAGGCACCCAGGAGCTGGGCACGGGGCCGCAGGGTGCCAGGTGCAGGGGTCTTTTTGCGTCGGGAAATCTTACTCTCAGCTGGTCGCGGTTGGGGGGTGTCTCTGGTGTTGAGGCTGCAGGCGTAGTCAGGAGTGTCGAGGAGGGTCCTTGGGTGCTGGATTCGGGGTCACTGTCGCCGGGGGGACGTTATCGTGGTCTTGGTCCACTCCGACACAGGCCAGGCTTGGCGGGTGCAGAGTGTGCAGGAGTCGCGGTTCCTGGCTGGTGCCGGGGGTCTGCTACTTGGTTTGAGCAGAACCACTGCTCATGGGAGTCCCAATTGTTTAGAGTCACAACGCAGTCAGGTCCTCCGGGGTTTTTGAGGTTGGTGACCACTGGAGACGCCGGGGTTTAGCAGGAGCAGGTTTGAGGGTCGACAGGCCTGTAGGGATGGGGCCAAATCAGTTGGTGTCTTCCTCTTGTTAGCAGCTGCACGGCAGGTCTTCTTTCTTCTTGTTCTTCTTGCTTGTTTCGGAATCTGGATCTGAGGAAGGAAGGTTCAGGGTGCCCCTAAATACTACATTTAGGGGCGTTAAAGATAGGCAAAGGGCAGGGACCAATGGGTCCCTGCCCTGGGGTGGGTACACCCCCTACCCTGCCACTCTCTTGTGGGAGGGGGGCAGTAGCCTGGTCCTGATTGGGCAGGGCTCCCCATCTTCAAGATGGCGAGAGCCCGGAGATGTGCTTCACCTCGCCTACCCCACCTGAGGAGTGGGGTTGGCAGAGGCTGGCACACCCCCTTTCCTTCCTTGGGGTTTCCCGCCAGATTGGGGTCAGAACCGGTAGAGGCCAGTTGCTAAGTACAGCAAGTGGCCTGGAGAAGCTCACAAAGGCGGCCTTCCTTTGAGGCTTCCTTTGCCCATCCTGGGGGAGGAGACCTAGCACCTCGCCCAGGATGTGCATTGTTGCAGGCCCTGGAGAGTGGATGGCTCTCTACCCAGGGGTCCAGCAACATGTCTGCTGTGTGGCAGCCTAGGCAGCCCCTCTCGGTCAAGACGTGGATGGTAGGTTCGGTTCGGGGGGAACTCTAAGTTGCCCTCTGTCGTGCATTGTACATTAAATCCCACACTGGCATCCGTGCGGGTTTAATGTGATGAGAAGTTTGATACCCAACTTCTCAGTCTTCAGTGTAGCCATCACGGTGCTTTGGAGTTCGTGTTGACGATCTCCCAGCACCATATACTCTTAATGGCAGCATTGCACATAGTGTCCAGGAATGGACCTGGGTACTGTAGGGGCACAGGGCTCATGCACCTGCACTCACACCACTGGCATAGGGCACCCAACTAGAGGGGTGACTGAGGTATGCCGGGGCAGTGTGTGTTGTGGGCATGGCACACAGGGATGTGTGCCATGTCGTCTGTTCTGTTCTGCACCAAGACACTCAGCCTGCAAAGGGGGGGTGTGTGTGTGTGTGTGTGTGTGTGTGTTTGTGTGTACACACACACACGGCCTCTAAGGGTGGCACAATAAGTGCTGCTGACATGTGGCCAGAGATGCCAATTGGGTTTAGGCTTCATGCAGTTTTAGGGAAGGAACGTAGGCCCTGGGTACCTGATTGGCAGGAGCCCAGGGCACACTCAAAGTACTTCAGCAAAAAGTGGGGGCATACCTGTGAGAAAGTGCTATCTTTCTTGCATGATATGCCCCCACTTTTTGCTGAATGTACTTTGACTGACTGTTCCCTGGTCTCCTGCCAATCAGGTGCTCAGGGCCTATGTTCCTTCCCTAAACACTGTGCTGAAACCTAAAACCCGAATTGGCAAACCCTGGCCACATGTCAGCCCCTGGTAAATGGTACACTAGTTACCCAGGGCCTTGTGACCAGAGAAGGCCCTTAAGGGCTGCAGCACTTATTGTGCCACCCTTAGAGGGCCTGTACCCTAACACAAACACACTGCCCTTGCAGGCTGAGTGTCTGGGTATAGAACAAAACAGTTGACATGGCACACATCCCTGTGTGCCATGCTCACAACATACACTGCCCTGGCATACATCAGCCACCCCTCTAGCTGGGTGCCCTATGCCAGTGGTGTGGGTACAGGAGCATCAGCCCTGTGCCCCTACAGTACCCAGGTCCATTCCTGGGCACTGTGTGCAGTGCTGCCATATAAGAGTATATGGTGCTGGAAGATAGTCAGCACGAACTCCACAACACCATGATGGCTCCACTGAAGACTGAAGTTTGGTATCCAACTTCTCAGCACATTAAATCCGCACTGATGCCAGTGCAGAATTTAATATACAATGCACGACAGAGGGCATCTTAGAGATGCCCCCCGAACCTAACCTACAATCCACATCTGGTCTGAGTGGCTGCCTAGGCTGCCACGGAGCAGTCATGTTGCTGGACGCCTTGGTAGAGAGCCATCCGTTTTCCTGGGCCTGCAACAATGCACATCCTGGGCGAGGTGCTAGGTCTCCTCCCCCAGGATGGGCAGGGGAAGCTTCAAAGGCATGCCTCCTTTGTGAGCTTCTCCAGGCCACTTGCTGTACTCAGCAACTGGCCCCCACCGGTTCTTACCCCCTCTCTGGTGGGAAGATCGGCGGGAAAAGCTAAGTGAGGAAAGGGGGCGTGCCAGTTTCTGCCAACCCCACCCCTCAGGTGGGGGAGGCGAGGTGAAGCACATATCCAGGCCCTCGCCATCTTGAAGATTGGGAGCCCTACCCAATCAGGACGAGGCCACTGCCCCCTCACACAGGAGAGTGGCAGGATAGGGGGTGTACCCACCCCAGGGCAGGGACCCAGTGGTCCCTGCCCTTTAACTACCTGTAACCCCCCTAAATTCAGTATTTAGGGGCAGCCTGAACCTTCCTTCCTTATTTTCCAGATTTCGAAACAGCAAAGAAGATCAAGAAGAAAGAAGACCTGCCGTGCCGCTGCTAACAAGAGGAAGACACCAACTGCTTTGGCCCCAGCCCTACCGGCCTGTCGACCCTTGTGAGAAAGTGGCTCTGTATATACTGTTCCCAAATAGGTACAGGGTGTACAGAGTCCACAGTCCCCTGAGGTTTGGCAGAGGCTAAGGTTGGATATAACCTTACTCTCCAAAGCGGTAGCTTGGTCGATCAGGAAGGCAGTATCAGAGGACAGTGTAAAGCATTTGTTGTACACACTCAGCCAGCAAATGGTCTCACACACTCAATAACTGAACTCTAGGCCAATGGTTTATATATAAAAAATATATGCTTGTTTTATTTTAGAACTGACAATAGGTAATAAAATGTACTTTCTCAGAATGAGATGCTTTATATAAATACTTTTGCAATATGCAATTGACTTTTGTAGAAAGTTACAAGCGGTTGCAATAGGCAACACAATTTTAAACCTAATAATGCATTGAGTTCAATGGAAGTTTCAAGTTGTTTGCAACAGATTGCTTTTAGGATTACTTTTGGAATTCCAGGACTGGATCCTAGATTCAGTCCTGGGTCAGTACTTAGAATCAAGTGATAAAAATCAACTTAATTACTGTGATGATTTTTAGACAATATTTAGCTATTTTAAAAGTTGACACTTAGAAAATATTTAATAGAAAAGTCAATGATTCCCTATGGAAGAGAATTCAAGTTGCAGGTATAGTATGTTCTTGTTACTTTTGTAATCCAGTACTGGGTGTGAGAAAGTGGCTCTGTATATACTGTTCCCAAATAGGTACAGGGTGTACAGAGTCCACAGTCCCCAGAGGCTTGGCAGAGGCTAAAGTTAGATATAACCTTACTCTCCAAAGTGCATTAGACATCTGTAAAATTGCACTTACCCGCACTTTAAAATTTCTATTCACTCTTGCATTTTGCGAGGGATAGAGCATTGGTATCTTTCCATCGAGAAGTTTATCTCCTCACTTCCGGTTGCCACCTTAGCGCCGCCATTTTGGTTGACGCTCTAGTGGTTGAACCGCCACGGCTGGTCCTCTATTTAGGGGTGGCCATGCAAGCGCGCACGCGCGCGCAGCTGGCGCGCCTCTGGCGCGCCAGAGGCAAGCCTGTCTGCGCCTTGTCTGCGCCTTGTCTGCGCCTTGTCTGCGCCTTGTCTGCGCCTTGTCTGCGCCCAGCGTCAGCCACGCTGCTCGAGCCGGTTTAAGTCCATTTAAATATACTAAGGAACATCTACTAGATATTATGAACAAGGCTAGCGGGGGGGAGAAGGTTATTGAGGCGCTGCAGCCCAGCCCGGTCCTTGAGTGTGGCTTGCTCAACTGCCGCTCCCTGACAAAACACCATCAGGAAGTCTCTAATCTGGTGTAAGATCTGCAATTGGATGTGCTATTTCTTACGGAGACATGGTGTAGTAATGACTCTTGGGTGGAACTGGGGCTCGCCTGTCCGGAGGGCTATAGGATTCTCCACAAGCCCAGAGTAACTGGGAGAGGTGGAGGGGTCGGGGTGATGTTTAAGGACACTTGGGACTTTGCCCCACTAAAGGTTGACGAGGTGGCGGGTATTGAGCTATTAGGATTCTCCCTACAAGAACAGAGAGGGAGGCTCCTCACAGGGATGGTCTGTTACAGACCCCCAAGCTCTAACACTCAGTACCAGGCGCTCCTGGATGTCATTGCGGCCCAGTCATTGACCCATTCTAGATTATTGCTTCTGGGTGATTTCAATCTATGGGAGAATGGTATTTTAGATGGCCACTTAAGAGATCTCAGGGAAACCTGTGAGAGCTGTAACCTGCATCAGCTGGTCCAGCAACCTACCCATCAAGGATGGCACATTTTGGATCTTCTGTTTGCTGACTGTAATGAAACGGAGGTGGTCAACATTCTACCTCAGACTTGGACCGACCATTCATTGATCCAGTTTCGGATTCGAATACCTGGCGGAAAAACAACTAGACTGCCTCCTGTCACATATCGCATGGGGAGAGACTGGGCAAAACTTATGAAATGTAGGGCGGAGCCACTCTTTCGAAACCTGCCTCCATTTGATCCTCATGAGTCAGTGGGTTTGAACTACCGTCTGTACCAGAACTACATTAATGAAGTACTAGATCAGCATGCACCACTGAAGCGCCTGAAGGCCAGAATAAAACATTCCGCACCGTGGTATACTGAAGAGCTGAGTATCACACGTAGGTCCTGTCGGCAGGCAGAGAGGAAATGGCGCAGGCATTATGCTGAGCATGATAAAGCGGCCCTCAAAAAGGTGCAAGCTCAGTATAAGGAGCTGATGGCTAAGGCCAAGGCGGATTTCTTCACCAACACCATTCTGTCAGCACCAAATAGCGCCAGAGCTCTCTTTAAGATTGTTAGAGACCTCTCCACTCCCACTAGTTTGGGAAACAAAGTGGTTGCGTCACAGGCTAATGCGATTAAAATCGCCTCCCATTTCGAGGAGAAAATCAAAAAAATTGTAGGGGGGCTAATTATGTGTGACCCCTCCCTCCAAAACATTCATGGACACATGTCTTCGGAAGAACCAAGGGTGGTAACCTCATTGGAGCACTTTATACCACTCACAAACCAGTTGTTTAACAGCTATGCACAGAATGTGAGGTCAGGGTCTCCGCTAGACCCCCTACCTAACAAGATCTGGAAAGAGCATGCACAGGCACTGCTTCCTCGGTTGTGGCAGATATGCTGCCAATCCTTGGGGGAAGGGGTGGTGCCCGAAGCATGGAAGCTGGCAGTGGTTTCTCCACTACTAAAGAAGTCATCTCTGGACCGAGGAGATCCTACTAGTTTTAGACCCATCTCCCTGCTGCCGTTTCCTATAAAAATTCTTGAAAAGGTAGTAAGTAGGTCCCTTTCTGGGTACCTGGAGGAGTTCCATCTCCTGGACAAGAGCCAGTTTGGCTTCAGGCCAGGTCATGGAACGGAGACCGCTCTGGTCACTGTGCTGGACAACCTGCGGATGCGAGCTGACAGAGGCCTTTCGTCGGTACTGGTCCTTTTAGATATGTCAGCCGCATTCGACACGGTAAACCACCGAATTTTGTTGAACAGATTGGAGCGTCTGGGAGTTAAGGGACGTGCTGTGAGATGGATGCAATCCTATCTCACAGGGAGACAACAGGTGGTTTCCCTGCCCCCTTTCACCTCTAGCAGGACCATGGTGGAGCATGGGGTCCCTCAGGGATCGGCCATCAGCCCCATCCTTTTCAACATTTATCTGCAGCCTCTAATCCCTATTATCAAGGCGCGTGGGATCGACCTGGTCAACTATGCAGACGACACCCAACTGGTGTTCTCATTGGAGGGAAAGGGTGCATTGAATACGATCAAGGCAAACATGAGATTATCACAGAAAGTGGGTGGTATTACTAGAATGGTGGGTAAATCTATATATCACCCTCTGGGCCCCATGATACAGATCTATAAATCCCAAGCTCGGGGCTCAGTTGTATACGGGACGGAACTTTGGGGCCATACTCCTGTTAAGAACCTAACAATCACAGAGAATAAATTTCTCAGGCAGCTGGTGGCTCGCCCTCCGAGCACGCCATTGTTTCCCCTGAGATTGGACCTAGGTCTCAGGCCAATCGCCGAGGAACTCTGTTTAAAACCCCTAACCTTCTGGCAACGACTATGGAGTAGTCCGGAACTGAGTGACTATAGAAGCGAGTTGCAGGAGTTCCTAGCCTTACCGAACATCAGTAATATCCCTTGGTTAAGATACATAAAGAGATTATGTGAAAGTCTAGGCCTAGCGGAATTATGGACCGACCCTGCTAATTTAAGCAGGAGGATCCCTCGAAAGGCACTCTCACAACTTTATTATCAGTCAAAGCTGACTACCGCTCTAGATAGCACACGGGTGGGTTCATTGACTAATACATTTATACAATTGAAAGACTCTTACTTAATGGAAAGTGTTTTGGATGGCATGGCTCCTGTGATGGCAAGAAAGCTCTACCTACAGTGGAGATATGGTTCTCTACCTCTGAGGGCCTTTACCAGCTCTTGGTCCCAGCCTCCAACAATAGAGCAATGCCCAGCCTGTGCATATCCACAGGAAAGCGATTTACATGTGGCCCTTTTTTGCAAAGCCTACCAAAGAGCGAGGAAGTATTGGCTTCTACCCATTCTCAAAAATATGGGATTTAGGAAATATTTGCCTGCGTTCAGAATCTTAAAAACTGATCTGTCACCTCCGATTGTTTTTGCTGTGGCAAAGTATTTAATGGCCATGTGGCATGTTCGAACTCGTCTTTTAAAAGAGGGGGGGGGGTTGTATAATGCCATAAGATTCTAGAATATCTTCTTTCATGTTTTTAACGTTTGTACCACTAAATTTCCGAAAGTCATTGCTTACATGTAAATGTTTAAAATATCGGAAACTTTAAAATGTAAAAAAAATTGTTATGTATTTATATCTTTGATGATCTAAATGATCGAAAATAAAGATTATTTGATTTGCATTGACTATGGACAACTTGCAGAAATGTATGCGTCAGACTTCAGACTGGCTCAGGGCTAACTCCTTGCAATTTAATGGAGGCAAGACAGAGGTGATCTACTGTCCCCCGGCAGAAGTAAGAGACATGCCTTTTGACCTCAGACTGGCTCCCGAAGTGGAACCCATTGTCCCTGTGACTACGGTGCGGAATCTGGGGGTTATGTTTGACAATGATCTTCAGATGGCTTCCCACGCTAAAAAAACAGTGGGGGTGTGCTTTGCTCTCCTGAAAGCCCTACGACAGATTCTACCTCTTCTGCCTGTGGAGAAAAGACCTCTGGTGGTACGCAGTATCATCCTGAGTAGGCTGGACTACTGCAACTCTCTGTATCTAGGAGCTCCTCTTTACATCTATCAGAGCTTGCAGAGGGTCCAGTCTATGGCAGCCAAACTGGCGCTGAATAGGAAACGCGGATCTTCAACCACGCTAGCGCTACAAGAGCTCCATTGGCTTCCTATAAGGGAAAGGGTTAGGTTCAAATCCCTGTGCATTGTCTATAGAGCGGCACACGGCCTTGGCCCAATCTCCTTGCAGGAGAAACTGTCCTGGTACAAGCCTCAAAAAGGACTCTACGTTCATCGAATGCCTCTCTGCTAAGTACTGGCAGGGTCAAGAAGGCTAGGATGGGAGGTAGGGCCTTTAGTACAGTGGCCTCGCGATGCTGGAATGACCTCCCTCTGAATATCAGACAGGCTAACTCTCTGATGGATTTCAGGCGGAGTCTGAAAACCTGGCTTTTTCCTAGGGAGGGGCACATGATCTCTTAATCATGCATTCCTTGGTCGGCCTTTGCTTTTCTATCTCTTCTCTTGCTCTTGTTTCTGCTGGTGGACACTTTGTTGGTTTAAAAGTCTTTTTCCATCTCAGTCCTAGCGCCAAGATACCCGTAGGGTGATAGTTGCGCTTTATAAAAATAAAAATACAATACAATACAATACAGTGGTAGCTTGGTTCACTCCCAGCGGCACTAGGGCGTCCGTGTGCAGAGAGTTAAGCCCAATGTTATCCTATGAGGGATAGGGGGACCTTGGTTGGTGGCTGCTGACTAGCAGGCCACGCGGCTGTGGGAGCTGGGCTCCTGGCCACTTACTCAGGGCAAGTGGGGAAGTAGATGGGTGTAGAGGTTGCACTGCCAGGGCCACTCGGGCGGCTGGTTGCAGGGTGCTTTTGAGCCTTCGGGCGCTCAATTGATTTCAATGGGAAATCTCCGGTTTAGAAAGACTGCAAGCTCTGGGACGAGGATTCTTCAGGTACCACCACTACTTCAAGAGGTAAGTTGGGTAGTTGGAGGATAGGTAGGTACCCCGGGATTGGGCACAGGGGGCCGCGGGGCGCCGGGTGCAGGGGTGCCTTTTGGTGTCGGGAAATCTTACACCTCTGTTGATCGCGGTTGGGGGGGGGGCACATTGTTCTGAGGCTGCAGGCTTCTTCAGGAGTGTCGAGGGAGGTCCTTGGGTGCCGGACTCGGGGGTCACAGTCGCCGTGGGGTCGTCCTCGTGGTCTTTGTTCACTCCGGCACAGGCCAGGCTTGCAGAGTGTGCTAGGTTCGCGGTTCCGGGCCTCTGCCAGGGATTTGAAGTAGATTTTGAGTAGAGCCTCTACTCATGGGAGTCCCAGGGGCTTAGAGCTAAAAGGTAGCCAGGTCCTCCGGGGTTTGTGAGGTTGCTGGGCACAAGAGATGCCGGGTTGGAGCAGGAGCAGGTTCGAGGGTCGACAGGCCGGTAGGGCTGGGGACAAAGCAGTTGGTGTCTTCCTTTTCTTAGCAGCTGCAGGGCAGGTCTTCTTTCTTCTAGCTCTTCTTCGGATTTCGGAATGTGGAATCTGGGGAAGGAAGGTTCAGGGTGCCCCTAAATACTAAATGTATGGGTGTTACAGGTAGGTAAAGGGCAGGGACCAATGGGTCCCTGTCCTGGGGTGGGTACACCACCTATCCTGCCTCTCTCCTGTGGGAGGGGGGCAGTAGCCTAATCCTGATTGGGCAGGGCTCCCCATCTTCAAGATGGCGAGAGCCCGGGGATGTGCTTCACCTCGCCTCCCCCAGCTGAGGGGTGTGGTTGGCAGGCTGGCACATCCCCTGTCCTTATTTGGGGTTTCCGGCCAAGCTTCCTGCCAGAGTGGGGGGGGTTGCAGTGGCCTGGGGAAGCTCACAGAGGAGGCATGCCTTTGAAGCTTCCCCCTGCCCATCCTGGGGGAGGATGTTTAGTACCTCGCCCAGGATGTGCATTGTTGCAGACCCGGAGAGCAGGGGTCCAGCAACATGTCTGCTGTGTGGCAGCCTCAGAACAGACGTAGATTAGGTTTCAGGGGGGCTCTCTAAGATGCCCTCTGTGGTGCTTGGTACATTAAATCCCACACTGGCATCCGTGTGGATTTAATGTGCTGAGCAGTTTGATACCAAACTTCTCAGTCTTCAGTGCTGCCATTATGGTGCTGTGGAGTTCGTGTTTGAGTAACTCCCAGCAGCATGTACTATTAAATGGCAGCACTGCACTTACAGGGCCCAGGAATGGACCTGGGTACTGTAGGGGCACAGGGCTCCTGCCTTTGTGCCCACACCACTGGCATAGGGCACCCAGCTAGAGTGGTGGCTGATGTATGCCAGGGCAGTGTAGGTTGTGGGCATGGCACACAGGGATGTGTGCCATGTCGTCTCTCGGTTTTGTCTTGTACCCAGACACTCAGCCTGCCAGGGCAGTGTGTGTGTTAGGGTACAGGGCCTCTTAGGGTGGCACAATGAGTGCTGCAGCCCTTAGAGGCCTTCCCTGGTCACAAGGCCCTGGGTACCTAGGATACCACTTACCAGGGGCTGACATGTGGCCAGGGTTTGCCAATTTGGTTTTGAGGTTTCTGTTTAGGGAAGGAACATAGGCCCTGGGCACCTGATTGGCAGGAGACCAGGGCACACTCAAAGTACATTCAGCAATTCATCAAAAAGTGGGGGCATACCATGCAAGAAAGATGGCACTTTCTCACAACCCTTGAACCTGCTCCTGCTAAATTCCGGCATCTCCCGTGGCCAGCAAACTCACAAACCCCGGAGGTCCTGGCTACCTTGCGACTCTGAGCATCTGGGACTTCCATTAGCAGAGGCACTGCTCAAAGCAAGTAACTGACCCCTGGCATCAGCCAGGAACTGCGAACCCTGCACACACTGCACCCGCCAAGCCTGGCTTGTGCTGGAGTGGACAAAGACCCCGAGGACGTCCCCCCCCCCCCCCCCCCCCCCCCCCGGCGACTCTGACCCCAAATCTGGCACCCAAGAACCCACCTCGACTCTCCTGACGGCGCCTGCAGCCTCAGAACCAGGGTCCCCCCTCCCCCAACCGCGATCAACACAGGGTAAGATTTTTTTACACTAAAAGTCACTCCTGCACCCGGCGCCCTGCGGCCCCCTGTGCTCAACTCCTGGGTACCTACCTATCCTCCAAGTACCCAACTTGCCTCTCAGTGGTGGTCGCACCTGAAGAATCTTCGTCCCCGAGCTTGCAGCTTTTGTTCGTTCTTGAGCTTCTCCATTGCAATCCATTGAACGCCCGACTGCTCAAAAGCACCCTAAACCCAGCCGCCCGAGTGGCCCTGGCAGTGCAAACTCTACTCCTACCTACTTCCCCATTTGCCCTAAGCAAGTGACTAGGAGCCCAGCTCCCACAGTCGCGTGGCCTGCTAGCCAGCAGCCACCAACCAAGGGCCCCCTGCCTTCCGTAGGATAACAATGGGCCTAACTCAGTCTGCGCCCGGCTGCCCCTGTGCCGCTGAGGGTGTAACAACTGTACCAACCTGACCCTGGGAGACCCTTGAGTCTATGCCCAGAACCTTAACTCTGCCAGTCGAGTACTTACCGAAAAGCAGATAACTCACTTTTCTTTCATAGGGTAACATTGACTGGTTTCACTTGAAATTTCTTTTAAGTGTGGCGTTTCTAAACTTTGAAATATTCACCTAAAATCAACCGAGTAACAAACTGAAATACTCACCTGCTATTAGGAGAGATCCCAGTGCTGGATCTTGGTGCCCAGCACTGACCCTGAAAAGTACTTACAAACCATACTTACCGCTAACTTAATGTTCGAGGCATATCAGCTGCAGATTACACACTTTTGCATAGATCGCCATCTGGTGTTGGGCCCAGATGTTTGCAGTGTGTTTTTCCTCTTGGAAATTCTTTGGAAGTCACGAGATCGTATTGCGCATGTGCTTCGGCTCCATCCTCAGATTGTTTTTTTTTTTCTGCCATCTGGCTCGGATGTAATCTTCGCGCTCCGGTTCCGAACAGCTTCCAGTTAAACGATCCACGCGCAATCCTCACCCCAATCGCTGTATTGTGTCGATCGCGATCTCTTCAATCAACGCGCCTTCTCATCGACACAAACCTTCGGTTCCAGTCGTCGACGGCGGCCTTCGGGCCTACCCAGGCTCCGGTCCCGGCTCATGGAAAGAACTCCATTTAAAAAGTGCCCAGGATGTGGGTCCAAATTTTCCCACACCGATCTTCATGAGGTATGCAACCTCTGCCTCTCCCCTGAACACGAGGCTCGAGACTGTCCGGCCTGTAAGTCTTTCCGATCCAAAAAGACTATTCGGGACCGGAGAGCCAGAAGGAACATGGCACACTCCTCGACGTCCATTGCAGTCGACATCTTCGGAGACTACATCGACGATCCGGATCATCATCACACCGAAGAGGACCTCGTCAGCGCTTCCGAGGCCGACTAGTCAGATGTGGAAGACATCACTCCGGCCCAGAGGTTCGTGAGTACCAATCTACCACACACCCGCGCCGACACCCAAAAAGGCTTCGGTCACGCCTTCGCCTCCGGGCCTGGGCAAGACCAGAGACACTGCTTCACACACCCCACCTTCGGGCCTGGTGAAGAAGCCAAGTAAGCCTTCCGGTGGCTCGGGCTCGAGCCAGCCAGCCTACCAGCGGTGCCGAGAAACACACTTCGGCACTGAAAAAGAAACCGGCCTCCACCTCGACACCGAGCTCCGCACCGAAACCCTCAGGATCGAAACCCAGCTCTTCGGTACCGACGCCATCTTCGGTACCGACCAAACCACACAAGGCCACCGACACTTCCAAGCCGAAGCCCATTTCGGCACCGACAAAGAGACCGGAGTGTCCCAAGCCGGGTTCTAAACATCAAACCGGCACAGAAAAACCTAAAAAGTCCTCGGCCCCGACGCTTTCGGCGCCGACGGACCAAATTACCTCACCAGGGCTATTTACACCGGATCCCTTGCAAAAAACTCACCAAGGATCCAAAAACTGGACATTTGACACTCTACCAAAAAGAGACATTTGGAGAAGCCTGCTCCACCTCCACCTCCAAAGAGGAAGGACTCTGCTACCTCTCCGTTCAGAATACCTTCCCCTCCCCCTCCTCCTTCCCCACTTCCAACCCCTCCGCCCTCTCCACCCCATCGTTCTCCTACCCCGTCTCCCAACGATGATGATCAGGCGGACCCATATGATGATACAGGGGATGTGCCACAAGACTCCACCCCTACAGGATCCCCCAGATCCATGGGACAATTACAATAT
Source organism: Triturus cristatus (assembly GCF_964204655.1). NCBI lineage: Eukaryota > Metazoa > Chordata > Amphibia > Caudata > Salamandridae > Triturus > Triturus cristatus. The sequence continues at coordinate 1,153,319,046 of NC_140580.1, read as the reverse complement.
TCCAGATATCCCCAACGTCCCACAAGACGATATTTACCCTTCTAGGCCATCTCCACCAAAAGATTCATTAGGGTTCAACCATCTTCCGCAAAGGGCAGCACATTATCACGGGGTGGACTTGCATACCGACCCCGTGGAGGAAGATTTCCTTTTAGACACATTTGATACTTCACATAGGTCCACCTCCATACTGCCCATGCTCAAAGGGGTGGTAAAGCATGCGGCAGAAGTTTTTAAAGACCCAGTTAGAGCCAGGGTCATTAACCCACGTATTGAAAAAAAATACAAACCTGCTCCCTCAGATCCCTCTTACATCAGAGGACCAGCGCCACTAGATTCCTTAGTGGTATCTACGGCACGTAAAAGGGCAAATTCACAAGCATCAGGTGATGCACCTCCACCTGACAAGGAGTCAAAACTGCTAGATGCATCAGGCAAACGCACAGCATCCCAGGCGGCCAACATATGGCATATAGCAAACACTGAGGCACTGCTGACCAGATATGACAGGGCTCATTATGACGAATTGGAAAGCATAATGCACCATCTCTGAAAAATATAAAGCTAGGGCCAACGAGTTAATTCAAGAGGGTAAAACAATCACAAATACCTCCATACGTTGTGCCCTAGATGCAGCAGACACAGCCTCCAGGGCCATCAACACCAGCGTTCTTCTCTGTCGCCATGCTTGGCTAAGGGTATCTGGTTTTAAACCAGAAGTACAAGCCTCCATCCTTAACCATCCCTTTGACCAGGAACATCTATTCGGGCCAAAGGTGGATGAGGCCTTCGAAAAGATGAAAAAGGACACGGATACTGCAAAATCCATGGGGGCCTTACTGTTGCACCCGCCCAGACGCTCATTTCGCTGCTCCTCCTTTCGGAGTACATCCAGAGGCTACTCCTCAGACACAGCGTCCACATCATACAAATCCCCTACTCGGACTACCTTTACTAAAGGTTACCCAAGAGGCGGCTACAGGGGTAACAGCAACAAGGGCAGAGGCAAAAAAACCACGCCCGTTCTGCCACACCTCCTACCCAATGACTCCCCCCCCCCCCCCTCCCCCTCCCCCTCCCCTTCCCCCTCCCTTCATGTCTGGGCGACCATCACCTCAATGGGTGACCCAAATAATTCGGTCAGGCTACTCAATACATAGAATTCTCACAAAGGGGGAAAGGTGGGGGAGGGTCCAAGGGATAAGTTTAAAGACCAGCTACAGTATAAATCCCCTAACCAACATATACTTTACAAAGATACTGAGGGTCTAATGTTCTGTATGAGGAAGACACTAACAAAACAGGCAAGTTGAAACCCGAAAACAAACATTGGTAAGAAGCATATCAAAACTGATTTAGTTCCCATCACCCACCAAAGGTGGCTTATCATCATCTGGGAACTCAGGACTGTACTGAGAGAACCAACCACTCTGATGGTAATGGTGGTTATCCAGTTGTCCCAGGAGTGAGTACAAACGGTAGGGTGATGGTTGCAGTGCAAAGAATGAAAAATATAAGGGAAAAGTGCTATTAAAAATGGCTATCAAGATGCTATAAATTTTATTCTGGCGCTATCTTGATGTCACTTTAAAATCAGTGCGTGGACAGCTTAACAAATAACTGTCGGATCGACGGTCTACATGTTTCGGCTACTGGACATTAGAGTCCAAGCTCTCATCAGGACCATATTGCGCTACTGCAAAAAGTGTTAGAAAATAGGAAAACAGAAAAAATAAAGATTATCAACCAAGTTGATATACCATACAACCTGGTCAGATCTGTGTGTCCCTATGGAACTGTTACAGGTGAAGAACCTAAACGTGAGTAAAACAAAAAGGGTTCAGCCAGATCTTGTGAAATGTTAGTGTGAATACAGAACATATTATAAAAAAACATTTTGTATATTATTATTTATCCTAATCGAAGTATTGCATAGCCATAGTCAGATCAATACTCGGTATGTGCACTTACCCGGGAGAATATGGGTACGCACCTCGCCTCGCCTGGCATCTGCTCATGGTGTTGAGGCACCGCTCTACAAGAGGAAATTTCAAGTGTAACATTTAATATTAATCCCAGTGGACCAGAAAAGTTCAGTACACGGGGGTTAAGAGAAATGACCATAGGAGCGCTCAGCTAGACAAGTGTAAAAACATGGCAGAGTAATGGATTAAAAACAGAGCAAGAGGAGCACCTTCTTATCATGTGTTGTGATATAGACCAATTATCACATCTTAGCGCGGAGAAAAACCGTGCTCATGAGTTGTTATTATGAAAAACACTATTGTGCATCACAAAGAGGGACCGGATGTCCTAACAGTGTCAGTCTGAGACTTCTTAGCTGTCTGTAAAGGCCCATGAGAGATGGACTTAAGAGAGCCTCCCCAGTAGTAGGATGCCCAGACAGAAAAACTCAAAACAAAATGTGTCACCAAGGTTACGGAAGAATCGGCGCTGATATTAACGCGCCGATGCGCGAGGTGAGAGTCATGCGATTCAGTAGGAGTTTGAGGAAAGAAACTGAAAGCACCCACCTGTCCGTCGGTACCCCGCTCTGTCACCGGAGCTAGAAGGGGAGGTGACGAATGAGCTTGCCAAACACCGTAATATCGCGTCAAAGCGCGAAAAACGTGAAAAGCACTTCCGTGTTAGTAATGACGGAACGTGTTGAGGTCAAAAAAGCGTGCTATTTAGGGTAGCTGGGAAATGGAGTGCTGAGTTACCGGGAGTGTCTTAATACGGTCAGTAGTAACCCAAACAGTGAGTAGAGACAGGTAATTAATCGTGATATGCAGACTCACGTACACTTCTATTAGATTGGTTTTACAAACACCAATTCTAAAAGTAAGTTACAGCAGGTGGTGTGAGTAACTAGCAAATAGTCATCTACCAAGAAGGTGACATGCTGGATAGTCAAAGTATGCAAAGTCGCTTGTTCCACTGAATTTGTGTAGATATCACAGTCGCAAGTAAGGTGTGTTTATGCGTACCAGTTGAAATCTAACAAAGACGGATATGAGACAAAAAAGACCAGACAGAGTATAGGTCAAATGTTTCATACATTTAAAGTGACGACCACGGAATTTCGTCGTTCAGGCCAAAAATGTCACTTTTAAGTTTGAAAACCCATTTCTGTTCTTTAAGGAACAGAAATTTAGTGATATCTGTGACATGTGCAGGAATAAACGGTTGTTCTATGACCAACCACCTCAAGTCTTCTGGTTTGTGTTTGAGTGACAAGAAATGGTTGGTGAGTTTGGTGGCCTGTTTGTTCCGTCTAATTGTGCTCTTGTGCTCATTAATGCGTCTCTTCACCTTGCGTGTGGTCATACCAACATAACGCAAAGAGCAGGGACAAGTGATAAGGTATAAGACTTTGTCTGTGTTACAGTTGGTATGTTTTTTAAGGACCCAAGGAATACCTGTGCCCATATCGATCGTCTTTGTGACCTGCGTCTGTGGACATGCTGAACATTGTCCACATGGGAAATGACCCTGGACCGGTGGTAAATCCCATAAGGTGTTGGTGTTAGTGGGAACTTTGCATTTCGGTCTAGTGTGTACGAGACTGTCTCTGAGATTGGTACCCCTTTTGAAGGAGAATAAAGGATAAGGCAAACTCTCATTGCCTATGTTCAAAACACGCCAGTGTTTTCGCACCGTTTTCTGTACTTGGTTAGACCAAGTACTGAAAGTGTTCACAAATGTCATTCTAGACAATGGAGGCTTGGGCACGGGAGGTTCTATTAGAGCTCCTCGGTTGTTGTTCGAGGCTCTTTTCCAAGCCCTTCTCACTAGACGCTTGGGGTATTGTCTGTCTCTCAGTTGAATGGAGAGGTCCTCTGCATGTTGATTAAAAGTGCTGACATCGGAGCAATTTCTGCGAATACGCAGAAACTGTCCAACTGGGAGGTTTTCCCGAAGGGACCTGGGATGATGACTACTGAAGCTCAAAAGGGAGTTCTTGGAGAGGGGTTTTCTATATAGTTCACTACCAAGAGTACCCTCATTCGGATAGATCACTAGGTCTAGGAAGGGCAGACGGTTTTTGTCTGAAACAGTGAACCGCAAGAATTCATTTCTAGAGTTCAGCCAAGCATGGAAATCTAGCAGCGAGGCCAGGGAACCTTGCCAGATAACCAGAATATCGTCAATAGACCTCTTCCAGATTTTTATCTGGTCTCTAAATGGATTAGTCTGAATGAGGATATTGTTCTGCTCAAAGAGATGGACATACAGATTGGCCAGGCTGGGAGCAAAAATACTGCCCATAGATGTGCCCGAGACCTGAAGATATATAGTCTCCTCAAATTTGAAAAAGTTTTCCATCATGGCCAGCCTGGCCAAATCCATGATGAAATGCACTGGTGTTATCGAGTCCAAGTTTCTTGAGTCAAGTAGACTCTCAATGGCTTGTAAAGTTTCTATTTGTGGAATCGAGGTGTACAAAGATTCCACATCAAAGCTGACTAAGAGATCTGTTGCAATATCATAGCTGATATCAGGAAGTAGGCGTAGGACATCCTTGGTGTCTTGTAAGTAACTGGGCATTTCCTTGACAAGTGGACGAAGAAAAAAGTCAACAAAAGCGGAGAGGGGTTCCAAAAGGGAACCTATACCAGAAATGATGAGTCGCCCTGGGGGTGGTCTTTGGCTTTTATGTATTTTAGGTAATACATAAAAGTGTGGCATCACAGGATGAGTAGGTGTCAGGAAGCGAGCTTCCTGCTCTGTGATCCAGCCAGCTACTTTCACATCCTCAACCAAGGCGAGAATTTCTCTGGTAAGTCTGGGTGTGGGATCCTCGGTCAGACGTTTGTATGACTTGGGGTCATCAAGTTGTCTTAAACATTCCCTGCGATAAGCCTCAGTGTCTAGAATGACAGTTGCCCCACCCTTATCGGCCGGTTTTATAATGATAGATTCATCATTGGCCTAGAACTAACATCTACCCCCCCCCCCCCAAACATTCCACCCAGGCAACGCTCATTGTCACATTCAACATTACTAAAGTAGGAGGTAATCTCCCTCCTACAAAAACAGGCAAAAGAACACGTTCCTGTCAATCAACAAAATATGGGGTCTACTCCCTATATTTTCTCATACCAAAAAGGGACGAGACTCTACGACCTATTCTAGATCTCCGGCGCCTAAACACATACATACACTCAGACCATTTTCACATCGTAACGCTTCAGCAGGTACTTCCGCTCTTCTCCCAAAACGACTTCCTCACCACACTGGACTTGAAAGACGCATACTTCCACATTCCAGTGCACCATGCTCACAGAAATTACCTCAGATTTGTAGTGGATGGACAACACTACCAAATCAAAGTGCTCCTGTTCGGAGTCACAACAGCACCACGGGTATTCACCAAGTGCCTGGCGGTGGTGGCGGCACACTTGAGAAGGCAGCACATTCACGTCTTCCCATACCTAGACGATTGGCTGATAAAAGCCACTTCATACAATCAGTGTGTACAACACACCGCCACCACAATCAAACTACTTCACCAACTAGGCTTCACGGTGAACCACCAAAAGTCCCAGCTACAACCATCCCACATAAAACAATACCTCGGTGCCACCATAGACACCTCAAAAGCGATAGCCTACCCCAATCCGGCCAGGATTGCAAGCATTCAGGCTTTCAGACAATAATTCATATCTCAACACTCCCTTCCAGCACGAGTGTTCATGCAACTTATAGGGATGATGGCCTCTTGCATTTTCATAGTGCCACACGCAAGACTCCAGATGCGTCCTCTCCAAGAGTGCTTAGCGCGCCAATGGAACCAGGCCCAAGGTCAACTGACATATCTGGTGTTGGTAGACGGTCGCACCCATCGCTCTCTGCAGTGGTGGAACACCACAAACCTTTCCAAAGGTCGACCGTTTGTTGACCCGGTTCCCCAGATAATACTAACAACGGACGCATCGCTCTCCGGCTGGGGAGCTCACCTATTACACCTCCCGTGCAGGGCACATGGACGCCTCAACACAAGTTACTCCATATCAACCATCTGGAGTTACTAGCAATCTTTTTAGCCCTGAAAACTTTTCAAACACAGATTTCAGGCAAGGCAGTCCTAATCCGCACAGACAACATGACTGCCATGTATTGTATACAAAAACAAGGCGGCACACACTCTCCACAGCTCTCTCAGCTAGCACAGAGCATATGGAGATGGGCAATACCCCAGAAAATCTTTCTCGTAGCTCAGCATGTCCCGGGAGTCCAAAACACAGTGGCAGATCTGCTCAGCAGGCAGACACAACAGATCCACAAGTGGGAGCTTCACCCGCAAGTTCATCACCCGTACTTTCAAATGTGGGGGCACCCACAGATAGACCTCTTTGCCACCCACCAAAACACAAAATGCCCAAGCTTCGCCGCCAGATACCCACACCCATTGTCCAAAGGAAATGCGATATGGATGAACTGGTCAGGCAAATTTGCATACGGTTTTCCGCCTCTCCCACTCATTCCATTAGTGGTGCGCAAACTACAACAACACTCCCTCACACTAATCCTAGTAGCTCCAACGTGGGCCAGACAACCGTGGTACACCACGCTGCTGGAACTCTCTGTAGTACCACACCAAAAACAACACCTCTCACCATGCCTCCTAACCCAGAACCATGGAGAGATCAGACACCCGGACCCAGCTCAGCTCAACCTTGCGATCTGGCTCCTGAAATCCTAGAATTTGGGTACCTAAATCTTCCCTCTGACTGTATGAACGTCATCAGAGAAGTTAGACGACCTGCCACTAGAGCGTGCTACGCCGCCAAGTGGAAACGTTTTGTTGTTTATTGCCATTACACCATCAATCCACTGGACGTGTCCATTCAACACATCATAGGCTACTTACTCTACCTATAAAGGTGCAATCTAGCCTATACGTCCATTCGACTACACCTCGCAGCAACTGCAGCTTACTTACAAAACAAGCAACATCTATCACTCTTCAGAGTACCTGCCATTAAATCCTTCATGGAAGGCCTAAAAAGAATCATTCCCCCCAGAGTACCACCCTCACCTGTGTGGAACTTAAATATTGTTCTCACAAGGCTAATGGGGCCTCCCTTCGAACCTTTACACAAATGCGAACTACAATTCCTAACATGGAAAACAGCTTTCCTTGTAGCCATCACTTCCCTTAGAAGGGTCAGTGAGATACAAGCACTTGCCATACAAGAACCTTTTCTTCAAATGCACCATAACAAAGTTGTTCTCCGTACCAACCCAAAATTCCTACCTAAAGTCATTTCCCCTTTTCACCTAAACCAATCTGTAGAACTACCAGTATTTTTATCGCAACCACAGACCGTTGCAGAAAGAGCTATGCACACGCTAGATGTCCAACGAACCTTACTCTACTACATCGAGAGAACACAACCTTTCCGCAAGACCAAACAACTGTTTCTCTTTCTCTCCACCACACAAGCAACCCCATCTCAAAATCAGGGATAGCTTGGTGGATTGTAAAATGCATTCAGATTTGCTACCACAAGTCAAAAAGAACGCTATCCGTTTCCTTCCCCCCCCCCCCCCCCCCCCCCCCCCCCCAAAGCCCATTCTACACGAAAGATAGGGGCTTCCATGGCATTTTTAGGGAACATCCCATTAGATGATATCTGCAAAGCAGCTACATGGTCAACACAGCACACTTTCACTAAACACTATTGTGTAGATGTGCAAACTAAGAAACAAGCTAGTGTGGGCCAGGCTGTACTCAAAACATTATGTTCGAGGCATATGAGCTGCAGATTGTACACTTGGCATAGATCGCCATCTGGTGTTGGGCCCGGATGTTTGCAGTTTGTTTTTGTTCTTTGGACAGTCTTTGGAAGTCACGAGTTCGGTGACTCCTTCTTCGGTCCGTACTGCGCATGGGCTTCGGCTCCATCCTCAGATTGTTTTTTTCCGCCATCGGGCTCGGATGTGATACTTCGTGCTCCGGCTTCGAACTTCTACGGTTCAATCCTCGGCGGAAAATCCTCGTTTCTTCGAGTTTCTTCATCATCATCTTCATCTCTCGAAGCGGCACTTTTCTCCATCCCGTACATCGGCACCGGCCTTCGGGCCCTCCTCGACTCCGGTCCCGGCCGATGGAAAGGACTCCGTTCAAAAAGTGCCCAAAATGTGGGTCTAAATTTCCCCACACCGACCTCCATCAGGTGTGTAACCTTTGCCTCTCTCCAGAACACGAGGCCAGAGACTGCCCCGCCTGTAAGTCTTTTCGATCAAAGAAGACCATCCGGGATCGAAGAGCTCGACGCACCATGGCGCACTCATCGTCCGCAGCTCCACCGGACATCTTCGGAGACGGCGCCGAAGCTTCAGGGCAACTACACACTGAGCAGGAGGAAGACGTCGTCAGCGCTTCCGAGGCCGACGACTCCGACGTGGAGGACATCACACCGGCGCAGCGGGTCGTGAGTACTGTACCCCCTCCCACCCCCGCGCCCAAAACAAAAGAGACTCAGGTTACACCCTCGCCTGCTGGCCTGGGTAAAACCAAGACCAAAGCTTCTATCACCCCACCTTCGGGCCCGGTGTCGAAGCCTCCAAAGTCTCACGGCAGCTCGGGATCGAGCCAGCCGACGCCCGGTGCCGAAAAACAGCATCCGGCACCGAAGAAAGTAATACCCAGCTCGACTCCGAAGCCACCGGTGCCGAAGCCTGGACTCTCGGTGCCGACCAAACACACATCCGTCGGCACCGACGCTCCGGCGCCGAAAACTCCCTCGACGCCGAAAAAACCGGAGGCCCCAAAAAAGCATGGCGCACAGAAACCATCGAAGCCCTCGGTTCCGAAATCATCGGTGCCAACGGACGATTCGGCGCCACTGGCTCTGTTTACACCAGACCCTTTACAAAAGACTCTGTCTAAAAATCCAAAGACTGGGCTATTGACTTTAATTATCAAGAAAAGACGCCTTGATACTCCGGCTCCTCCTCCACCACCCAAACGGAAGGACTCTGCTACTTCTCCCCTCAGAGTGCCCTCCCCACTACCTCCTCCCCTGCCTCCTCCACCTCCTCCACCCCCCCTCCCAGGTCTCCGCCACCTTCACCTCATTAGTCTCCGACCCCGTCCCCAGATCCGGACGACGGGGACCCGGACTATGACCCGGCGGACGCCCCAACGGATCCCACTCCACCGGGGACCCCAGACCCATGGGAAGATTACAACAACCCTGATATACCTGATCTGCCTCAGGACGACCTATACCCATCCAGGCCGTCTCCTCCAGAGGACTCCTTAGGGTTTCATCATTTAGTGCAGAGAGCAGCACACTACCATGGGGTGGACATGCACAGCGAACCAGTGGAAGACGACTTCCTACTGGACACATTTGACATACAGGACAAATCCACATCTATTTTGCCCATGCTTAAGGGTGTCACCAAGCATGCCGCTGAAGTGTTCAAAGACCCTGTCAGGGCCAGGGTACTGAACCCTAGAATAGAGAAAAAGTACAAGGCGGCACCCACAGACCCTGCATACATTAAGGGCCCTGCTCCCTTAGATTCCCTAGTTGTCTCTACAGCTAGAAAGCGGGCTAACTCCCAGTCCTCAGGAGAAGCCCCACCGCCAGACAAGGAATCCAAACTCCTAGACGCGTCTGGCAAACGCACCGCCTCTCAAGCTGCAAACATGTGGCGCATTGCAAACACACAAGCGCTACTTGCGCGCTATGACAGAGCACACTACGACGAACTTGAGGCTCTTATGCAACTCCTTCCCGAAAAACACAAGCGCAGGGCTCATGAACTGATACAGGAGGGTAAACTAATTACAAACACCTCCATTAAGTGTGCCCTCGATGCAGCCGACACTGCTTCTAGAGCCATAAATACCAGTGTCCTGCTTCGTCGCCATGCCTGGCTCAGGATCTCAGGGTTCAAGCCTGAAGTCCAGGCATCCATACTCAATCACCCTTTTGACCAACAATCTCTCTTTGGGCCAAAGGTAGACGAAGCGTTGGAAAAGATGAAAAAGGACACACACAGCAAAGTCTATGGGGGCACTACAAACACAAGCCTCTAAACGTTCCTTTCGACGCTCGTCCTTTCGTGGCACAGGCAGAGGCTTCTCCACCGATAGCGCCTCTACCTCCTACAAGTCCCCTCCTCAAAATACCTTTTCAAAGGGCAACCAAAGGGGTGGTTACAGAGGCAACAACAATAAGGGCAGGGGCAAAACTAACACCACCCGTTCTGCCTCCCCACCCGCACAATGACTTCCCTCCGCTCCCCCCAGACCATCCCACTCCGGTCGGGGGCAGACTACAAAACTTTATCCACGTATGGGAGTCTATAACATCGGACAAATGGGTGACCCAAATCATTCGGTCAGGGTACTGTCTCGAGTTAACATCTACCCCACCCAATATCCCACCAAGGCACCGTCCAATGTCTCAAGAACATTCCACACTGCTCAAACAGGAGGTACTCTCCCTCCAAAAACACGCTATAGAGCAGGTCCCCGTCAATCAGCAAAATCTAGGGGTCTACTCCCTATATTTCTTAATACCAAAGAAAGACTGGACCCTCAGGCCCATTCTGGACCTCCGGCCTCTAAATGCCTACATACATTCAGACCATTTCCACATGGTCACCCTACAACAAGTCCTCCCGCTCCTCTGTCAGGGAGACTTTCTCACTACCTTGGATCTGAAAGACGCATACTTTCACATTCCAATACACCCCTCTCACAGGAAATACCTCAGGTTCGTGGTGGACGGGCAGCATTACCAATTCACGGTTCTCCCCTTCGGGGTCACCACCGCACCACGGGTGTTTACCAAATGCCTAGCGGTAGTAGCAGCACACCTCAGACGTCAACATATTCACGTCTTCCCTTACCTAGACGACTGGCTGATAAAAGCCGCGTCCTACCACCAATGTGTGCAACATACAAACAGCACCATCCAACTGCTCCACCAGCTAGGCTTCACGGTGAACTATCAAAAGTCCCACCTCATACCATCTCACACAAAGCAATATCTCGGGGCCACTATAGACACCTCCAAGGGTATTGCCTATCCAAACTCAGCCAGAATCACAAGCATTCAAGCCTTACGCAAAACATTCCTTCCTCAACACTCTCTTCCAGCAAGAGTGTTTATGAAGCTCATAGGAATGATGGCGTCTTGCATTTTCATAGTGCCCCATGCAAGACTCCACATGCGTCCACTTCAAGAGTGCCTAGCACAACAGTGGAACCAGGCCCAGGGTCAACTGATGGATCTGGTGTTGGTGGACGGCCGCACACATCACTCTCTGCAGTGGTCGAACACCACAAACCTTTCCAAAGGGCGGCCGTTCCTGGACCCGGTTCCTCAGGTGATTCTAACAGCGGACGCATCGCTCTCCGGCTGGGGAGCGCACCTCCTACACCTCACAATGCAAGGTCTATGGACGCCACAGCAAAAATCGCTCCACATCAACCATCTGGAGCTCTTGGCGATCTTTCTAGCCCTAAAATCTTTCCAAAAACAGATTTCGGGCAAAGCAGTCCTCATTCGCACAGACAACATGACTGCAATGTATTATATCCAAAAACAGGGGGGGGACACACTCCCCAGCTCTCCCGCTTAGCCCAGAGCATATGGAGATGGGCAATTCCCCAAAACATCTTTCTCCTGGCACAACACGTTCCAGGCGTACAAAACACCATGGCAGATCTGCTCAGCAGACAAACGCAACAACTACACGAATGGGAACTGCATCCGCAAGTTCTTCACCCATTCTTCCAACAGTGGGGGCATCCTCAGATAGACCTCTTCGCCACCCACGAAAACAAAAAATGCCCAAGCTTCGCCGCCAGATACCCACACCCATTGTCCAAGGGCAATGCGATATGGATGAACTGGTCAGGCAGATTTGCATACGCCTTTCCACCTCTCCCACTAATTCCATTAGTGGTAAGGAAGCTACAACAACACTCCCTCACACTCATTCTAGTAGCTCCGACGTGGGCCAGGCAGCCGTGGTACACCACACTACTACAACTATCAGTGGTACCACATGAAAAACTGCACCTATCCCCATGCCTCCTAACCCAGAACCATGGAGAAATCAGGCACCCGGACCCAGCTCAGCTCAACCTGGCGATCTGGCTCCTGAAATCTTAGAATTTGGATACCTTAACCTTCCCCCTGATTGCATGAACATCATCATGGAAGCCAGACGTCCTACCACTAGAGCATGCTATGCCGCAAAGTGGAAAAGATTTGTAATTTACTGCCGTAATAATACAATCAACCCTCTAGATGCATCCATACAGCACATCATATGCTATCTGCTCCATCTTCACAGGTGTAACCTGGCATATTCATCCATACGCCTACACCTAGCAGCGATCGGTGCTTATCTACAAAACAGACAGCATTTATCACTCTTCAGAGTGCCCGCTATTAAAGCCTTTATGGAAGGCCTTAAACGAGTAATTCCTCCCAGGGCACCACCTTCCCCTGTATGGAATCTAAATTTAGTTCTTACACGGCTAATGGGTCCGCCCTTCGAACCAATGCATAAATGTGAGCTACAGTTTCTCACCTGGAAAACAGCTTTTCTCGTAGCTATTACTTCCCTTAGAAGGGTTGGTGAAATACAAGCATTCACTATACAGGAACCCTTCCTACAAATACATCACAGCAAGGTCATACTTCGCACAAATCCGAAGTTTCTGCCCAAGGTCATTTCCCCCTTCCATCTCAATCAATCGGTGGAATTACCTGTCTTCTTCTCGCAACCTCAATCTGTTGCAGAGAGGGCCTTACACACACTCGATGTTAAAAGGGCCTTGTTGTACTACATACAAAGAACGCAACCTTTCAGGAAGACTAAACAATTGTTCGTTTCCTTCTCTCCACCACATTAAGGCAACCCCATCTCTAAATCAGGGATAGCTAGGTGGATTGTAAAGTGCATACAAATTTGCTATAGAAAGGCAAAAAGAACATTATCTGTTCCGCCTAAAGCCCACTCTACAAGAAAGTTAGGGGCTTCGCTGGCTTTTCTAGGGAATATACCCTTAGATGACATCTGCAAAGCAGCCACATGGTCTACATCGCACACCTTCACAAAACATTACTGTGTAGATGTGCATTCCAAGCAGCAAGCTAGGGTGGGCCAGGCTGTACTAAAGACACTTTTTCAAACCACTGCAACGGATACCGGTGGTCGCCGCTAAGGTTGGGTACTGCTATATAATCTATGCTAAGTGTACAATCTGCAGCTCATATGCCTCGAACGGAATATGCTACTTACCAGTATGCATCTGTTCTTGGCATGTAGAGCTGCAGAGTTGTACACGCCCACCCGCCTCCCCGGCTACCTGTATCCGTTCCAGTACATCTTATTTAGATACAACACACATGGGTTTCTCACTGTTATTACTACGCTCCATCATTTCCCTGTTGGCGAAAAATAATCTGAGGATGGAGCCGAAGCCCATGCGCAGTACAGACCGAAGGAGGAGTCACCGAACTCGTGACTTCCAAAGAACAAAAACAAACTGCAAACATCCGGGCCCAACACCAGATGGCGATCTATGCTAAGTGTACAACTCTGCAGCTCTACATGCCAAGAACAGATGCATACTGGTAAGTAGCATATTCCTTCAAACCACTGCAACAGATACCGGTGGTCGCCGCGAAGGTTGGGAACTGCTATATAGTCTATGGAAAAGTGTGTAATCTGCAGCTCATATGCCTCGAACGGAATATGCTACTTACCAGTATGCATCTGTTGTTCACATGTAGAGCTGCAGATCTACACACGCCCACCCGCCTCCCCGGCTACCTGTATCTGTTCCAGTTTATCTTATTTAGATACACACATGGGTTTCTTCACTGTTATTACTATGCTCCATCTTTCCCTGCTGGCGAAAAACAATCTGAGGATGGAGCCGACGCCTATGTGCAATACGATCCAAAGGAGGAGTCACCGACCTCGTTACTTCCAAAGACTTTCCAAGAGGAAAAACAAACTGCAAACATCCGGGCCCAACACCAGATGGCGATCTATGCAAAAGTGTGTAGATCTGCAGCTCTACATGCCAAGAACAGATGCATACTGGTAAGTAGCATATTCCTTTCTTCCATAGGAAACCATTGACTGTTTTTCTGTGAAATTTCTTCTAAGTGTCGATTTTGCAAACTTACAAAATATTCGTTAAAAATTGCCTGTATAACCTAAACGCAGTCTATCAACTGCTTACAGGTGGTATACTAGTGCTGGATCCTGGATCCAACACTGAACCCGAAAAAGTAACCATAACCCCACTTACCGGCTAAGTGAATTTCCTCACATAGGATAACATTTGTAATTTTTTTAGAAAAAGTTTCTAAGTGTCAACTTTTAAAATACCAAAATATTGCTTAAAACTCACAACAGTAACTAAAACGAATTTACTCACTTGTTTCCAAGAACTGTCCCTGGACTGAATCTAGGATCCAGTCCTAGAGTTAGAAAAGTAATCCTGAAAGTAATCAATTGCATTTAACTTAAAATTCCCATTGAGCTCAATGTATTATTGTGTTTGAAATTGTGTTGCCTATTGCAACAAACAAACTATGCATTCAAAAGTCAACTGCCTATTGCAAAGTATTTAAATAAATCATCTCATTCTGAGAAAGTATATTTTAATACCTATTGTTAGTTCTAAAATAAAACAACCATATATTTTTACATACAAACCATTGGCCTAGAGTTCAGTTATTGAGTGTGTGAAACCATTTTGCTGACTGAGTGTGTGCAACAAATGCTTTACACTGTCCTCTGATACTGCCTTACTGCTCGACCATGGTACCACTTTAGGGAGTAAGGTTATATCTAACTTTAGCCTCTGTCAAACCTCTGCGGACTCTGTACCTATTTGGGAACAGTATATACAGAGCCACTTTCCTACAATACCATGCAAGAAAGATGGCACTTTCTCACAACACACGACTCAAGAAGGAGATTTACACCAATTTGAAAAATATATACTTTGTATTTTAAGATCAAGATCTTCGCAAAAAGGTAAATACATTTTGAAAAAATACTTTTCACATTGAAAAATGTGCACTTGGAAACTTTTCAGAACAGGTCAATGTTATATTAAGGGGAGAACTATATCAGTCAAACAGGTAAGTAACACAATTACAATTCCAGTCTTCGGTACCATGGGTTAGCAAGGTACAATGGTCAGATGAGTATTAAAGCTGCACCACCAGCGGCACCGGGGCAGCCGGGTGCAGAGGTAAAAGTCAAGAGTTCAGCCCAATGCGTTTCATAGGAGACTGGGGGCAGCCGGGTGCAGTGGCAATTTCAGTGTTTGGCGCCCAATGCTCTTCAGTGGGGATTCCTCTTTTGGCAAACAGGCTGCAGGCGTGGCACTAGAGGTTGCTAGAGTAAGACCAGCGACAGCAGAGGTAAGTTGAGATGTAGGGGTCGTAGGGGCACAGTCTGTTCGACTCACCAAGGCCCAGGGCCTTTGGGTGCAGGGGGTGCTTTGGCGTCCGAGTCTTACTGGAGCTGGTCGTGGTCCGAGATAGCCTCTGGATTCACACTGCAGGTGCTCCTATGAAGATAAGGAGAGGTTGTGGAACTCTGGATATTAAGTCAGTGTCAGGGGGGAGACTTCACTGCACAGGTAAGCCACTCTGACTCGGGCCGTGGGCGTCTGGTGCAGAGTGGGCAGGCATCTTGGTTTCAGCCGGATCCAGAGCCCTTGGAGTTTTTCTTCTGGACTTGTCTGCTTTCTGCGGGAGCTTGGAGCCTTTTCCGAAGGCAACAGTCCTCCCAGGGCTTTTAAAGGGAGTAGCAGGTAGGGCCAATGGGCACCTTACCTGGGGTGGGTACACCCTTTATTATGCCACCTTCCTGTGGGAGGGGGGCATACACCTAGCCTTGATTGGAGGAATCTCCCCATCTTCAAGATGGTGGGGAATGAAAGATGTGCTTTATCTCGCCACCCCACCATAGGGGTGGAGTTGGCAGAGGTGGGCAAACCTATTCAAAGTTTTCCTGCCCAAAGTGAGGGTGTAAACCGGGGGCTGCCATATGCTGCTAGCACCAGAGGCTGGGAGTTGCATTACAAAGGCAGCAGGCATATGAAGCTTCCTCTTTGAGCACTGGCCCTTCCTGAGGGAGGAGGTATGACTCCTCTACCCACGATGTACATTGTTTTTGGTCCAAGAGAGCAGAAGCATTCCACCCAGGGATCCAGAAATAGGTCTGTGTGGCCAGTCAGTGCCCGCACCAGGGTTGGTGGGTTTTCAGGAGGCACGTCCGAGGTGCCCTCTGAGGGCATGTTTTAATAAATCTCACACTGGCGTCAGTGTGGATTTAATACAAGGAGCTGTTTGGTACCTGATACTCCTGGGTTCAGTGAAGCATACATCGTCCTGTTGAACTCAAGTTCTCAGCCCATGTAGTCTCTGACTTCCCTGGCACTTACAATTTTAAGGAATATACCCTAATAATGTAGGGGGCATATCTACTCATGCAGATATGCCCACACACATGATATAATGCACCCTGCCTTAGGCCTACTAGACAAGTGATTTCTCTATATCTTAGGCAGTGCTAGTTGGTATGGCACACAGGCAGTGTGTCATGTCGACCTTTTTGTCTGCACCAGGCCATGCTAGGTACCTTTTCTAGGGACTTGCAGGGGGTCCTGAATAGCTAATTCGGGTATAGTTTTAGGGAAGGAACAGTTGTACTGGGAACCTGGACAGTAGGGACCCTGTAATCTACAGTCTCAGTTGCATCAAAAGCCATGCAAAAAGTGTGTGTGGGGGTTGCTGTAATAGAACCCCATTTTCGCACGCTACCCTTAGAAGTAGCAGTGACACTCTGGTCAGTATTTTTTCACTTTCGAATGGCTGAACTTGTCTAACTTAGCTGAAAAAGTGCAGTAGGTGTACCAGTGGGTCTAAAGCAGTATGGGAGCCTTCCAGACACAGCTCGAAGTACCATAAGATATCCAGGGCATAGGACATTCTATCCCTCAGTAGACTGCCAGGGATCCTGGGTGTGGCGGCGCAGATGTACTTGCCTTAGTTGCATCTGCACCACGGCCGCACTAAATGGGTCCAGTCGTACAGCAACTGGACTACTACCTCCGGTGACTGGCGACACCTAAAAATGGCTGTCCAGTCCAAACAAGCACTTAAACATGTGCACCTCACTTCAGAAAAAGTGCATGTGCAATATAAATAAGGACCCAACCTCCAATTTCTTAAACTGTTGAACAAGCCCCAAAACTAAGCTTAGCAGAATTCTCTTGAAGGGGTGCCAAAGTGACACCCTCCGTACACCAAAGTGTGGGTATCAAATTGGTTTCTATTGCAAAAAAATAATCTTATGTGGACTGCGAAACTTTAATCACCCGTCACCTTTTGGATTTTACCATTTCTGGGATATAGTCCTAGTCCAAATATTTAACTTACTGATGCAGTTGTGCTTGGACTGCTGATGCCACCTATTTTGGATAGCCCAAGTGTCTACTAAAGACTGTAGAGTCCAGAATGCAGCAGCAGGCTTATCGCCTGAAAGGACTCCATACATTTAGCTGTTTTCATAAATGTCCACAAATTAGATATGTGAAATGGATGCATTTTAAGGCTCTTAGATACTACTGTCACATTCTGATACAATCCCGGAGACTGAGACATTCATCATGTACTCACCTTAATGGGTTTGTGTGGATGGTGCTTGTAATTCCATAACCAGGGCAGGAGGAGTTGGAAAGAATGATGATCCAAGCTTCCAGTGAATTTAGGCAAATTTTATTCCAGGTGAAAATCTGTAAAATGCTCACATTTGCGCTTTGGAAATAGCTGCCTTGTTCTACAGCCACACATGGCCACTTGTAATGTGGATGCATGCTTTGCACGATACTTTTATTGCTCTTAACCAAATTGTGTGAAAAATTGTCTATTTCCTGACTGCCTTACTTCCCTCATTTGATAAAAGTGAGTGTTTCTGAGACAGACCCTGGAAAAAAATGAACCCTGCACATTTACATTGAAAGTGGTGCTTGGTAATGATGCCAGAGAATGTGTTTTGACGCAGGTGCCTTGGTTTTACCTCTAATAAGTGGTCTTCCTATGTTTGAATGGACATTGCATCTCATAGCTATCCTTATGTTTATAGACCAGGAATACCATTGATGGAATCTATTTATTCATTTTGAGTTTTCTGCCTTGGTTTCCTCAGGCCTTCAAGAAGAAGTAGATTATGCTGAGAAATTAAAGTTCAGTGAAGATGAGGAGGATGAGGAAGCACTGAAAGAAGGGAGGCTTAAATGGTAAGATCTGTAATTTTGGTCACAAGAAAAATCCTTTCGCTCCTACCCTCTCGCTGCCCCTCCCTAGTCTTCATTTTATTTCCATTCGCTGCATCCTCATGATTTTTCACCACTCCCATCCTTTTCCTAGCCTCCACTCTCACCACTCTTGCTGCTTCCCCTCCTGTCTTTCTGTTCCTTTTGTCTGTTCTACTTAGGTTGTCTGTGTCCCTTCAGCTTTCCCTTTCTTTACCTGAGCCCCTCTCATCTCTCCAGCTTCCACCCAGTCTACAGTCCACATGCCTCGTCCACACCTTCGGTCCAACTTCCCCAGTTTCCCACTACCCTTCTTCCACATTTAAGTTGATCACATTTCTTTTTTCTTCCCAATCTGACACTTCTCCCTCCACTGCTCACTTTTTAAACATTTCTGCAGTATTGATTTGTCTTGTTTGAAAAGTGTTTAAAAAAATAAATAAATGTATGTTCGAGGCATATAAGCTGCAGATTATACTCTGTGCATAGATCGCCATTTGGTGTTGGGCCCGGATGTTTGCAGCTTGTTTTTCTTCTTGGACAGTGTTTGGAAGTCACGAGTTCGGTGACTCCTCCTTCGGTCCGTACTGCGCATGGGCTTCGGGTCCATCCTCAGATTGTTTTTTTCCGCCATCGGGCTCGGATGTAATACTTCGTGCTCCGGCTTCGAACCTTTCCAGTTCGACCTTCGACGAAAAATCCTTGTCCATCGAGATTTTTCAGACAAAATCATGTTCTTTATCTCTCTCTTCGGCACTTCTTCGATTCCAGGCATCGGCGGCGGCCTTCGGGCCTATCTCGACTCCGGTCTCGGCCGATGGAAAGGACTCCCTTTAAGAAGTGCCCTAAATGTGGGTCTAAATTTCCCCACACCGATTTACATCAGGTGTGTGCAACCTCTGCCTCTCTCCCGAACACGAGGTCCGAGACTGCCCCGCCTGCAAGTCTTTTTGATCGAAAAAGACTATTCGGGATCGAAGAGCTAGACACACCATGGCGCACTCCTCGACCTCGGCTCCACCTGACATCTTCGGAGAAGACCTCGAAGCTTCGGGACAGCAGCACACCGAACAGGAAGACAACCTCGTCAGCGCTTCAGAGGCCGACGACTCCGACGTGGAGGAGATCACACCGGCGCAGAGTGTCGTGAGTACTCTACCCCCTCCCGCGCCCACACCGAAAGAGACTCCGGTTACACCTTCGCCTCCAGGTCTAGGCAAAACCAAACATACCGCTTCCATCACCGCACCTTCGGGCCCGGTGAAGAAGCATCATAAGTCTTCCGGCGGCTCGGGCTCGAGCCAGCCTACTAGCAGTGCCGAAAAACACCCTTCGGCACCGAAGAAAACCACACCAAGCTCCGTTCCGAAGCAATCGGTGTCGAAACCTGGCCTCTTGGTGCCGACCAAACAAATCCCTCGGCGCCGAAACTCCCGTGCCGAAACCTGCCGTGGCACCGAACAAAAATCGGAGGCCCCGAAAAAGCATGGCACAGATAAACCAAAGAAGCCGTCGGCCCCGAAGACATCGGCGCCAACAGATCAATCGGTGCCGGAGGAACTATTCACGCCAGATCCTCTACAAAAGACTTTAACAAAGGATCCAAAGACTGGACATTTTGACTGTCTTCAAAGAAAAGACATTTAGACAAACCAGCTCCTCCTCCACCGCCAAAATGGAAGGACTCTGCCACATCCCCTTTCAGAGTACCTTCCCCACCACCTCCACCTCCTCCGCCCCCTCCACCTTCTCCACCGTTGCCTCATCGCTCTCCAACCCCGTCTCCAGACCCTGATGACCAAGGGGATCCATACTATGATCCAACAGATGCCCCACAAGACCCCACCCCTCCGGGAACACCAGACCCATGGGAGGATTATCATAATCCAGACGTCCCAGATGTGCCT
Organism: Triturus cristatus; assembly: GCF_964204655.1. Lineage (NCBI taxonomy): Eukaryota > Metazoa > Chordata > Amphibia > Caudata > Salamandridae > Triturus > Triturus cristatus. Next base: position 1,153,298,802 of record NC_140580.1, on the reverse strand, counting down.
CAGGATGATCTTTATCCATCCAGGCCATCTCCACCAGAGGACTCCCTGGGGTTCCACCACCTGTTACAACGGGCGGCACATTATCATGGGGTGGAGTTACACAGTGATCCAGTTGAGGAAGACTTCCTACTTGATACCTTTGACATCGCAGATAAATCCACCGCTAAATTACCCATGCTTAAAGGGGTGACCAAACATGCGGCAGAGGTTTTCAAAGACCCAGTCAGGGCTAGGGTCTTAAACCCCAGAATAGAGAAAAAATATAAGGCCGCCCCCACAGATCCTGCCTATATTAAAGGGCCCGCGCCCCTAGACTCATTAGTGGTATCCACAGCTAGGAAGCAGTCCTATTCTCAGTCATCAGGTGAAGCTCCACCACCCGATAAGGAGTCCAAGCTCCTAGACGCGTCCGGCAAACGCACTGCCTCGCAAGCTGCCAATATGTGGCGTATCGCCAACACGCAAGCGCTGTTGGCAAGGTACGACAGAGCGCACTATGATGAGCTGGAGACTATCATGCAACATCTCCCAGAGAAATATAAAAATAGGGCTCATGAACTAATACAAGAGGGAAAGACCATTACCAACACCTCTATTAAATGTGCACTTGACGCAGCAGACACAGCTTCCAGGGCTATAAACACCAGTGTTCTGCTTCGCCGCCACGCCTGGCTCAGAATCTCGGGTTTTAAGCCAGAGGTACAAGCATCTATACTAAACCACCCTTTTGACCAGCAACACTTATTTGGCCCAAAAGTAGACGAAGCCGTGGAAAAAATGAAAAAAGATACGGATACGGCGAAGTCTATGGGAGCATTACAGTCCCACCCTCCTAGACGCTCTTTTCGCCGCTCCTCCTTTCGAGGCACTGGCAGGGGCTACTCTGCCGATAACGCCTCCACATCCTACAAGTCCCCTCCTCAGGCTACCTTCACAAAGGGCTATCAAAGAGGTGGATATAAAGGAAACAATAAGGGCAGGGGCAAAACCAACACCGCCCGTTCTGCCACACCGCCCACACAATGACTTTCCCCTGCTCCCCCCAGACCATTCCACTCCAGTCGGGGGCAGACTACAAAACTTCTTTCAAACCTGGGAGACCATAACATCAGACAAATGGGTGACGCAAATTATTCGGTCAGGGTACTGTCTCGAATTACCATCCACCCCCCCCCCCCCCCCCCCCCCCCCCCCCAAATATTCCACCCAGGCACCGTGCAATGTCGCAAGAACATACCACAGTGCTCAAACAAGAGGTAATCTCCCTCCTGCAAAAACAGGCTATAGAGCAGGTCCCCATCGATCAACAAAATTTAGGGGTCTACTCTCTGTACTTTCTGATACCAAAAAGAGACGGGACTCTACGACCCATTCTAGACCTCCGGCCTCTCAATACATACATACATACATACATACATTCAGACCATTTTCACATAGTAACTCTCCAAAAAGTTCTCCCACTCCTCTGCCAGAACGATCTTCTCACCACACTGGACTTGAAAGACGCATACTTTCATATTCCAATACACCCTTCTCACAGAAAGTACCTCAGATTTGTAGTGGACGGCCAACATTATCCGTTCAAGGTTCTCCCCTTCGGGGTCACAACCGCACCAAGAGTGTTCACCAAATGCCTAGCAGTAGTGGCGGCACACCTCAGAAGACAACACATTCACGTCTTCCCTTACTTGGACGACTGGCTAATAAAAGCCACGTCCTACAACCAATGTGTGCAACATACAAACACTACCATCCAACTACTTCACCAGCTAGGCTTCACGGTGAACCACCAAAAGTCCCAGCTGATACCGTCTCACACAAAGCAATACCTCGGTGCCACTATAGACACCTCAAAAGCTATAGCCTATCCCAATCCACCCAGAATCGCAAGCATACAAGCCTTGCGTCAAAGATTCATTCCTCAGCACTCTCTCCCAGCAAGAGTGTTTATGAAGCTAATAGGGATGATGGCATCTTGCATTTTCATAGTGCCTCATGCAAGACTCCACATGCGTCCACTTCAAGAGTGCCTAGCACGCCAGTGGAACCAGGCCCAGGGGCAACTGACGGATCTGGTGCTGGATGGCCGCACCCATCGCTCTCTGCAGTGGTGGAACACCACAAACCTTTCCAAAGGGCGACCGTTCCTGGACCCGGTTCTTCAGGTGATTCTAACAACGGACGCATCGCTCTCCGGCTGGGGAGCGCACCTATTACACCTCACAGTGCAAGGTGTATGGACGCCACAACAGAGGTTACTCCACATCAACCATCTGGAGTTATTGGCGATCTTTCTAGCCCTGAAATCGTTTCAGAAACAAATCTCAGCCAAAGCAGTCCTCATTCGCACAGACAATATGACTGCAATGTACTACATTAAAAAAAAAACAGGGGGGGACACTCTCCACAGCTCTCTCGATTAGCACAGAGCATATGGAGATGGGCAATCCCGCAAAAAGTCTTTCTCCTGGCACAACATGTCCCAGGGATACAAAACACCTTGGCAGATCTGCTCAGCAGACAACGCAGCAAATGCACGAATGGGAACTGCATCCACAAGTTCTTCACCCATTCTGTCACAAGTGGGGGCATCCTCAGATAAACCTCTTCGCCACCCACGAAAACAAAAAATGCCCAAGCTTCGCCGCCAAATACCCACACCCATTGTCCAAAGGCAATGCGATATGGATGAACTGGTCAGGCAAATTTGCATACGCCTTTCCACCTCCCGCTAATTCCATTAGTGGTAAGGAAGCTACAGCAGCACTCCCTCACACTCATTCTGGTAGCTCCAACATGGGCCAGGCAGCCGTGGTACACCACACTACTACAGCTCTCGGTGGTACCACATCAAAAACTGCACCTGTCCCCATGCCTACTAATCCAGAACCATGGAGAAATCAGGCACCCCGACCCAGCTCAGCTCAACCTTGCGATCTGGCTCCTGAAATCTTAGAATTTGGATACCTTAACCTTCCCCCTGATTGCATGAACATTATCAGGGAAGCCAGACGTCCTACCACTCGAGCATGCTATGCCGCAAAGTGGAAGAGATTTGTTGTTTACTGCCGTAACAATACAATCAACCCTTTAGATGTATCCATACAGCACATCATATGCTATCTGCTCCATCTTCAAAGGTGTAACCTGCGTACTCATCCATCCGTCTACACCTAGCAGCAATTGCTGCTTACCTGCAAAACAGACAGCATTTATCACTTTTCAGAGTGCCTGCTATTAAAGCCTTCATGGTAGGCCTTAAAAGAGTAATTCCGCCCAGGGCACCACCCTCACCTGTGTGGAATCTAAACGTAGTTCTTACAAGGCTAATGGGTCAGCCTTTCGAACCAATGCATAAATGTGAGCTACAGTTCCTTACTTGGAAAACAGCTTTCCTCGTAGCTATCACTTCCCTTAGAAGGGTGAGCGAGATACAAGAGTTCACTATACAAGAACCCTTTTTACAGATACATCACAGCAAGGTGATTCTTCGCACAAATCCAAAATTTCTGCCCAAGGTCATTTCCCCCTTCCATCTTAATCAATCGGTGGAATTACCGGTTTTTTACTCGCAACCTCAATCTGTTGCGGAAAGGGCTCTACATACACTTGATGTTAAAAGGGCTTTACTGTACTACATACAAAGAACGCAACCTTTCAGAAAGACTAAACAGTTGTTTGTCTCCTTCTCTCCACCTCATAAAGGCAACCCCATCTCAAAATCAGGGATAGCTAGGTGGATTGTAAAGTGTATACAAATTTGCAATCACAAAGCAAAAAGAAAATTATCTGTTCCACCTAAAGCCCACTCTACAAGAAAGATAGGGGCTTCTATGGCTTTTCTAGGGAACATACCCTTGGATGACCTCTGCAAAGCAGCCACATGGTCAACACCGCACACCTTCACAAAACATTACTGTGTAGACGTGCACTCCAAACAAGCTAGTGTGGGCCAGGCTGTACTAAAGACACTGTTTAAAACCACTGCAACGGATACCGGTGGTCGCCGCTAGGGTTGGGTACTGCTATATAATCTATGCACAGTGTATAATCTGCAGCTCATATGCCTCGAACTGAATATGCTACTTACCAGTATGCATCTGTTCTTGGCATGTAGAGCTGCAGATCTATACACACCCACCCGCCTCCACGGCTACCTGTATTCGATCCAGTCTATCTTATTTAGATACAACACACATGGGTTTCGTTACTATTATCACTACGCTCCATCTTTTCCCTGCTGGCAAAAAACAATCTGAGGATGGAGCCGAAGCCCATGCGCAGTATGGACCGAAGGAGGAGTCACCGAACTCGTGACTTCCAAAGACTGTCCAAGAAGAAAAACAAACTGCAAACATCCTGGCCCAACACCAGATGGCGATCTATGCACAGTGTATAACCTGCACAGTGTATAGATCTGCAGCTCTACATGCCAAGAACAGATGCATACTGGTAAGTAGCATAATCCGTACAAACTGCAGGCGTCTTGTGCTTCTGAGGAGTGCTCTTTGGCGCCTGTGTGAGTCTCATCCAGTCCAGTTTTTTGTGTGCTTTCTGGCATTTGTAGTCGTGCATCATTAAATAGGGTGACTGACGTAGGGGTTATTCACAGCGCTTAGGCACCAAAGTGAGGTATGAATCGCTAAATAGAAACAACTTATTATTTTTGACACATTTATTATTTAACCTCTTGTAAGTTCAGGGCTACAGGTGCGCAAAGAAAAACTTGCATAGCTGAGATTCTAGCGCAGGGACCCGGGAAACTTCAGAGTGTGTTCCCTTAATAAAGGACTGTTCGACTGCTGTCAGGGGTGAAGCAGAATATTATCGCCAATTAATCATTTACACCTCCCCTCCCCCCATTACTACACCCCATACCGAGCTTCAGTTGTAACACTTTATGATGGCCACGTAGAACCCTTCAGGCAGATGTCGGCTTTTCGTCAACAGCCCTTTGCATGCTTGGAGTTTTCAACCCATATGTACAACATGAACTACAGGCCCCAGAATGCAACGGGCCCTTAGCTAAACAAGTATTGACATAGCCAATAGGTCTCGCCTTTGGGACCTTATAAGTGTTTAGCCATGCAACAGTTGATGATGTTGCACCAAGGATATTGTGCTGTATAACTAAACACTTATAAGATGCCAAACGGGGAAACCAATTGGCTATGCCAATGATTGTTTGTGCCTAGCTGTGGAATTTGGGCCCTAGCTCATCCAGCACCTAGGGAAACCTAGCAAAGATGTCCATTTTTAGGTCTCGCCTGGCGTTAGCAGCACGCATGCGCTGCTCTAGCCATTGCTAGGGCCTTTTGTAATCTATACGATTCCAGAAGTATACTTGAAGCCCCGTCCCTCTTTCCATTGGCACGCACCATCGTTTATGTTAAACGATGGCGCGTGATTGGAAAGCGGGCTTTTCGGTTACCACCTTGTCCACTTGTAGGACGGCCCAGGTGGACAGGCCGACGCCATCTTTGTTTGTGGCACAGCGCAGAAATCACCCTTTCACGCGGACACTGGAATGAACCTGGTAATGTCGATTTTGTGAACAAAGGGCTGATGGCGATGACATATGTCACTTTACAAAAAGCATCAACTGAATCCAACGAAGGAAATGTGTTAAAACGCACACAAGCATTCTCACTTCGCCTCCCTACTTCAGTCTGAAATGAATTTACAAGCAATCGAAACATGGAAAAAAACCGGAAGCCACTCTTTTCTTTCCAAACGTAACCACGGGGCTGCTCATCGCGCTTATTTCCACGTTGGTGAAGAGTCCAGTGTGTCCACTCTATTCATGCTTAGTGGGAATGCAATGAAAGAAATAACACCTCGCAGAATTAGGGTTGGACTAGCATTCTGCCCACCCCAGATCATTATTGCTTGCCACTGAAGTCTTTAGCGGGAACAGGAAGGCATGCCTTGTTTGAGCCGTGATCTAACATCAGCTGACAGGTGGGTTTGAGGGAGCTCTGGGGCTCTGGCCTCTTAAGTGATTTTGCCACTCTAAACTCAATTACATCGGGGCCTCGTGCTCGCATTGGCATCAGTGGCACTAGTCTTGGAAGGAGCGGTGTCAGCGGAGCGCCAGCTGTTTTTGTCTCCATTTCCCTCAGGCTGGGAATGGACTTATCAGTCTTCCCTCAGTCTCACACGCTTTAATCGCATTGCCAATTTAAATACGAAATTACTGTGCAACTTCTAGATTCGCAAGTTTTGCTGTTGCACGCTTGAATGGTTAATTCAGTCCGGGGATTTTATTTGCATTTTGGGACGTGTCCTGATTTTCTAACAGGATAAGCAAGGCTGCAAGTCTCAGCGTGCAAAGCAAAAACCAGAACTGGACAAGCTGTGCTCACGCATTCACCTTACCTTTTGACATGTAAGAGTACCGCTAAAGCGCTCGGACATCTTATGCGGGTCACGGAGCGCTATAAATAAATGCAACTTACAAGACAAGCCCAGTACATGTACACCTATGAGCGGACACGCCCTGTTGAGGGGCCCTCTTTTCTATTGAGGAGACAAATGGTGGTTTAGGTAACACACACCGCTTACCTGTAGCCTGCCGCCCTCCGCTCATGCTTCTGCTGTCCGACAGGGGGCCCTCTGGATAGTACCGAGCCTCACTCAGGAAAGTATGTAAGAAAGCGGGTTTTTGCCTAATAGCTGATGCACTTTTCCTTGTTGTGCCCTGGGCTCCTGCCAACCAGGTGCCCATGGCCTGTGTTCCTTCCCTAAAAACTGCCTAACAGCCAAAACTCAATTTGGCAAACCCTGGCCACATGTCAGCCCCTGGTAAATGGTACCCTAGGTACCCAGGGCCTTGTGACCAGGGAAGGTCTCTAAGGGCTGCAGCACTCATTGTGCCACCCTTAGAGGCCCTGTACCATAACACCCACATGCTGCTCTTGCAAGCTGAGTGTCTGGATACAAGACAAAACAGCGAGTCGACATGGCACACATCCCTGTGTGCCATGCCCACAACCTACACTGCCCTGGCATACATCAGCCACCCCTCTAGCTGGGTGCCCTATGCCAGTGGTGTGGGCACAGAGGCAGGAGCCCTGTGCCCCTACAGTACCCAAGTCCATTCCTGGGTCTTGGAAGTGCAGTGCTGCCAGCTAAGAGTATATGGTGCTGGGAGCTTGTGAAACACGAACTCCACAGCACCATAATGGCAGCACTGAAGACTGAGAAGTTTGGTATCAAACTTGTCGGCACATTAAACCCACACTGATGCCAGTGTGAGATTTTAATGTACAAAGCACCACAGAGGGCATCTTAGAAAGGCCCCCTGGAACCTAAACCTACAATCCACGTCTGTTCTGAGGCTGCCTAGGCTGCCACACAGCAGACATGTTGCTGGACCCCTGGGTAGGAGAGCCCCTGCTCTCCTGGGTCTGCAATAATGCACATCCTGGGCGAGGTGCTAAATCTCCTCCCCCAGGATGGTCAGGGGGAAGCTTCAAAGGCATTCCGCCTCTGTGAGCTTCCCCAGACCACTGCAACTCCCCACTCTGGCGGGAAGCTTGGCCAGAAACCCAAATAAGGACAGGGTATGTGCCAGCCTGCCAACCCCACCCCTCAGGTGGGGGAGGCGAGGTGAGGCACATCTCCGGGCTCTCGCCATCTTGAAGATGGGAAGCCCTGCCCAATCAGGACTAGGCTCCTGCCCCCCTCCCACAGGAGAGAGGCAGGATAGGGGGTGTACCCACCCCAGGACAGGGACCCATTGGCCAATGCCCTTCACCTACCTGTAACGCCTCTAAATATAGTTTTTAGGGGCACCCTGAACCTTCCTTCACCAAATTCCAGATTCCAAACTACAAAGAAGAGCAAGAAGAAAGAAGACCTGCCCAGCAGCTGCTAAAGAGGAAGACACCTACTGCTTTGGCCCCAGCCCTACCGGCCTGTCGACCCTCGAACCTGCTCATGCTCCAACCCGGCATCTCTTGTGGCCAGCAACCTCCCAAACCCCGGAGGACCTGGCTACCTCTTGGCTCTAAGCCCCTGGGACTCCCATGAGTAGAGGCTCTACTCAAAACCTATCTCTAAACCCTGGCAGCAGCCCGGAACCGTGAACCCAGCACACTCTGCACCAGCCAAGCCTGGCCAGTGCCGGAGTGAACAAAGACCCTGAGAACGACCCCACGGCGACTGTGACCCCGAGTCCGGCACCCAAGGACCTCCCTAGACACTCCTGAAGAAGCCTGCAGCCTCAGAACAAGGTGCCCCCCCCCCCCCCAACCGCGATCAACAGAGGGTAAGATTTCCCGACACCAAAAGGCACCCCCTGCACGCGGCGACCCACGGCCCCCTGTGCCCAATCCCGGGGTACCTACCTATCCTCCAACTACCCAACTTACCTCTCGAAGTGGTGGTGGTACCTAAAGAGTCCTCGTCCCCGAGCTTGCAGTCTTTTTCTAAACCGGAAATTTCGCATTGAAATCAATTGAGCGCCCGAAGGCTCAAAAGCACTCTGCACCCAGCCGCCCGAGTGGCCCTGGCAGTGCAACCTCTACACCTATCTACTTGCCCTGAGTAAGTGACCAGGAGCCCAGCTCCCACAGCCGCGTGGCTTGCCAGTTAGCAGCCACCAACCAAGGCCCCCCTATCCCTCATAGGATAACATTGGGCCTAACTCTCTGCACCCGGCCGCCCTAGAGCCGCTGAGGGTGAACCAACTGTACCTACCTGACCCTGGGGGACCCCTGAGTCTATGCCCAGAACCTAAACTCTGCCAGTCGAGTACTTACCCTTAAACCGCAAACTCTATTTTCCTCATAGGGTAACATTGACTGGCTTTTTCCTGAAAATTCTTCTAAGTGTGGACTTTTCAAATCTTAAATTCACCAAAAATCAGCCGAGTAACGAAAACGAAATTACTCACCTGCTCTTAGGTGAGCTCCCAGTGCTGGATCTTGGTGCCCAGCACTGACTCTGAAAAACACTTACAACTGTACTTACCTGTAACCCAATTTTCTTCCATAGGAAACCATTGACTGTTTTTCTGTGAAATTTCTTCTGTCGATTTCTGCATCGCCATCGTACACAAGAACACCATCCGCATCTCGACCAACTCCGACGAAACCTTCACCGCCGCCGAACACCTCCACTTCCAGATACACACCGACCCCAAGACCACCCTCAGAGGCACCCTCATCTACAGACCCCCGGGACCACACACACAATTCAGCGAAGACATCGCAGACTTCATCAGCCCGCACGCCCTTCCCTCCGTTGACTACATCCTCCTAGGGGACCTCAACTTCCACCTGGAGAACAATAATGACAGAAACACCACCACCCTGCTAGACAACCTCGCCAACCTCTGACTCAAGCAACTGGTGAACACCCCCACCCACTACGCCGGCCACAAGCTTGACCCAGTCTTCTCATCCAGCAAGCACATCTCCTTCAGCCACTCCACCGGACTCCACTGGACTGACCATAGCTGCGTCCACTTCAGCTTCAGAAGAACCACGACCCACCACCACCCGCAACAGGTTCCTCGCCGGAGCTGGAGCAAGATCACCGCCGAGCAGCTCACCGCCTCCCTCAGCCAGAACCCTCCCACCAGCACAACAGACCCCAACGAAGCAGCCAGCAACCTCACCAAGTGGGTAACCGCCTGCGCCGATGACCTCCCGGCAGCAAGAAAACCCCCTGGTTCACCGACTAACTCAAGGACTCCAAGAAGAACTGCCGCACCCTCGAGAAAGCCTGGCGGATCGACCAGACCACAGACAACAGGACTGCCCTCAAGCACGCCACCTGCAAACACCATCAGCTGATCCGCGCCACCAAGAAGACAGCACTAAAAGAACGACTGGACAACAACGCCCACGACAGCAAGGAACTCTTCAGCATAGTCGGAGTTCTCCAACCCCAGCGCCGGAAACATCACCACTCCCTCACAAGAGAACTGCAACTCACTCGCCTCGTTCTTCCACCGCAAGTTCGCCGACATACACAACAGCTTCGACACACAGACCACGCACCGAACCAACGCCCGCCACCACCACCCTCTGCAACTGGACCCCGATCAGCACCGAAGACACCACCCGCACGATGAACACCATCCACTCTGGATCCCCCACCGACCCCTGCCCCCACCACGTCTTCAACAAGGCCGACGCCATCATCGCACCCCATCTCCGGGACATCACCACCTCCTTCCACACCGCCACCTTCCCGGAGAGCTGGAAGCACGCCGAGCTTAGCGCCCTCCTGAAGAAACTAACGGCGGACCCCACCGACCTCAAGAACTACTGTCCCATCTCGCTCCTTCCTTTCCCTGCCAAAGTCATCGAAGACCGTCAACAGACAGCTCACCGCCTTCCTCGAGACGAACGGATCCCTCGACCCCCTCGCAGTCCGGGTTCTGGGCCAACCACAGCACCGAGACTGCCCTGATCGCAGCCACCGACGACATCCGATCCCTGATCGACAACGGGGAAACAACGGCCCTCATCCTCCTGGACCTCTCTGCTGCGTTCGACACTGTCTGCCACCGCACCCTAGTGCAGCGCCTCAGCAACATCGGAATCCAAGAGAAGGCACTGGAGTGGATCATCTCCTCGCCGGAAGAACCCAGAGAGTCCGCCTCCCCCCGTTCAGATCAGAGGCCACCGAAGTAATCTGCGGCGTACCTCGAGGATCATCACTCAGCCCAACCCTCTTCAACGTCTACATGAGCCCCCTCGCAGCCATCGCACACCAACACAACCTCAACATCATCTCCTACGCCAACGACACCCAACTGATCCTCTCCCTCACCAACGACCCCGCCACCGCCTAAGCCAGCCGACACGAAGGGATGAAAGACGTCACCGAGTGGATGAAGAACAGCCGCCTGAAACTGAACTCAGACAAGACGGAAGTCCTCATCCTGGGATCATCCCACTCCGCCTGGGACGATTCCTGGTGGCCCCCTGCCCTGGGCACCACTCCCAAACCAACGGACCACGCGCGCAACCTGGGCTTCATCCTGGACTCCTCCCTCTCGATGACAAGTCAACGCAGTCTCCTCATCATGCTTCAACACCCTGCGCATGCTCCGCAAGATCTTCAGATGGATCCCCACAGAAACCAGGAAGACCGTTACCCAGGCACTCGTCACCAGCCGACTGGACTACGGGAACACCCTCTACGCCGGAACCACAGCAAAACTTAAAAAAAGACTCCAACGCATCCAGAACACCTCCGCACGACTCATCCTGGACATCCCCCGACAAAGCCACATCACCGGACACCTGAGAGACCTGCACTGGCTCCCCGTCAGCAAGATAATCACGTTCAGACTCCTCACCCACGCACACAAGGCTCTCCACGACCTGGGCCCCAAGTACCTCAACGACCGCATGACCTTCTACACGCCCACCCGCCAGCTACGATCGACCAGCCAGGCCCTCGCCACCGTACCACGCATCCGCAGAGCCACCGCCGGAGGAAGATCCTTCTCCTACCTGGCAGCCAAGACTTGGAACTCCCTCCCCATCCACCTTCGGCTAACCCAAGACCATCTCTCCTTCAGGAAGCAGCTCAAGACCTGGCTGTTAGAGCAGTAACGTACCCCCCCCCCCCCCCCCAGCGCCTTGAGACCCTTCCGGGTGAGTAGCGCGCTATACAAATGTCGTGATTGATTGATCTTTAAATATTCTTTAAAAATCGTATAATATCTGAAAACGTAATTACTTACCTGTTTTGGATAAAGGTCCCAGTACTGAGTATAGGCACCCAGTACTGGATTACAAAAGTAACTAGAGCATACTGTACCTGCAACTTAAACTTTCTCCCATAGGGAATCATTGACTGTTTTCCTTGAAATATTTTCTAAGTGTCAACTTTTAAAATAGCTAAATATTGTTTAAAAATCATCACAGTAATTAAGTCGACTTTCATCACTTGATTCTAAGTACTGACCCAGGACTGAATCTAGGATCCAGTCCTGGAATTCCAAAAGTAATCTAATCTAAAAAGTAATCTGATACAAATAACTTGAATTTATCATTGAGCTCAATGCATTGTGTTTAAAATAGAGTTGCCTATTGCAACCACTTGTAACTGTTTACAAAAGTCAATTGCATATTGCAAAAGTATTTATATGAAACATCTCATCCTGAGAAAGTAAATTTTAAATCCAAGTGTTGGTTCTAAAATAAAACAAGCATATATTTTTTTATACAAACCATTGGCCTAGAGTTCAGTTCTTGAGTGTGTGAGACCATTTGCTGACTGAGTGTGTACAACAAATGCTTTACACTGTCCTCTGATACTGCCTTACTGCTCGACCAAGCTACCACTTTAGAGAGTAAGGTTATATCTAACTTTAGCCTCTGCCAAACCTCTGTGGACTGTGGACTCTGTACACACTGTACCTATTTGGGAACAGTATATACAGAGCCACTTTCTCACAGTAGAGTTCCAGTTTTCGACTCATTCGATAACCTAATACCTCGCAGCACTTGTGAACATGTTTTACTCCCATGGAGCTGGCACACCTGATAACGATTTGCAAAAGAAAAGCTTGGAAGCGGGTGGCAACCGCTGCCTAAACCCCAACTCCGGACCCGAAGCTACTTCCTCAATAACCCACTTCCAGGGCGAATTCATGGCTTAATTTAAGCTCAACTTGCCAAAAGTCACAGCTTTTAGATGCCTGACTGAGGGATGAGATGAATCGTACGATTCCGTATGGTCTAGTGGGTTGTAATGTACGCAGGCTGGGGGTGGGCGGGGCTTTATACGGTTCTTGCTCCACGCGCACCATAGTGGATGCACTGGAAGCTGGGGCCCGTCCCATCATTACGGGACCGGGGCGTGGAGGTAATGTCATCCTACAGACACTGCTTGTTCGGCCGGATTCCATTAGTGTTTTACACTTCGCTCATCAGCATGTGCTAAATGTATGCATGGCAAGCAAACGGTGCTAGCTGCCATCTCGTTTCAAAGCAGTCCATCACTGCTTCCCCATAATCCCCTCAGTGGCTGTTGGGCTGGGGTCTCTGATATCGTGTCTGCCAATCACCCTCCCCACCCTCCTTGAGGAGCGACATGTAATGTCTGGCCAGGGAGGGATGGAGAGATGGGCGATCGTGCCACACATCTGCCCAGCCCTTTTTTGTCCGTGCCATTTAGTGACACACAGTCTCTAGGTTTAATAGTGCACTCAGTAGGGCTGCTCTGTCCCGCATAAGGGTTTCTAGTTTTGGTGACTTCCCTTTTTTTTTGCTCCATAGCTTTCGTGTGTTTTTTTGTGCATTCACTACCTTCCGGACAGGATGTGGTGTTACGACCAGAGATGCCGACTTTACAAAAAGGGAACCGGGTTCGAGTCTTGGTGTCTGCTCAATATCCTGTGATCTGGGGCAAATCAATTAATATCCCTGTGCCTTTTGTAATGTAACTGGTGGTCATGTAAAGAGTTCCAATACAGTCTGGTATATAAAAACTGCAAAAGAAAAATTAAAAGAAGCATTGGAATAGCCACTAGGTCTCGCCTTTGAGACCTTTACGTATTTATGCAGCACAATATCCTTGGTCTAAAAACAAATGTTGCATGGCTGAACAGTTATAAGTCCCATAGGCCAGACCTATTGGCTATGGCAATGCTTGTTTAAAACTAGACAACCTAGGGAATCCAGGATGGGGTGGCTTATGTGGCTCTCACCAGGTTATGTTACCTAGAATCCATGGTAAAAATCAAACTTAAAAAAAACAACAAAAAAACCCTCCTCTTCCCCAAGCTTCAGATAAAAATGGCACCTCACTTGGTGCCTGTGATAGGAAATATCCCAAAATTTACTTTGAAGACTTGATGATCATCGCTCACTAAAAGACGTGGTCTTGCGAGGGAGTCGCCTGCGATTTTGGTTGTGGGGTTGGCGGCCATGCAGGGACACCTACTAAACACGGACTTACTAAAAACCACACACCGTGGGGAGTCCAAGAATGTGTGGCTTGCATGGATCTCCCTTTCTGCACATGTGTGGGAAAGTAGTGGTATCACCGGTTGTAGGAAACTGGCTCTATATATACTACACCAAAATGAGGTATAGTGTGTATAGATTCCAGGTGACCTCAGAGGTTAAAATTAGATAGAACTTTACTCTCTGTGGTAGAGTGGTCGAGCAGAAAGGCAGTATCAGAGGACAGTGTTAAGCATTTGATGTACAGACTTAGTCAGCAAATGAATTCACACACTCAAGAACTGAACTCTAGGCCAATTGTTTTTGTATAAAAAAAATATACTGTTTTATTTTAGAACCTGGTAAGCCTGGCACAGGTAAGTATAAATTACTTTACAGTAATAAGTTGCTGATTGTAGAACAGTTTGAAAATGCAATAGAATTTTTACTTTGTTTGATTCACAGGGGATGCAGTAGGTTGCAACACTTAGCAAATACAGAACATTGGAATAAATAGGCTTTTTCAGTAAATTTCAGGTAAGTTACTTTTCTAACTCCGTGCTGGATACCTAGATTCAGCACTGGGACATTTCCTGAAAACAGGTATGTAAATACGTTTTGGTTATTCGCATGATTTTTAAAGAATATCTTTAGATTTCAAAACTCCACACAGTCGTTTTTTTGGAAGAAAAACAGTGCTTTGAAATGAGTAGGCTTTTTCAGTAAATTACAGGTAAGTTACTTTGTACGTTACTTTTCTTACTCAGTGCTGGATACCTGAATTCAGCACTGGGACATTTCCTGTAAACCGGTAAGTGTGAGAAGTTGGCCTGGTATATGCTGTCCACTAGTTATAGTGGACACCTTGCACCAGTCCAAACAACCCTTATTGATTAGGTTAAAGACCACCTTTATTGAAAGCTATCCTAGTGGTAGCTATGGAGAGTAGCCTTCAGGCTAAGTCTTGAAGGAATGTAAAGCAGCTTGGTTTACCAGATTATAACCTCCTGAATGACCAAATGAAAGGAGAACCACACAAGGTATATATATATATATATATATATATATATATATATATATGTGTATATATATATGTGTATATATATAGGTATATATATATAGGTATATATATATAGGTATATATATATGTGTATATATATAGGTATATATATATAGGTATATATATATGTGTATATATATAGGTATATATATATAGGTATATATATAGGTATATATATATAGGTATATATATATAGGTATATATATATAGGTATATATATATAGGTATATAGGTATATATAGGTATATAGGTATATATAGGTATATAGGTATATATAGGTATATAGGTATATATATATATATAGGTATATATATATATATATATAGGTATATATATATATATATAGGTATATATATATATATATAGGTATATATATATATATATAGGTATATATATATATATATAGGTATATATATATATATAGGTATATATATATATATAGGTATATGATATGCATTTATTACTAAACACTCTACTAACCTCTTTATGAGATTAGAGCACAAGATGCACAATATTAAAGCACTAGTGTAAGAAAGTGGCTCTGTATATACTGCACCAAAGTAAGGTTCAGTGTACAGAGTCCACAGTCCCCAGAGGTTTGGCAGAGGCTAAAGTTAGATATAACCTTACTCTCTAAAGTGGTAGCTTGGTCGAGCAGTAAGGCAGTATCAGAGGACAGTGTAAAGCATTTGTTGTACACACTCAGTCAGCAAATGGTCTCACACACACTCAAGAACTGAACTCTAGGCCAATGGTTTGCGTAAAAAAATATATGGTGGTTTTATTTTAGAACCAACAATAGGTATCAAAATATACTTTCTCAGAATGAGATGCTTTAGTTAAATACTTTGCAATAGGCAGTAGACTTTTGAATGCAATAGTTGGTTGTTGCAATAGGCAACACAATTCAAACACAATTATAACATTGAGCTCAATGGGACTTTTTAAGTAAATGCAATTTCAATTTCTTTACGTATGATTTTCTTGCTCAGGGTTGGCTCCTGAATTGAACCCTGATGCATTTCCTGTAAACAGTTGAAAAATCTTTTGTTACAAAGGCGATTTTTAAGGAATATTTATAAGTTTCAAAAATCGACACTTGGAAGAATTTCTGGCAAAAACCAGGCAATGTTATCCTATGGAGGAAAATAAAGTTATCGGTAAGTACGGTTGTAATGACTTTTCAGGGTCAGTGCTGGGCACCAAGATCCAGCACTGGGATCTCTCCTGATAACGGGTGAGTAATTTCGTTTTCGTTGATCGAATGATTTTTTGTGAATATTTTAAAGTTTCAAAACACTTTTTTAGTTTTAGGCTTCATGCAGTTTTAGGGAAGGAACACAGGCCCTGGGTACCTGATTGGCAGGAGCACAGGACACACTGTCAAAGTACATCAGCAATTCAGCAAAAAGTGAGGGCATACCATGCAAGAAAGAGGGCACTTTCTTACAGCTGGGTCCTGTGAGAAAGTGACATCTTTCTTGCATGGTATGCCCCCACTTTTTGCTGAATAGCTGATGTACTTTGACTGAGTGTGCCCTGGGCTCCTGCCAATCAGGTACCCAGGGCCTATGTTCCTTCCCTAAAACTGCATGAAGCCTAAACTCAATTGGCATCTCTGGCCACATGTCAGCCCGTGGTAAATGGTACCCTAGGTACCCAGGGCCTTGTGACCAGAGAAGGCCCCAAAGGGCTGCAGCACTTACTGTGCCACCCTTAGGGGCCCTGTACCCTGACACACACACTGCCTTTGCAGGCTGAGTGTCTTGGTGCAGAACAAAACAGTCGACATGGCACACATCCCTGTGTGCCATGCCCACAAAACATACTGCCCTGCCATACCTCAGTCACCCCTCTAGCTGGGTGCCCTATGCCAGTGGTGTGGGTACAGGTGCATGAGCCCTGTGCCTCTACAGTACCCAGGTCCATTCCTGTGCACTGTAAGTGCAGTGCTGCCATTAGGAGTATATGGTTCTGGGAGATCGTCAACAGCACCGTGATGGCTACACTGAAGACTGAAGTTTGGTATCGAACTTCTCAGCACATTAAACCCACAGTCTTTAGTGTTGCCATCATGGTGCTGTGGAGTTCGTGTTTGACTAGCTCCCAGCACCATGTGCTCTTTAATGGCAGCACTGCACTTGCAGTGCCCAGGAATGGACCTGGGTACTGTAGGGGTACAGGGCTCCTGCGCCCACACCACTGGCATAGGGCACCCAGCTAGAGGGGTGGCAGATGTATGCCATGGCAGTGTAGGTGATGGGCATGGCATACAGGGATATGTGCCATGTCGACTTTGTTTTGTCTTGTACCCAGACACCCAGCCTGCAAGGTGTGTGTGTGTGTGTACAGGGCCTCTAAGGGTGGCACAATGAGTGCTGCAGCCCTTAGAGGCCTTCCCTGGGTACCTAGGGTACCATTTTCCAGGGGCTGACATGTTTCCAGGGTTTGCCAATTTGGGTTTTGTGCTCTAGGGACGGAACATGGGCCCAGGGCACACTCAGTCAAAGTACATTCAGCAATTCAGCAAAAAGGGGGGGGCATACCATGGAAGAAAGATGGCTCTTTCTCACATATTTGGTCTATTGTATAATGTAGGGTTGTGATGACCTGGAAGAGCAGCCTGTACCCAGAACTAGTGATTGGGTTGTAATTTGGATTTGTAATAGCGCGTTGAACCAAAAGACATCAAAACTCTAAGCCGGAAAAACCCTGTAAGTAAGGGGGAATACCAAAACGTGGAAGGCAAAAAAAAGTTGGTGTACCTTAATGAGTCTGATACTTGTGCTGGTACAGTGCCAATAATTTCAAGTCCAAAGGATATACGTAAACCTTTTAAACACTACCCTAAAGATCAAGCAAGCTGAATTTTGAAATGTTAAGATAATGACGAAGACCAATACAGCAACTCACTGATTGATTGAAATCCCCAGCCAATGCTGGCCTTGACTGGCAGTTAGCAAACAGTATGTGGACCGGGAATGTATGGGCGGGTGGGTTCTCAAGATCCCAGCACAACGTAACCGTAGTGCACTAGTGAGTGTGTGGCTGTTTCTGTTTAATTGCGTCTGCAACAAGCAAACTAGCAGAATGGTCACAGGGGAACATTGTTACTACATCTTTAAAATGTACTCTTTGTGTGCATTCTTGTATCAGAAAAATCAAATAAATTAAACAAAATAAAAATGAGACAAATTCTGCAAAACTCTTGCCAAGGTACTTTGCCTACCCTAGAAACTCCTGCAAAGATCCCAGTTTAAAATTATAATGCTGATTTGTAGAGCTCTCCAGAATTTTTCTCGTAAATGCATTGCCGACTTTTTTACATCCCAAAACTGCAAGACATCTGCTTGAAGAACATTAACTTAATGGAAATACTAGACTTTCATTTCCTGTGCCACAGTTGGAAGAAGTTTCTCACTTATCACCTTGCTCAATTGCATTAATGCTATATATTTAACAATACTAGTTCTCGAATTTGCTAGACTATTGCCTTTCAAACAGTGTTAAGCATCCTTTAAGCTGCTGCTATTATCCCTAAACACATTTCTGTTTGGCTACAAGTGATTCCTAAAATGCATCTACCTATGGGTTTTGAATAATAAATATTCATGAAAATGTTTCTGCACGTAGATGAAAATACTTTGTTTACGAACTCAGACTTTAGTTACAAGTAACTTTTCATTCTCCATTGTCATATATTAGTAATTTTATGAAAGCTTCCAACAGGGTCTTGTGCTTTCCTCTGTATTTGCTGTTTGGAGTATATGTGGGCTAGGTCTCCTTGGTCTAAAGAGTATTTCACATTTGTTCAGTGATCTGTAATGCTTTCTTTGAATAGGACATCTGTAGCTGTCCTAGACCACATTTCTTATTTCACTAGCTCAGAATGATTTAATTTCAGATAAAATCCTGTTTGCAGAACTATCACAGAAAATATTTTACTAAAAAATGTAAATCTCCAAAACCTCGTTACAATTGGGTCATAATTGATCCCACAGCTGGTCCTCCGCAGACTGAGAAAGCATGTAGAGAAAGAATTGTTCTCACCTTTTTGAGCTTGTTTAATATTGTAGCCTAAGGTTACATGGCTGAGGAAGCTTGCACTGATTGTTCAGAGGCAAGACTGGCAGTGCTAGGCAGTGTGAAAAGATGGCTCTACTCAAGGACTCTCCTTTGGGTACTTCATGAAATCCAGCTCAGGCCCTAACTTCACCTAAGTTACTAAAAGTGATCATTTTCTGGTCTGGCATTTAGACCTTTGATTTTACTTATGCACAGAGGCTTTCAGGTGGCTTTTCATCCATTGGTCTGTAATTCATATTTTTCTTCTGCCCTCCGCAGCATGTACAGCAGGTCAGTCTGCTTCAGCCATTGGCTTACTAGATTCTGTGACTGTATTCTGCCCTTTCACATGGACACCCACTCTTTTAGCCATTTTTTTTTTTTAAATGATTGGAACCTGGCAGCTTCCCCAACAAAGCTTTGCCAAACCATTACAAAATAAAGCAAGTATTGGTTAAGCCAAAAGCCTGGCAGCCACCACAGCACCTATTGCCTTTGCCAGTGCTTGTTAAGTGTGCAGTGCAAAATTTCCCTACTCTGGCTTACTTTTTCCCTTGACTTCAAAGATCTAGCATGTTGCTAAAACATTTTTCTCGGTCTTCCGCAAAATCCTTGTCTGAAATTGACAGTATGCTTTGAGTTTCTGCAGTAGTCTGTTCTTTCGGTATACTGTGGTCGAAGTCCTCATGAACATAGATATTATGATTGTTTAGTCTAAGATGTTGCAAATGCATAACTTTGTGGCTCTTGAAGTTTAAATGTTTTCATTTGTTTACAGGAACGGCTGGGATTGCAGAGGCTTGCCAGTGCCACCAAGGTCTGCAGAAATCGAGTCACGACTTGGTCTTGAAGCACAGGTGTTTTCTAATTTACGACTCATCTCTGAAAGCCGACTGAACCCTGATACACGTCTTGCCTCAGATGCCCGCCTTAGTCAGGATGTACGACTTGCATCTGATGTTCGCCTCAGCTCTGACTCAAGACTTGTCTCAATAGGCCGTCTTAGCTCAGATTCCCGTCTTCGCTCTGATGCACGACTTGCCTCTGAAGGCCGCCGCAGCCAAGATGCACGACTTGCCTCTGAAGGACGCCGCAGCCTGGATGTACGACTTGCCTCTGAAGGCCGCCGCGGCCTGGATGTACGACTTGCCTCTGAAGGCCGCCCTGGCAAGGATGCACAGCTTGTCTCTGAAGGCCGCCCTGGCCAGGATGCACGGCTTGTCTCTGAAGGCCGCCCTGGCCAGGATGCACGACTTGTCTCTGAAGGCCGCCCTGGCCAGGATGCACGGCTTGTCTCTGAAGGCCGCCCTGGCCAGGATGCACGGCTTGTCTCTGAAGGCCGCCCTGGCCAGGATGCACGGCTTGGCTCTGGAGGCCGCCCTGGCCAGGATGCACGGCTTGGCTCTGAAGGCCGCCCTGGCCAGGATGCACGGCTTGGCTCTGAAGGCCGCCCTGGCCAGGATGCACGGCTTGGCTCTGAAGGCCGCCCTGGCCAGGATGCACGGCTTGGCTCTGAAGGCCGCCCTGGCCCGGATGCACGGCTTTGCTCTGAAGGCCGCCCTGGCCCTGAAGGCCGCCCTGTCCCGGATGCTCGGCTTGGCTCTGAAGGCCGCCCTGTCCCGGATGCTCGGCTTGGCTCTGAAGGCCGCCCTGTCCCGGATGCTCGGCTTGGCTCTGAAGGCCGCCCTGTCCCGGATGCACGGCTTGGCACTGAAGGCCGCCCTGTCCCGGATGCACGGCTTGGCACTGAAGGCCGCCCTGTCCCGGATGCACGGCTTGGCTCTGAAGGCCGCCCTGTCCCGGATGCACGGCTTGGCTCTGAAGGCCGCCCTGTCCCGGATGCACGGCTTGGCTCTGAAGGCCGCCCTGTCCCGGATGCACGGCTTGGCTCTGAAGGCCGCCCTGTCCCGGATGCACGGCTTGGCTCTGAAGGCCGCCCTGTCCCGGATGCACGGCTTGGCTCTGAAGGCCGCCCTGTCCCGGATGCACGGCTTGGCTCTGAAGGCCGCCCTGTCCCGGATGCGCGGCTTGGCTCTGAAGGCCGCCCTGTCCCGGATGCGCGGCTTGGCTCTGAAGGCCGCCCTGTCCCGGATGCGCATCTTGGCTCTGAAGGCCGCCCTGTCCCGGATGCGCGGCTTGGCTCGGAAGGCCGCCTTGAGCAGGATGGGCGTCTGGCCTCCGAAGGCCGCCTTGGGCAGGATGGGCGTCTGGCCTCCGAAGGCCGCCTTGGGCAGGATGGGCGTCTGGCCTCCGAAGGCCGCCTTGGGCAGGATGGGCGTCTGGCCTCCGAAGGCCGCCTTGGGCAGGATGGGCGTCTGGCCTCCGAAGGCCGCCTTGGGCAGGATGGGCGTCTGGCCTCCGAAGGCCGCCTTGGGCAGGATGGGCGTCTGGCCTCCGAAGGCCGCCTTGGGCAGGATGGGCGTCTGGCCTCCGAAGGCCGCCTTGGGCAGGATGGGCGTCTGGCCTCCGCAGGCCGCCTTGGGCAGGATGGGCGTCTGGCCTCCGCAGGCCGCCTTGGGCAGGATGGGCGTCTGGCCTCCGCAGGCCGCCTTGGGCAGGATGGGCGTCTGGCCTCCGCAGGCCGCCTTGGGCAGGATGGGCGTCTGGCCTCCGAAGGCCGCCTTGGGCAGGATGGGCGTCTTGCCTCCGAAGGCCGCCTTGGGCAGGATGGGCGTCTTGCCTCCGAAGGCCGCCTTGGGCAGGATGGGCGTCTTGCCTCCGAAGGCCGCCTTGGGCAGGATGGGCGTCTTGCCTCCGAAGGCCGCCTTGGGCAGGATGGGCGTCTTGCCTCCGAAGGCCGCCTTGGGCAGGATGGGCGTCTTGCCTCCGAAGGCCGCCTTGGCCAGGATGGGCGCCTTGCCTCCGAAGGCCGGCTTGGCCAGGATGCGTGCTTTGCCGCTGACGCTCGCCTTGGCCAGGATGCGCGCTTTGCCGCTGACGCTCGCCTTGGCCAGGAAGTGCGAAATATCTCGGATGGGCGTCTCTACTCTGATACAAGAGTGGTTTCAGATGCTCGTCGCGCTCCTGACACTCGTCTGCTCTGTGATGCCCGTCTTAGCCCTGATAGGCGACTTGCAACTGATTCTCGACTTGTATCTGATGTTCGAGTGGCATCAGATGGGAGACTCTGCCCAGATGCACGAATTGTCTCTGATGTACGGATAAGTCCAGAGGCTCACCTTGTCTCAGATTCTCTCCTTTGTACTGATGTCCGCCTCTCCCCTGAAACCAGACCTGTTTCTGATGTCCGCCTTGCCACAGATGCTCAGGTGGTCTCTGATGCCTGTCTTGCTCCCGATACACTTCTTGCCCAGGATGGCCATCTCACTAAGGACACTAGACTGGTTACAGATACCCATCTCTGCTCTAACACACAGCTTGCATCAGATGGCCTTCTTGGCTCAGATACGAGACTTGTCCCAGATATGCGTCCTGGGCATGATGTTAGACTCATCTCAGAGGAAGGCCGCAGCTGGCCCAATTCAACCACATTGCCGCCATCACAGCGCAAGAACCAAGAACCAACTCCGCAGGCTGCCCGCAAGCCAACCAGCTGGCCAGCTTCCACTGAGCCGCAGGTAAGCTTGCCTTGCACGACCAGTACACAGATGTTTCTTTGAATGGCATGAATAGAACTGTATTAATTTGAGAATGTTCTGCTGATGTGTAGCATGCATTGCTTGTAGATACATATGCTCTGCATACTCCTGCCATCTAGTGTTGAGCTCAGACATTTGCAAGATGTTTGTCTTCAGATTTCTTTGAAGTCCTGAGGTGTAGTGACTCCTCCCTTAGTTGGAATTGCATATAGGCATCAACTCCATGCTAGTTTGTTCCATCATTGGGTTTGGACGTGTACCAACAGAGCTCAGTTTTTCATGACTTGCAGCACTTTCGTTCAGACCTAATCGTTGTTTCAACTCCTGTATCCATGAAAGAAACCTGGCTCAGCGACAGATCTTCGACTTTGCTCTCCAAACAGTGTTCCACAGATACTGGCCTCCCATTGATGCCTGATAACAAGGGCCTCTGGTCCTCTCCAGGGCTCCCATGCCCCTCACCTGGAAGAGTTAGTCATGAAGAATGCATGCACCACAATGTAAAGGACACCCTGCCAGTGCTGCCCCCTGTGCCATTCTAAATGCGCATGGATGAACCACCATGAGCTGTGCATTGCATGTCTCTGCTAAACACACCATATGTGAGGACGGTCTCACCTGCTCGGAGAAGTCTCTTTTGTACTGACGCAAGCGTAGGTGCGCACATAGGATGAGGCAAAAGTTAGACGACACCCTGACTGCTTCAGGGAACACAGCTTCGAGGTAGAGGCTAGTCCTGGGATGCCAGGCGTAAGAAAGTGGCTCTGTATATACTGTTCCCAAATGGGTACAGTGTGCACAGAGTCCACAGTACCCAGGTTTGGCAGAGGCTAAAGTTAGATATAACCTTACTCTCTAATGTGGTAGCTTGGTCGAGCAGTGAGGCAGTATCGGAGGACAGTGTAAAGCATTTGTTGTACACAGTCAGCAAATGGCCTCACACACTCAAGAACTGAACTCTAGGCCAATGGTTCATATATAAAAAATATATGCTTGTTTTATTTTAGAACCAACAATTGGATTTAAAATATACTTTCTCAGAATGAGATGCTTTATATAAATAATTTTGCAATCTGCAATTGACTTTTGTAAACAGTTACAAGTGGTTGCAATAGGCAACTCTATTTTAAACACAACAATGCATTGAGCCTAATGGAAATTTCAAGTTATTTGCAACAGATTACTTTTAGGATTATTCTTGGAATTCCAGGACTGGATCCTAGATTCAGTCCCGGGCCAGTACTTAGAATCAAGTGATGAAAGTAGACTTAATTACTGTAATGATTTTTAAACAATATTCAACTATTTCAAAAGTTGACAGAAAATATTTGAAAGAAAACAATGATTCCCTATGGAAGAAAATTCAAGTTGCAGGTGCAGTATGTTCTCGTTACTTTGGTAATCCAGTACTGGGTGCCTAGACTCCGTACTGGGACCTTTATCCAAAACAGGTAAGTAATTACGTTTTCAGATATTATACGATTTTTAAAGAATATTTAAAGATTGCAGAAATTGACACTTAGGAGAAATTTCACAGAAAAACAGTCAATGATTTCCTATGGAAGAAAATTGGGTTACGGGTAAGTACAGTTGTAAGTATTTTTCAGAGTCAGTGCTGGGCACCAAGATCCAGCACTGGGAGCTCACCTAAGAGCAGGTGAGTATTTTCGTTTTCGTTACTCTGCTGATTTTTGGTGAATATTTTAAGATTTGAAAAGTCCACACTTATAAGAAATTTCAGGAAAAAGCCAGTCAATGTTACCCTATGAAGAAAATAGTTATTGGTTTAAAGGTAAGTACTCGACTGGCAGCGTTGAGGTTCTGGGCATAGACTCGGGGGTCCCCCCGGGTCAGGTAGGTACAGTTGGTTCACCCTCATCAACTCTAGGGCGGCCGGGTGCAGAGAGTTAGGCCCAATGTTATCCTATGAGGGATAGGGGGGGGCCTTGGTTGGTGGCTGCTGACTGGCAAGCCACGCGACTGTGGGAGCAAGTCGGGAAGTAGGTAGGTGTAGAGGTTGCACTGCCAGGGCCACTCGGGTGGCTGGGTGCAGGGTGCTTTTGAGCCTTCGGGCGCTCAATTGATTTCAATGGGAAATCTCCGGTTTAGAATAAGACTGCAAGCTCTGGGACGAAGATTCTTCAGGTGCCACCACCACTTCGAGAGGTAAGTTGGGTAGTTGGAGGATAGGTAGGTACCCCGGGATTGGGCACAGGGGGCCGCGGGGCGCCGCGTGCAGGGGTGCCTTTTGGTGTTGGGAAATCTTACCCTCTGTTGATCGCGGTAGGGGGGGCACCTTGTTCTGAGGCTGCAGGCTTCAGGAGTGTCAAGGGAGGTCCTTGGGTGCCGGACTCTGGGTCACAGTCGCTGTGGGGTCGTCCTCGTGGTCTTTGTTCACGCCGGCACTGGCCAGGCTTGGCTGGTGCAGTGTGCTGGGTTCGCGGTTCCGGGCTGCTGCCAGGGATTAGAGGTAGATTTTGAGTAGAGCCTCCACTCATGGGAGTCCCAGGGGCTTAGAGCCAAAAGGTAGCCTGGTGCTCCAGGGTTTGTGAGGTTGCTGGCCACAAGAGATGCCGGGTTGGAGCAGGAGCAGGTTCGAGGGACGACAGGCCGGTAGGGCTGGGGCCAAAGCAGTTGGTGTCTTCCTCTTCTTAGCAGCTGCAGGGCAGGTCTTCTTTCTTCTTGCTCTTCTTTATATTTTGGAATCTGGGGAAGGAAGGTTCAGGGTGCCCCTAAATACTAGATTTAGGGGCGTTACAGGTAGGTGAAGGGCAGGGACCAATGGGTCCCTGTCCTGGGGTGGGTACACGCCCTATCCTGCCTCTCTCCTGTGGGAGGGGGGCAGTAGCCTAGTCCTGATAGGGTAGGGCTCCCCATCTTCAAGATGGCGAGAGCCCGGAGATGTGCTTCACCTCGCCTCCCCCGCCTGAGGGGTGGGGTTGGCAGGCTGGCACATCCCCTGTCCTTATTTGGGGTTTCCGGCCAAAGCTTCCCGCCAGAGTGGGGGGTTGCAGTGGCCTGGGGAAGCTCACAGAGGCGGCATGCCTTTGAAGCTTCCCCCTGCCCATCCTGGGGGAGGAGATTTAGCACCTCGCCTAGGATGTGCATTGCTGCAGGCCCAGGAGAGCAGGGGCTCTCCCACCCAGGGGTACAGCAACATGTCTGCTGTGTGGCAGCCTAGGCAGCCTCAGAGCAGACGTGGATTGTAGGTTAGGTTTAAGGGGGCATCTCTAAGATGCCCTCAGGGGTGCTTGGTACTATGGCATCAGTGTGGGTTTAATGTGCTGAGAAGTTTGATACCAAACTTCTCAGTCTTCGGTGTTGCCATTATGGTGCTGTGGAGTTCGTGTTTGACGAGCTCTCAGCACCATGTACTCTTAAATGGCAGCACTGCACTTACAGTGCTCAGGAATGGATCTGGGTACTGTAGGGGCACAGGGCTCCTGCGCCCACACCATTGGCATAAGGCACCCAGCTAGAGGGGTGGCTGATGTATGCCATGGCAGTGTAGGTGATGGGCATGGCACACAGGGATGTGTGTCATGTCGACTGTTTTTGTCTTGCACCCAAACACTCAGCCTGCAAAGGCAGTGTGTGTGTGTGTAAGGGTACAGGGCCTCTAAGGGTGGCACAATGAGTGCTGCGGCCCTTAGAGGCCTTCCCTGGTCACAAGGCCCTGGGTACCTAGGGTGCCATTTACCAGGGGCAGACATGTGGCCAGGGTTTGCCAATTTGGGTTTTGTTTGTTTTAGGGAAGGAACATAGGCCCTGGGCACCTGATTGGCAGGAGTCCAGGGCACACTCAGTTAAAGTACATTCAGCAATTCAGCAAAAAGTGGGGGCATACCATGCAAGAAAGATGGCACTTTCTCACACAGGGCCACTCGGGCGGCTGGGTGCAGGGTGCTTTTGAGCCTTCGGGCGCTCAATGGATTTCAATGGGAAAGCTCAACGACTAACAAAGGCTGCAAACTCGGGGACGGCGATTCTTCGGGTGCCACAACCACTTCGAGAGTGCAAGTTGGGTAGTTGAAGGATAGGTAGGTACCCAGGAGTCGGGCACAGGGGGCCACAGGGCGCCAGGTGCTGGGGTGCCTTTTGATGTCGGGAAATCTTACCCTCTGTTGATCGCGGTTTGGGGGGACTCCCTGGTTCTGAGGCTTCAGGTGTCAGGAGCGTCGAGGTGGGTCTTTGGGTGCCGGATTCGGGGGTCACAGTTGCCGGGGCGACGTCCTCGGGGTCTTTGTCCACTCCGGCACAGGCCAGGCTTGGCAGGTGCAGAGTGTGCAGGGTTTGCGGTTCAGGGCTGATGCCAGGGGTTAGAAACTTGCTTTGAGCAGAGCCACTGCTAATGGGAGTCCCAGATGCTCAGAGTCACAAGGTAGCCAGGTCCTCCGGGGTTTGTGAGGTTGCTGGCCACAGGAGGTGCCGGGATTTTAGCAGCAGCAGGTTTGAGGGTCGACAGGCTGGTAGGGCTGGGGCCAAATTAGTTGGTGTCTTCCACTTCTTAGCAGCTGCACGGCGTTCTTCTTTCTTCTTGTTCTTCTTTGCTTTTTCGGAATCTGGAATCGAAGGAAGGTTCAGGGTGCCCCTAAATACTAGATTTAGGGGTGTTACAGGTAGGTAAAGGGCAGGAACCAATGGGTCTCGGCCCTGGAGTGAGTACACCCCCTATCCTGTCCCTCTCCTGTGGGAGGGGGGCAGTAGCCTAGTCCTGATTGGGCAGGGCATCCCATCTGCAAGATGGTGAGAGCCCGGAGATGTGCTTCACCTCGCCTCCCCCACCTGAGGGGTGGGGTTGGCAGATGCTGGCACATCCCCTGTACTTACTTGGGGTTTCCGGCCAGTCTTCGCACCAGAGTGGGGGTCAGAACCAGTGGGGGCTAGTTGCTGAGTACAGCAAGTGGCCTGGAGAAGCTCACAAAGACTGCATGCCTCTGAAACTTCCCCCTTGCCCATCCTGGGGGAGGAGACCTAGCACCTCGCCCAGGATGGACATTGTTGCAGGCCCTGGAGAGCGGGAGCTTTCCAGCCAGGGGTCCAGCAAAATGTCTGCTGTGTGGCAGCCTAGGCAGTCTCTCAGCCAAGACGTGGATTGTAGGTTAGGTATCCGGGGGCATCTCTAAGATGTCCTCTGTAGTGCTTTGTACATTAAATCCCACACTGGCATCAGTGTGGGTTTAATGTGCTGACAAGTTTGATACCTAACTTCTCGGTCTCCAGTGTTGCCATCATGGTGCTGTGGAGTTCGTGTTTGACGAGCTCTCAGCACCATATACTCTTAAATGGCAGCACTGCACTTACAGTGCCCAGGAATTGACCTGGGTACTGTAGGGGCACAGGGCTCATGCTCCTGTGCCCACACCACTGGCATAGGTCACCCAGCTAGAGGGGTGGCTGATGTATGCCAGGGCAGTGTAGGTTGTGGGCATAGCACACCGATGTGGGCCATGTCGACTCTTGGTTTTGTCTTGTACCCAGACACTCAGCCTGCAAGGGCAGTGCATTTGTGTTAGGGTTAGGGTACAGGGCCTCTAAGGGTGGCACAATAAGTGCTGCAGCCATTCGAGCCCTGCCCTGGGTACCTAGGGTACCATTCACCAGGGGCTGGCATGTGTTCAGGGTTTGCCAATTTGGGTTTTAGCGAAGGAACATAGGCCCTGGGCACCTGATTGGCAGGAGTCCAGGGTACACTCAGTCAAAGTACATTCAGCAATTCAGCAAAAAGTGGGGGCATACCATGCAAGAAAGATGGCAATTTCTCACACCAGGCCCCTCCATTTGTCATCCAGCTTGGAGGCGCCCTTCTCTGACCCAGAAACTGAGGATGTAAAATAAGCCCTTGGCACCTCTCAGCCATGCACGAAGACTCATGTGAGTATGGTCTGCACTGACACACAATTAGGCTAGCACATCTGATAGACTACTAGCTGCATATTCCTTACCTTAGAATTTTCTCCAGGTGTCCGATTGGATCCAGAATTATTT
This sequence comes from Triturus cristatus, assembly GCF_964204655.1. Lineage (NCBI taxonomy): Eukaryota > Metazoa > Chordata > Amphibia > Caudata > Salamandridae > Triturus > Triturus cristatus. Next base: position 1,153,270,171 of record NC_140580.1, on the reverse strand, counting down.
TGCTAGCAGTACCCCTGCATGCTGGTAGGTTGCATCTTGTTGCTCCGTGTGGAGTCGTCCGTGTCATCTGCACCGGAAGAGATGTGCACAGTGTAGGTAGCTGCACAATATAACCATTTAGTGGTATACCATATACAGAGCCAGAGTCCAGAGGTTCCCCAGAAGTGTACAGGTCTCAATGTAAACCCAAAGTGCTGAATTCGAGGTAGTGTGGGCGAGAAGCCTTGGGCTCAATACAGAGGAGAGTAAAACACTGGTTCGAGGCATGTGGGCTGCTGAATTCATATCTGTGCATAGATCGCCGCCTAGTGTTGGGTCCGGATGTTTGCACGTTGTTGTCCTGGAAGAGTCTTCGAAGTATCCTTGGATAGGTGACTCCTCCCCTGGACTACAGTGCGCATGGGCATCCTCTCCATCCTCAGATTGTTTTTTTCCGCCATTGGGTTCGGATGTGCTATCTTAGCTCAAGTTAGGAAAATATTTGGTCGAGGCCAAAAGGCCTTTAGTTCGCGTCGGTACTGTTTATCGATCGGGTTTCGATAGAATTTTGTTAGTTTACTAACTTTCAGCACCGACTTCTTTCGCATTTACCTGTCCATCGACTACTTCGACGATGGAATCCAGGACGCCATTCAAAAGGTGTCCGGTATGCAATGCGAAGTACCCACACATCGACGTCCATCCGGTGTGCAACAAATGCCTTTCGCCGGACCACGACGAATCGACATGCATGGCCTGTGCCCGGTTCCGTTCCAAGAAGACTCTAAGGAACCGAAGAGCGGCGAAACTCGAGGCGCAGCACGCGGCACCGGCCCCAACAGACATCTTCGACGAGGCCGACGTCGAGGAATTAGAAGTCATACCCCCCCAGTCCCGTTTCCGAACACGACCCCGGATCGGACGAGGGCGACGAGTCATTCTTCCACAGAGGTGAAGACGACACCGAGGTAGGAGACGACGAGGAGGCCTTAGGGGCCGAAGAGAGTAGCTCCAATGATGAACAAGGCCTACCTGTTCAAACCGAAGAAACACCAGCGCCACAGCCTTTGGCTCCGGTCGAGGGATCGCCTTCGGGCCTTACCCGAGACCCATCCCGTAGTTCTTCGGCCCCGCCCTCGGGCCCGGCCTCGGACGTTCAGCGGCAGCCATTGCTGCATAAGCCAGCTGGTTTCCCTACCCCGAAACCGAAAGCTGCTCCGGTTCATACGAAACCGAAACTGAAAGTGGCGCTGGTCGGATCGAGGCCTTCCACGCCTTCGACGCCAGCGCAACGCGTCGGCACCGACCGCACCAAGAGGGACTTCGGTGCCGAACTGGAATCGGGCGACATCGGAGTCGACAAACGGAAAAAGGCCATCGGCACCGAGAAACCTACTCGGCTACCGACGCCAACTACACCGAGGGCAATACCGCCTGCTTCGCCTCGCGTCGCTCCCTCGACGACGCCGAAGCCTCACGTATCGAGGACGTCGACGGTGATCTCCACACCTCAACTCGAGGACCCGCCGGCACCAAAATCCACGCCCGGCTCTACTAATCTGCCCGGGGCCAAAGCCTCAAAGACGCCCCAAGTGCGGCCTGCTGCGACGCAAAGCAACAAAACCACGGCGGCCCTCAAAGACCCGTCGGGTTCCGGCCCGATCGGAGCTCCAGCAACCTCTACGGGGCCAGCCAACATTACCTTCGGCTTGCCTCCGTCAACAATCCCGAAGATGTTCCAACTCAGGACACGGGTTACCCAGACTCCGGTTCCACCGGACGGGACGTCTCCGTCACGTGTCATCGACGCCGACACTGGCAGGATGATTCTCCACGACCGAAGAATAACTTCGGAACCGCCATTGGACCCTTTCAGGATCCCACTAAAAAGGAAGCTGCCTGTGGAATCAGAACCTCTCCTTTATGAACCGTTCCATTCCTCCTACCAGGATCCACACCGGTTCTCCCCCACACACTCCGACACGGATGCATTGGAGGACTACATGGATGACCAAGCACCCTACCATGTAGACACAGACCCTGATGACCAGCAGGACCCTGATCAAACTTGGGGCGACCCTGCAGACCCCAGTGCACCTCTCGATACACAGGACCCACAACTCTATGGGGCAAAAACATCTCCCACGGAGGATACTGCGGCGTTCAACGCTCTTATTGAACGTGCTGCAAATAACCATGGGGTACAGCTTCACTCAGATACCATCGAGGATGACTTTCTAATGGACACTTTTGCATCCTCAGAAAGACCTGTAAAAACTCTGCCAATGCTGAAGGGGGTCCTCAAGCCAGCTAAGGACATTTTCAAGGAACCCACCAGGGCACGAGTGATAAACCCCAGGATTGATAAAAAATACAGATCAGCACCTGGGGATCCTACTTACATCAAAGGACAATTGCCACTCGACTCCATCGTCGTAGCGAATGCTCGCAAGAGGGCACACTCGCAAACGACAGGTGACGCTCCTCCCCCGGACAAAGAGTCCAAGGTGCTAGAGACCTCCGGCAAGCGGGTTGCCGCCCAGGCTGCCAACATATGGCGCATAGCCAACACTCAAGCGCTCCTCGCTCGCTACGATAGAGCGCACTATGACACCTTGGAGCAACTACTCCAACATCTCCCTGACCAGTTCAAAGAAGGTGCAGAAATTCTTATCAGAGAGGGACAGCTACTCACAAATGCTTCCATCAAATGTGCACTAGATGCTGCAGACACGGCTGCCAGGGCCATAAACACAAGCGTCATGCTGCGACGACATGCCTGGCTACGAATCTCAGGATTCAAGCCTGAGGTACAAAACAACATACTGAACCAGCCCGTCAACCCCGACTATTTATTCGGCCCAGAGGTTGACACCACCCTCGAAAAGATAAAAAAGGACACGGACACTGCAAAGTCCATGGGCGCCCTCCAAACTCAGTCCTTTCGGAGCGGCTCCTTTCGTCGCCCCGGAAACAAGGGGGCAGGTAGAGGACAGGGGTCACAACAAACGTATAACAAAGGCAATACACAGACCACCTACGATAAAAACACCCGAGGTGGATATCGTGGCTCCAGTACAAAGGGCAGAGGACGTGGCTACGGCAACACCAGGTCCTCCCCCAAGAACAAGCAGTGACGCCCTCTCCCTTCCTCCCGACCACACAACACCTGTCGGGGGAAGACTACAAAGGTTCCTGTCCACGTGGAACTCCATCACCACGGACAGGTGGGTCAAAGATATTGTAAAATACGGTTACTGTCTGGAGTTAACCTCCACTCCACCCACAATACCACCAAGAAACCGTCCTATGTCCTCAGAGCACTTAACGCTCTTACAGCAAGAGGTGCAAAGTATGCTTCTAAAAGGCGCCATAGAGGTCGTACCCGTCCACGAGCAGGGTACGGGGGTTTACTCCCTCTACTTTTTAATTCCAAAGAAGGACGGGTCGCTCAGGCCTATATTAGACCTGAGACCCCTGAACCAGTACATTCTTTCAGAGCACTTTCACATGCTCACCCTACAGCAAGTCCTTCCGCTTCTCAAGCAGGGAGACTTCCTAGCCTCACTGGACCTCAAGGATGCGTACTTTCACATACCCATCCACCCCTCACACAAAAAATACCTCAGGTTCACTGTTCAGGGGCAGCACTATCAGTTCAAAGTCCTTCCCTTCGGCGTGACAACAGCCCCAGGGTTTTCACGAAGTGCCTAGCTACGGTGGCAGCACACTTACGGAGGCAGCATATACACGTCTACCCCTACCTAGACGACTGGCTCGTTCAAGCGAAGTCAGCCCAGCAATGTGCAAGCCACATGTCCCGCACCATTCAACTTCTTCACAGTCTGGGATTCTCACTAAATTACCCAAAGTCCCATCTCCAGCCCGCACACGTACAACAGTACCTAGGTGCGACTATAGACACTCTGGCGGCCACAGCTCAGCCAAATTTAGTGAGGATCAACAGCATACAACTGCTGATCTCCAAGTTCAAACCCAATCACTCGCTTCCAGCGCGAGTGTTTATGCAGTTGATAGGCATGATGGCCTCCTGCATCTTCATAGTCCCGCACGCGAGGTTACATATGCGCCCACTTCAGGAGTGCCTAGCACGTCAGTGGAATCGGGCTCAAGGACAGTTGAAAGACCTAGTGTTGGTGAGCGGTCGGGCATACAACTCTCTGCATTGGTGGAATCCACAAAACCTTTGCAAGGGCCGACCGTTCCAAGAGCCTGTTCCACAAATAGTACTGACAGCGGACGCGTCTCTCCAGGGATGGGGAGCTCATGTACTCCACTACACAGTGCAGGGACTATGGACTACACAACAAAAGAAGATGCACATCAACCTTCTGGAACTGATGGCAATCTTCCTGGCCATGAAGGCATTCAAAGTACACCTGTGCAACAAAGTCGTATTGATCCGGACGGACAACATGACTGCCATGTACTACATACAGAAGCAGGGAGGAACACACTCTCCACAGTTGTCTCATCTGGCTCAGAGCATGTGGAAGTGGGCCATTCAAAGGAACATGTTCCTCATGGCGGAACACCTCCCTGGCAAGGACAACCAGATGGCGGATCTGCTCAGCAGACACAGCCAACAGATGCACGAGTGGGAGTTACACCCATCAGTACTCCAACCGTACTTCCAGCAGTGGGGTCATCCAGAGATAGACCTGTTCGCGACAAGCGAAAACGCAAAATGCCAAAGCTTCGCCGCCAGATTCCCACATCCGCAGTCGCAGGGCAATGCGATATGGATGAACTGGTCCGGCAGATTTGCGTACGCTTTTCCCCCAGCGCCGTTGATACCGCTGGTAGCTCGCAAACTGCGACAACACTCCCTGACACTCGTCCTAGTTGCTCCCACGTGGGCACGCCAGCCGTGGTACACCACCTTCCTCGAACTTTCCGTGGTGCCGCATCAAAGGCTGCGGATCAAACCCGCGCATTTGACGCAGAACCATGGAGAGGTTCAGCACCCAGATCCGCAACAGCTGAACCTGGCGATCTGGCTCCTGAAGTCCTAGAGTTTGGCTATCTCAACCTGCCACCTGACTGTATGGACATCATCAAGGAGGCCAGGAGACCCACTACCAGGGCTTGCTATGCAGCCAAATGGAAAAGGTTCGTCATTTATTGCGGTAATAATGACATCAACCCGCTGGACGCATCCCTCCACAACATCATCTGTTACCTCTTACACCTATACCGATGCAATCTGGCGTACACCTCTATACGTGTCCATTTGACCGCAATATCAGCCTATCTGCAAACCAGGCAGCACCTCTCTCTATTCAGAGTGCCTGCCATCAAAGCATTCTTGGAAGGGCTCAAACGAGTCATTCCACCTAGTCACCCACCGGCCCCAATGTGGAACCTCAACTTGGTCCTCACACGCCTGATGGGTCCACCCTTTGAACCTCTACACTCTTGCGAGATTCAATTCCTTACCTGGAAAGTGGCCTTCCTAGTAGCGATCACTTCCCTCAGAAGAGTTAGTGAACTCCAGGCACTAACCGTTCAAGAGCCATTTATTCAGGTTCACGCCAACAGGGTCGTACTACGTACCAACCCCAAATTCATGCCCAAGGTAATATCGCAGTTCCACATGAATCAGACTATTGAACTGCCCGTTTTCTTCCAAAACCCACAAACTGTTGCAGAAAGGGCACTACATACACTAGATGTACGGAGGGCCCTCATGTACTACATCGACAGGACTAAACCATTCAGGAAGACAAAACAACTGTTCGTTGCCTTTGCCCCACACCACAAAGGTAACGCCATCTCCAAAGCAGGGATAGCCAGATGGATAGTTAAGTGTATTCAAATCTGTTATCAAAAGGCAAAACGCACATTAACTATTCCACCACGAGCCCACTCAACACGTAAGTTGGGGGCTTCCATGGCCTTCCTAGGAAATATTCCCCTGCATGATGTATGCAGAGCAGCCACATGGTCCACTACACACACATTTACAAAACACTATTGTGTAGATGTGCAGTCAAAACAGCAGGCAGCTGTAGGTCAGGCTGTTCTCAAGACGCTTTTTCAGACCGCTGCAGCTGGCACGGGTAGCCGCCGCTAATAGAGGGCACTGCTATGTATTCTATGCACAGATATGAATTCAGCAGCCCACATGCCTCGAACTGAATATGCTACTTACCAGTATGCATCTGTTCTTGGCATGTAGGGCTGCTGACATTCATATCGCCCTCCCTCCTCCCCGGCGCCTGTCGCAGCTGCAGCTCTCAGAATTACTGCAAGCATGGTCATCACTTTCTGTATCTACTCCATCACTGCCACAATGGCGAAAAACAATCTGAGGATGGAGAGGATGCCCATGCGCACTGTAGTCCAGGGGAGGAGTCACCTATCCAAGGATACTTCGAAGACTCTTCCAGGACAACAACGTGCAAACATCCGGACCCAACACTAGGCGGCGATCTATGCACAGATATGAATGTCAGCAGCCCTACATGCCAAGAACAGATGCATACTGGTAAGTAGCATATTCAATACTCGCCTCAAAGGTGATCCCCACCAATTTTAGAAAAATCAGCTTCTTTCAAGATTTATTTTAAGTCCAAAATGTTCACAAAAGGTAAGCACACTTTTCAGGAAAAATACTAAAAGTGGACGCAATGCATTTTTCAGTTAAGCATTGTTATCCTATGCGAGGAAAACAAGAATGTAGTTTCACAGGTAAGTAAATGACTTACAAATTCATTCTTTAGCGTTTAAGGTCAGACTGGGCAGTGTTCAATTTGGGACGTAAGGTGCACCACCAGCGGCACAGGGGTGGCCATTTGCAAATGTCAGTCTAGGTCGAACGCCCTATGTTAACTAATGGAGACTGGGTGTGATTGAAGATGGGCTGCTTATAGGGGAGTAAAGCGGTGTCAGGGGTCGATCTCCTGGAGTTAAAGTAAGCACAGAGGGGGTACAAGGCAGCACACACTTGCACCCACAGCAACACAGGGGCAGCTGGGTATAGAGTGCCAATCGTGTTGGGTGCCAAATGCTATTCAATTGAGATTGGTTTTGAACAAAGACTGCAGGCTCCAGCCAGGAGGCTGGATGAAGAAAACTCACAACTGCCCAGGTAATTAGAGATGCTAGGTGATGTAGGGACAGTTGGCCAAGCTCCTCAAGGCCCAGGGGCTACGGGTGCAGGGGTGTCCTTTGGGAAACCGCCTTCAAGTTGAGGCTGCAGGTGTTAGGTCCGGCAAGGGCTCAGAAGTGCTGGGGAACCTTCACAGGACAGATGGGCCACTTGGGCTGGGGCCATGAGTCTCGTTCAGAGGTGGGTCTGCAGATTGTTTTGCGGGTCCTCAGGGCAGAGTTCATTTTCTTTGCAGGTGGTTTCTACTGGAGAAGTTCGCTGTCCATGGGACGTAAGAAGTCTCTTTGGAAGGTAGGCAGTCCTCCCAGTGTTCTGACTGTTTCTGGTGTGCGGGGCGAATTGCTTTTCTTCAGCAGGGTCTTGGAGGGCTGCAGACAGGCCTTTAGGGCTGGGCCAAGTCATTTGGAGTCTTCGTAGGTAGTCAATCTGATTTCTGAGTCTGGGGGAGCCACCTACACACTAGATGTTGGGGCATTGCAGTAGAGTAACAGGTAGGGACCAATTTGTTCCTTGCCTGGGTGTCTACACCTGCTTTTATGCACCCCTCCTATGGGAGGGAGGCATAGCCCTAGCTCTGATTGGATAAGTCCCACCATCTTCAAGATAGTTGGCACTGAAAAATGGGCTTTGCCTCCAGTGCCTGAAGGGTGGAGTTGGCGAAGGGGGACACACCACCTATTCTTACTAAGTTTTCCTGCAGGTTCTCCTGCCCAAAAGTGGAGGTTTGAAACAGCGACTTCAATCTGCTGCTAGCAGCAGAGGCTGGAGTCGCATTACAAAGGTGAAAGGCCTTTGATGCTTCCATCTCGAGCACTGTGCCCATCTTGGGGGAAGAGGTGTGACACCTCTGCCCAGGATGTGCTTTGTTTCTGTCCACAGGGGTCCAGAAACATATCAGATGGTGGCAGGCTGCCGAAAGCCACTCAAACCACACATGCAGATATGCCCACACCTGCGATATAGTGCACCATGCCTTAGGGCTTGTAAGGCCTGCTAGAGGGGTGATTTACCTATACCTTGGGCAGTGCGGCTGGACATGGCACTCTGTCTGGGTGCCATGTTGACTGTCGTTTTTCACTGCACCAAGGCATTTAAGAGGGACCCTCTTCAGTTCCCATGCCCTATGTACCAAGGCTACCATTTACTTGGAGCTTTCAAGGGGTCGGAAGTTATGCCAATCGTGGTACAGTTTTAGGGAAAGAGCATTGGTACTGGGAATCTGATTATCAGGGACCCTGTACTCTGCACTGTGCAGCCAAACTTGCATCACAAGCCAGGCAAAAAGTGTGGGCACTGCAACAGAAACCCACTGTTCGAGGTATATGAGCTGCAGATTATACACTGTGCATAGATCGCCATCTGGTGTTGGACCCGGATGTTTGCAGTTTGTTTTTCCTCTTGGAAAGTCTTTGGAAGTCACGAGGTCGGTGACTCCTCCTTTGGTTCGTATTGCGCATGGGCTTCGGCTCCATCCTCAGATTGTTTTTTTCCGCCATTGGGCTCGGATGTAATACTTCGCGCTCCAGTTCCGAACTTTTCCAGTTCAGCGATCGATGCAAAATCCTCGCTCATCGAGATCCTTCAGATAATAAATCATCTTAATCACTTCTCTTCGGCACTTCTTCGATTCCGGTAGTCGACGGCGGCCTTCGTGCCTATTCCGGCTCCGGTCTCGGCTGATGGAAAGAACTCCTTTCAAGAAGTGCCCTCGATGTGGGTTTAAATTCCCCCACACCGATCTTCATGAGGTGTGCAACCTCTGCCTCTCCCCTGAACACGAGGCCCGAGACTGTCCCGCCTGCAAGTCTTTTAGATCTAAAAAGACTATTCGAGATCGAAGGGCCAGACGCAACATGGCGCACTCCTCGACCTCCGCTCCAGTCGACATCTTCGGGGACGACGTCGAAGCTCCGGGACAGCAGAACGTCGAAGAAGAGGACGACTACCTCGTCAGTGCTTCCGAGGCCGACGACTCCGATGTGGAGGACATCACCCCGGCGTAGAGGGTCGTGAGTACTATACCCCCTCCCACACCCACGCCGATACCCAAAAAGGCTTCGGTCACGCCTTCGAGAATGGCAAGACCAAGGATACTGCTTCTCACACCCCACCTTCGGGCCCGGTAAAGAAGCCTGTTAAGCCTTCCGGCAGCTCGGGCTCGAGCCAGCCTACCAGCGGTACCGAAAGACACCCTTCGGCACCGAAGAAAAAATCGGCCTCCACCTCCACACCGAGCCCAGCACCAAAGCCCTCGGTGTCGAAACCTGCCCTCTCGGTGCCGACTAAACATCATAAGGCCCTCTGCACCGAAACTCCCGTGCCAAAGCTTTTTTCGGCACCGAACAAAAAAATCGGAGGTCCCGAAGAAGCACGGCTTAGACAAGCCTAAAAAGCCGTCGGCCCCGAAAACTTCGGTGCCGACCGAACAACCAGTGTCGCAAGAACTTTTCACACCGGATCCTCTGCAAAAGACACTTACCAAGGATCCAAATACTGGACATTTGACACTGTCTTCAAAAAAGACACTTGGACAAACCGGCTCCAACTCCACCTCCAAAGAGGAAGGACACTGCTACCTACCCTTTCAGAGTGCCTTCCCCACCTCCTCCACCCTCCCCACCTCCACCTTCTCCACCCCTGCCTCATCGCTCTCCAACCTTGTCTCCAGACCAAGATGATCTAGGGGACACATACTATGATCCAGCAGATGTGCCACAAGACCCCACCCCTACTGGATCTCCAGAGCCATGGAATGACTAGAACAATCCGGACATTCCAGATGTCCCACAGGATGAATTTTACCCATCTAGGCCATCCCCACCAGGAGATTCGTTAGGCTTGCACCACCTACTACAGAGGGCGGCACATTATCACGGGGTGGAGTTACATACTGACCCAGTGGAGGAAGATTTTCTCCTAGACACCTTCGATAATGCACATAGGTCTACTGCCATTCTACCTATGTTAAAAAGAGTAATCAAACATGCACCGGAGGCTTTTAAAGACCCAGTCAGGGCCAGGGTCCTAAACCCCCGTATAGAGCAAAAATACAAAGCCGCCCCCACAGATCCTTCATACATTAAAGGCCCTGCACCACTGGATTCCTTAGTGGTATCTACAGCTAGGAAGCGTTCAAATTCTCAGGCGTCAGGCGAAGCACCACCACCTGACAAAGAGTCCAAGCTCCTAGACGCGTCAGGGAAGTGCACTGCGTCACAAGCCGCTAATATATGGTGTATCGCCAACACGCAAGCGCTATTGGCCAGATACGACAGGGCGCATTACGATGAGTTAGAGACCATCATGCACCATCTCCCTGAAAAATACAGAAATAGGGCTAATTAATTGATCCAAGAGGGAAAAACAATAACTAATACCTCTGTACGCTGTGCCCTAGATGCAGCAGATACAGCCTCCAGGGCCATAAACACCAGTGTCCTTCTCCGTCACCACGCCTGGCTAAGAGTTTCAGGTTTTAAACCTGAGGTACAAGCCTCCATATTGAACCACCCATTCGACCAACATCATTTATTTGGCCCAAAAGTTGATGATGCCTTCAAAGATGAAGACAGATACTGATACGGTGAAATCCGTGGAAGCCCTACAGTCACACACTCCTAGGTGCTCCTTTCGCAGCTCTTCCTTTCGGGGCACGGGCAGGGGCTACTCCTCGGATAGTGCATCCACGACCTACAAATCCCCTCCTCAATCTACCTTCACAAAGGGTTATCAAAGAGGCGGATACAGAGGTAATAATAATAAAGGCAGAGACAAGACAAATACTGCCCGCTATGCCACACCGCCTACCCAATGACTTTCCCCCGCTCCCTCCAGACCTTTCCACTCCGGTCGGGGCAGAATACAACATTTCCTTCACGTCTGGGAGACAATCCCCTCAGACAGATGGGTGACCCAAATTATTCATTCAGGGTATTGCCTAGAATTAACATCTACTCCCCCAAACATTCCACCCAGGCAACGCCCAATGTCTCAAAAACATGCCACGTTACTAAAACAGGAGGTAGTCTCCCTCCTGCAAAAACAAGCCATAGAGCAGGTCCCCATCAATCAACAAAATTTAGGGGTCTACTCCCTGTACTTTGTGATTCCAAAGAGAGACGAGACTCTACGACCTATCCTAGATCTCAGGCCTCTAAATACTTACATACATTCAGACCATTTTCACATGGTAACCCTTCAACAGGTTCTTCCACTCCTCTCCCAGAACGACTTTCTCACCACTCTGGACTTGAAAGACGCGTACTTTCACATCCCACTACACCAGTCTCACAGAAAGTACCTCAGATTTGCAGTGGACGGGCAACACTACCAGTTCAAGGTGCTCCCGTTCGGGGTAACAGCACCAAGGGTATTCACCAAGTGCCTAGCAGTAGTGGCGGCACATCTCAGAGGACAGCACATTCACGTCTTCCCGTATTTGGACGACTGGCTATTAAACCGCCGCTACAATCCAACTACTTCACCAGCTAGGTGTCACGGTGAACCACCAAAAGTCCCACCTGGTACCATCACACACAACAATACCTCTGTGCCACCATAGACACCTCAAAAGCCATAGCCTATCCCAATCCTGCCAGGATTGCAAATATACAGGTTCTGCGTCAAAAATTCATATGTCAACACTCTCTCCCAGCAAGGGTGTTTATGCAACTGATGGGGATGATGGCCTCTTGCATTTTCATAGTGCCCCATGCAAGACTCCAAATGCGTCCACTCCAAGAGTGTTTAGCGCGCCAGTGGAACCAGGCCCAGGGGCAACTGACAGATCTGGTGTTGGTAGACGGTCGCACCCATCGCTCTCTGCAGTGGTGGAACACCACAAACCTTTCCAAAGGTCGACCGTTCCTGGACCCGGTTCCACAAATAATCATAACAGACGCATCGCTCTCCGGCTGGGGAGCTCATCTGTTACATCTCGCAGTACAGGGCACATGGACGCCGCAACAGAAGTTACTCCACATCAACCATTTGGAGTTACTGGCAATCTTTCTAGCCCTAAAATCCTTTCGCACACAGATTTTAGGCAAGGCTTTCCTTATTCGCACAGACAACATGACTGCCATGTACTACATTCAAAAACAGAGGGGCACCCACTCTCCACAGCTCTCTCAATTAGCACAGAGCATATGGAGATGGGCAATTCCACCGAAAATCTTTCTCCTGGCCCAACACGTCCCAGGAGTCCAAAACACCGTGGCAGATCTGCTCAGCAGACAAACACAACAGATTCACGAATGGGAACTTCACCCACAGGTTCTACACCCGTTCTTTCAGATGTGGGGGCATCCACACATAGTCCTATTCGCCACCCACGACAACAAAAAATGCCCAAGCTTCGCCGCCAGATATCCACACCCATTGTCCAAATGCAATGCGATATGGATGAACTGGTCAAACAAATTTGCATACGCTTTTCCACCTCTCCCACTAATTTCATTAGTGGTGCGAAAGCTACAACAGCATTCTCTAACACTGATCCTAGTAGCTCCAACATGGGCCAGACAACCGTGGTACACCACACTGCTGGAACTCTCGGTAGTTCCACACCAAAAGCTGCACCTCTCACCATGCCTCCTAACCCAGAACCATGGCGAGATCAGGCACCCGGACCCAGCTCAGCTCAACCTTGCGATCTGGCTCCTGAGGTCCTAGAATTCGGATACCTTAACCTTCCCCCTGATTGCATGAATATTATCAGGGAAGCTAGACGCCCTACTACTAGGGCATGCTATGCTGCAAAATGGAAAAGATTTGTTGTTTACTGCCACAACAACACAATCAACCCTCTAAATGTGTCCATCCAGCACATCATATGTTACTTGCTCCATCTACAAAGGTGTAACCTAGCATATACATCCATTCGGTTACACCTCGCAGCAATTGCTGCTTACTTACAGAACAGGCAGCACCTATCACTTTTCAGGGTTCCTGCCATCAAAGCCTTTATGGAAGGCCTCAAAAGAGTAATTCCACCCAGAGTACCACCCTCACCTGTCTGGAACTTGAATATAGTTCTCACAAGGCTAAATGGGACCGCCTTTCGAACCATTACATAAATGTGAGCTGCAATTTCTCACATGGAAAACAGCTTTTCTAGTGGCCATCACTTCCCTTAGAAGGGTTAGTGAAATACAAGCACTCACTATACAGGAACCTTTTCTCCAAATGCATCAGAGCAAGGTTGTACTCCGCACCAACCCAAAATGTCAACCCAAAGTAATTTCTCCATTCCATCTAAACCAGTCGGTAGAATTACCAGTCTTTTTCTCACAACCTCAAACCGTTGCGGAAAGGACTTTACACACACTGGATGTTAAGAGGGCCTTACTTTACTACATCCAAAGAACACAACCTTTCAGAAAAACCAAACAGCTATTTGTCTTTCTCTCCACCACATAAAGGCAACCCTATTTCTAAATCAGGGATAGCTAGGTGGATTGTAAAATGCATACAGATTTGCTATCACAAAGCAAAACAAACGCTATCTGTTCCCCCTAAAGCCCACTCTACAAGGAAGATAGGGGCTTCTATGGCTTTTCTAGGAAACATACCACTAGATGACATCTGCAAAGCAGCGACATGGTCAACACCGCACACTTTCACAAAACATTACTGCGTAGATGTGCAAACCAAGCAACAAGCTAGTGTGGGCCAGGCTGTACTAAAAACACTGTTCCAAACCACTGCAACGCATGCCGGTGGTCGCCGCTAGGGTTGGGTACTGCTATGTTCGAGGCATGTGGGCTGCTGAATTCATATCTGTGCATAGATCGCCGCCTAGTGTTGGGTCCGGATGTTTGCACGTTGTTGTCCTGGAAGAGTCTTCGAAGTATCCTGAGATAGGTGACTCCTCCCCTGGACCACAGTGCGCATGGGCATCCTCTCCATCCTCAGATTGTTTTTTTTCCGCCATTGGGTTCGGTTGTTTTTATCTTGACTCAAGTTAGGAAAATTTAGTTTTCAGGCCGAAAGGCCTTTAGTTTTCGTCGGTACTGTTCCCGTTCGGTATCGACAGTTTACTTGCTAGTTTAGCGACCTTAACAACTTTTTCGGATAAGTTTCATCCGACCATCGACCTTACATCGACGATGGAATCGAGGACCCCATTCAAGCGGTGTCCTGTTTGCCACGCGAAATATCCACATATCGACGTCCACCCGGTGTGCAACAAATGCCTCTCGCCGGATCACGACGAATCGAAATGTATGGCCTGTGCCTGATTCAGATCCAAGAAGACTCTCCGGAATCGACGAGCCGCGAGACTAGAAGCGCAGCAAGCGGCACCGGCCTCGACCAACATCTTCAGCACCGAGGACGAAGATGTTGAAAGCGTGGAAAACATACACTCCAGCCCCGCTTCCGAACACGGTTCCAGATCGGAAGACGTAGATGAAGAGCTTTTTCACAGGGAAGAAGCCGACGATGAGGTAGGAGACTACGATGAGGCCTTAGGGGCCGAAGAAGGTAGCTCTGGTGACGAGCAGGGCCTACCTGTCCAAACGGAGGCTATCACAGTGCGTCAGTCTACGGCTCCGGTCGAGGGATCGCCTTCGGGCCTTACCCGAGATCAATCCCGCAGTTATTCGGCCCCGCCATCCGGCCCGGCCTCGGACATCCAGCGAGAGCCATTATTACCCAAAATGACTGGTTTCCGTTCCACAAAACCGAAACCAATCATCGCACTGGTTCAACAGAAACCGAAAGTGAAACTGACACTGGTCGGCTCGAAGACCACCACTCCTTCGACGCCAGCCAAAATCGTCAGCTCCGACCGCACCAAAAGGGACTTCGGTGCCGGACTCGCTGCAGCCGATGTCGGCGCCGATCCAAAGAGAAAGACCATCGGTACCACCAAAGTGCCTCAGCCCCCGGCACCGAAACAATCGGCAACGACCACCAAGGTTAAAATGGCCGCTCCGTCGGAATCCACCTCGAAAGCAGCGCCTACGGTCCAATCATTGACGCAGTCGACAGCTACTACCTCTCCTCGACTCGATGACCCTGTGGCTCCAAAGAAGTCCACACCTACCTCTACAGAACCACTCAGCGCCAAAGAACCGTCGGCGTTCCAGGTGCGACAAGTTGCAGCGTCCTTGCAACGTATCAGAGAAAAGGCAGCCCTCCAGGCCCCGTCTGGCTCCGAGCCGAAAAAGGCTCAAAAGGCACCTTCGGCACCAACCAGCATCACCTTTGGTTTGCCGCCATCCACGGCGCCAAAACTATTCGAGATCAGAACACGTGTCACCCAGACAAGGTCCCCATCTACTGAACACTCTCCTACTGGGGCATCACCGTCCCACTTCATCGACGCCGACACCAGCAGGCTCATGCTCCGAAAGCGGAAGATCACTTCCGAGCAGACTTTGGACTCTTACAGAATCCCGCTAAAGCAAAAACTACCGGCTGAATCGGAACCAGTTCTTTATGAACGCCTCCACACCTCCTATCCAGATCCACAGTCCTTCTCTCCGACGGACTCCGACACGGACACAATGGAGGACTACATGGATGACGACACCACCTACCCCAGGGATATGGACCCTGAGAACCAGCAGGACCCTAATGCAGCTTGGGATGACCCTGTAGACCCGGGTGCCGCTATAGATACCCAGGACGCGCAGCTTTATGGCGCTAAAACATCTCCCACAGAGGACACTGCTGCATTCAACGCCCTCATTGAACGTGCAGCAGACAATCATGGAGTGCAACTCCACTCAGATACAATTGAGGACGATTCCTTGGTGGACACTTTCGCATCCTCAGCGAGGACTGTAAGGACTCTGCCCATGTTAAAAATTGTCCTCAAGCCAGCAAAGGACATTTTCAAGGAAACAACCAGGGCACGGGTAATAAACCCCAGGATCGAGAAAAAATACAAGCCCGCACCTGGGGACCCTACGTACATTAGAGGCCAATTACCTCTGGACTCCATCGTAGTTGCTAACGCTCGCAAACGGGCACACTCGCAGACAACTGGTGATGCTCCTCCCCCGGACAAAGAGTCCAAGGTGCTAGAGACCTCCGGCAAAAGGATTGCAGCCCAGGCGGCAAACATATGGCGCATTGCCAATACACAGGCGCTCCTAGCTCGCTACGATCGCTCACACTATGACACGTTAGAGTCCCTACTCCAACATCTACCAGACGAGTACAAAGAGGCAGCGGAGCTCCTCATCAGGGAGGGACATCTTCTCACAAACGCATCCATTAAGTGTGCACTGGATGCCGCCGACACAGCTGCGAGAGCAATAAACACCAGCGTCATGCTACGACGACACGCCTGGTTACGAATCTCCGGATTCAAACCTGAGGTTCAAAATAACATCCTCAATCAGCCTGTCAACCCCGACTACTTATTCGGACCAGAGGTTGACACCACCCTAGAAAAGATCAAAAAAGACAGACACTGCAAAGTCAATGGGGGCTCTGCAAACGCAGACATTTCGTAGTGGCTCCTTTCGTTGCCCCGGAAATAGAGGAGCGGGTAGAGGACAGGGGTCACAGCAAACCTACAATAAAGGGGGCACGCAAAGTACCTACGATAAAAACACCCGAGGTGGATATTGTGGCTCCAGCACAAAGGGCAGAGGACGCGGTTACGGCAATACCAGGTCCTCCCCCAAAAACAAACAGTGACGCCCTCTCCCTTCCCCCCCCGACCACATAACACCTGTCGGGGGAAGACTCCAGCGGTTCCTGTCCACGTGGAATGCCATCACCACGGACAGGTGGGTCAAAGATGTTATCCAACACGGTTACTGCCTCGAATTAACCTCCACTCCACCCACAATACCGCCAAAGCACCGTCCTATGTCCTCAGAGCACTTAGCATTATTACAGCAGGAAGTACTAAGTATGCTGCAAAAAGGCGCAATAGAGGTCGTGCCCGTCCACCAGCAAGGGACAGGGGTGTACTCTCTGTACTCCTTAATACCAAAAAAGGACGGGTCACTCAGGCCTATACTAGACCTCAGACCCCTCAACCACTACATTCTCTCAGAGCATTTCCACATGCTCACCCTACAGCAGGTTCTCCCGCTGCTCAGACAGGGGGACTTCCTAGCCACGCTAGACCTCAAAGATGCGTATTTCCACATACCCATACACCCGTCACACAGAAAATATCTCAGGTTCACTATTCAGGGGCAGCACTACCAATTCAAAGTCCTCCCCTTCGGCGTGACAACAGCACCCAGAGTTTTCACAAAGTGCCTAGCTACGGTGGCTGCACATCTACGAAGGCAACACAATCACGTCTACCCTTACCTGGACGACTGGCTTGTTCAGGCAAAGTCAGCCCAGCAATGTGCCAGCCACATGTCCCGCACCATTCACCTTCTTCACAGTCTGGGATTCTCACTAAATTTCCCAAAATCACATCTCCAACCCGCACACGTACAACAGTACCTAGGTGCGATCATAGACACTCTGGCAGCCACAGCTCAGCCAAATTTAGTGAGGATCAACGGCATGCAAATGCTGATCTCAAAGTTCAAACCACAACGCTCCCTTCCTGCGCGAGTGTTCATGCAGTTGATAGGCATGATGGCCTCCTGCATTTTCATAGTCCCGCACGCGAGACTACATATGCGCCCGCTTCAGGAGTGCTTGGCACGTCAATGGAATCAGGCTCACGGGCAATTAAAAGACCTAGTGTTGGTGAGCGGTCGGGCATACAACTCTGCATTGGTGGAATCCACAAAACCTTTGCAAGGGCCGACCGTTCCACGAGCCTGTTCCACAAATAATACTGACAGCGGACGCGTCTCACCAGGGATGGGGAGCTCATGTACTCAATTACACAGTGCAGGGACTATGGACAATATAACAAAAGATGATGCACATCAACCTTCTGGAACTGATGGCAATCTTCCTGGCAATGAAAGCCTTCAAGGTACACCTGTGCAACAAAGTCGTGTTGATCCGGACGGACAACATGACTGCCATGTACTACATACAGAAGCAGGGAGGAACGCACTCTCCACAGTTGTCTCATCTGGCTCAGAGCATGTGGAAGTGGGCTATTCAGAGGAACATATTCCTCATGGCGGAACACCTCCCCGGCAAGGACAACCAAATGGTGGATCTGCTCAGCAGACACAGCCACCAGATGCACGAGTGGGAGCTACACCCGTCAGTACTCCAACCGTACTTCCAACAGTGGGGTCATCCAGAGATAGACCTATTCGCCACAAGTGAAAACGCAAAATGCCAAAGCTTTGCAGCCAGGTTCCCACATCCACAGTCGCAGGGCAATGCGATATGGATGAATTGGTCCGGCAGATTTGCGTACGCTTTTCCCCCAGCGCCGTTGATACCGCTGGTGGCACGCAAACTGCGACAGCACTCACTGACACTCATCCTGGTTGTTCCAACATGGGCACGCCAGCCATGGTACACCGCCTTTCTGGAACTTTCCGTGGTGCCGCATCAAAGGCTGCGGATCAAACCCGCGCATTTGACGCAGAACCATGGAGAAATTCAGCACCCAGATCCGCAACAGCTGAACCTGGCAATCTGGCTCCTGAAGTCCTAACCCTGCCACCTGTCTGTATGGAGATCATTAAGGAAGCTAGGAGACCCACTACCAGAGCTTGCTATGCAGCCAAATGGAAGAGGTTTGTCATTTATTGCAATAACTATGACATTAACCCGCTAGACGCATCCATTCAAAACATAATCTGTTACCTCCTACACCTATACCGATGCAATCTGGCATACACCTCAATACGTATCCATTTAACCGCAATAGCAGCCTATCTCCAAAACAGGCAGCACCTCTCTTTATTCAGAGTGCCTGCCATCAAAGCCTTCTTGGAGGGACTTAAACGAGTAATTCCCCCAAGACACCCGCCAGCACCAGTGTGGAACCTCAACTTGGTCCTCACCCGACTGATGGGTCCACCCTTCGAACCTCTCCACTCATGTGAGATTCAATTCCTCACCTGGAAAGTAGCTTTCCTAGTGGCAATCACTTCGTTGAGAAGGGTTAGTGAACTCCAGGCACTAACCATTCAAGAGCCATTCATACAGGTTCACGCAAACAGGGTCGTTCTACGTACCAACCCCAAATTCATGCCTAAAGTAATATCGCAGTTCCACATAAATCAAACTATTGAACTGCCTGTTTTCTTTCAGAATCCACAAAATGTCGCTGAAAGAATGCTCCATACACTAGATGCCAAAAGAGCCCTCATGTACTATATAGACAGAACTAAAGGCTTTAGGAAGACAAAACAACTTTTTGTTGCCTTTTCTCCACAACACAAAGGCAACGCCATCTCCAAAGCAGGTATAGCCAGATGGATCGTTAAATGTATTCAAATTTGCTATCAAAAGGCTAAACGCACATTAACTATTCCCCCACGAGCCCACTCCACACGTAAGTTAGGGGCCTCCATGGCTTTCCTGGGAAACATTCCTTTACATGATATATGTAGAGCAGCCACATGGTCCACTATACATACATTTACCAAACACTATTGTGTAGATGTACACTCAAAACAGCATGCAGCTGTAGGACAGGCTGTTCTCAAAACTCTCTTTCAGACCGCTGCAGCTGGCACTGGTAGCCGCCGCTAATGGGAGGTACTGCTATGTATTCTATGCACAGATATGAATTCAGCAGCCCACATGCCTCGAACTGAATATGCTACTTACAGTATGCATCTGTTCTTGGCATGTAGGGCTGCTGACATTCATATCGCCCACCCTCCTCCACGGCGCCTGTAGCAGCTGCAGCTCTCAGAATCACTGTATAGCATGGTCATCACTTTCTGTTTCTGTAGTAGGGGATCTCTGTGTATAGTCATAATCTATGAATAATCCCCGCCCATGTGCGGGGACCCCGGAGCAATCAAAAATATCTCTTAAGCTGTCCCGCATTTGCAAACCTGCAAAGACACTTAAGAGACAGACAAAATAATACAGCCTAATCACAACAAGGCTGCACTGGCCAGCACTTCCTCTGAAGTGAACACAAAAGCCAAAATAAAGTTTAAATGTCATTTTTATTCACATCTGACATCCTCCTTTATTACCACACACTCCCTTCACCAAAATCCCTTTAAACAATAGAGAGGAAGGGGTGGACAGACAAGCCCTATAGGCTGTCATTATGTGTCTGCTAAAGGGATACCGTGCCTTTAAGAAACTCTCCAGAGACCCCCGGTATCCCAGGATGCACAGCCAACACAAGTTACTTTCAGTTCTTTTTTCCGGCTCCTGTTAGCAGGACCCTGGAGCTTGAGCTCTACCCTTTTGGGTGGTTTATTTGATTAAAATTGGATTTTTTGGATAAATAGTGTTTTCATTCGACGTCTAGAGCCTTTGTCGACTACTGCCTGCAATCTGGAGCAGTTTTGGCCCACTCTTAGCATGGCTTTGTTCGATAACTGCCCTGAGTGTGGGAGGAAAAAGGCCAAGACGGACCCACATGATGTTTGTATCCTCTGAGCTACATGTGCCATCTGTAAAACCTTTTCAAAAAGGACCCTGAGGGACAGGGAGAAGATCCGCCTTCAGGGACAGGAGCAGCAGAGGACCGGTGGGAATTCGGGGCATGGAGGGTCTCATTCTCCCTCCTCCGCCCATGCTTCAGCCCCTGGAGGGACCTCCGGGCAGAGCAGGGAGCAGAAACGGATCCTACCGGCTGGTAGGTCGCGTTCGACGTCGAAGGTGACGATGTCGACGGAGAAGGCACCGGTATGTTCGCCGTCGATCCAGGGCTCTGGGTCGCGGCAGCCTCGGCGTTCGACGTCGAGAGAGGGGCCGGCGAGACCCGGGACCGGGTTGCCGTCGCAGGTGTCGCGGTCGACGTAGACACCCCATGGACGTCGTACCGAGCCCCATGGAAGACTTCACTCGCCACCTTCGCCGTTGACCCATGGCTCCACGCTGACTGAATCGACGCCGAGATCCCGGCGCCGGCCGTCCAGGCGGAGAAGATCGCCGTCGAGGCACAGGTCGCCGTCGAGGCACAGGTCGCCGTCGAGGCACAGGTCGCCGTCGAGGCACAGGTCGCCGTCTAGGCACAGGTCGCCGTCGAGGCACAGGTCGCCGTCGAGGCACCAGCGTTCGACGTCGAGGCAGAAGTCGACGCCGCGGCGACGGAGGTCGACGCTGCGGCATGGTTCGGCGTCGAGGAGGCATGGTTCGACGTCTAGGAGGCATGGTTCGACGTCGAGAGGACGCTCGCCTGCGAGACGGCGTTCGACATCTAGGGCGAAGAGACGCCGGACGAGGTCGACGTACAGTTCGACGTCACGGACATCGGGGAACACGTCCTCAGTGATTACGATCTCCAGTCGGGGATCGGGGAGACGCGGACGTTCCCCGTCGGTGGCTTCCACGCGGGACAGGCCCGCCAAGAAGAGAAGAGTGGCCGCGAGCCCGGACAGTTCTGGTGCGGGCTCTCCTGCAAGGAGTGATGGGGCTTCGGAACATCTGTCCCCGCTGCGTCCTCAGCAGCCGCCTCTGCCTCCTGCGCCCGCTCTTCCACCGGCTCCTCCACCGGCGCCTGCTCTTCCTCCTCCTCCTCCCCCTCCTCCGCTGCCTCTGCCCGTACCTCAGCGGCCTGCATCTCCAACGCAGCCACCGCCTCCGCCCCCGAGGGCTCCTCACAGGCAGAGATCTCGCTCTCGCCCTCGCAGGCGATCACGGAGTAGGCGCAGATCGTCCACTCGCTCTGGGCATGGACGACGGAGGTATCGGTCTCGTTCCAGAGGCTCGAGGGGCACGAACTCTTCTGGGACTGGACGGTTTTCTCCCTCACTGTCGAAGACGCCTCCTACCCGCGTCTCGCCGGTGGATGACATTGCCACGTTCCAGGAGGTGCTGATGAGAGGGGCGGCGAAGTTGGGGATTTCAGTCACTACCCCTATTCCCACTACTTCTGTGATCTTTGAAACTTTGCATAAGGCTCATCTGTCGCGCCCCCTCCTCCCATTGGTTCCGGGGTTGGAGGAACCTGCAATGGAGGTGTTGACACCTGCCGTGGTGAAACCGGCGCCCTCGAGACTGCTGAAAAAGTACAGGGCTCCTGACTCGGACCCGGCGTTCCTCAGGGTGGATCCTCCACCGGACTGTTATCGTGGCGGCGGTTCGTAAACAACACTCTACGACGCCTTCGTCCACGGCTCCTCCGGATAAGGAGTCGCAAAATGGACTCCTTGGGGAGGAGGATGTGCTCCACGTCGGCCACTACGATGAAGGCCGCTAGCGCCTCCGCTCTGTTGGGTCGCTATGACAGGTCCCTTTGGGACTCCCTGCAACAGTTCGCTGCCTCCCTGCCTAGAGATAAGAGGGAGGACTTTCAGGAGGTGCTGAACGGGGGCATGATGGTCTCTAATCAGATCATCAGTGCGGCGGGGGATGTGTCGTTGCTGGCGGCCCATGGGTACTGCCACGGCATACACATGAGGAGGCATTCCTGGCTGCGGCTGACACCGCTCAAGCCTGAAGTGCAGCAGAAGATCGCCAATTTACCGTTCTCTGGCACGACGCTGTTCGGGTCGCATGCGGATGACGAGATGGCCCGCATGAAGGCTGAGGCGGAAACCCTGAAGGCGGTGGGGCTGGAGAGGCCCAAGGAGCAGAGGAGGTCCTTCTGATCCTCGGGCAGGCGCTACGCCAAGCAGAGAGGTCAAGGGCGTCAGTCGGGCCACCAACAACAGCACCAGCAACAACAGCAGTTCCCGAGGCAGTCCTTTCAGAAGCGCCAGAGGGGCAGAGGACAGCATCAGTCCTCGTCGGGGAACAAAGGCCCGGCCGGGTCGAAGCCCTGAAAAGTTACTTCCCCCCTCATCCGTTACCCGCTCCGGTGGGGGGGGGGGGGGGGGGGGGGGGGCGGGGGGGGCGGCAAGTATTCAACACTACCTGGCAGAGTGGAGGACAATAACGCAGGACAAGTGGGTGCTGAATATTGTTTGCAATGGTTACTGTCTTCGTTTCACCAGCCAGCCTCCACAGATTCCACCAGTGCGCTCCTCCTACATGGTGAGGAAGCTCCAGCGGGAGGCGGACGTTCCGTTAAAAAAGAGGGCGATGGAAGCGGTTCCTTTGAAGCAAAAAGGAAGAGGTCTCTACTCACGGTTCTTTCTCGTAAGAAAAAAGGACAAGAACGAGTTCAGGCCTATTCTGGATCTGCGTCAAGCAAACAAGTGGATCCGCAGAGAAAAGTTCCGTATGTTGTCCCTGCATCAGATTTACCCTCAGTTGCATCGAGGAGACTGGCTGTGCGCCATAGATCTGCAGGACGCTTACTTTCATGTGCCGATCGCACCAAAGCATTGCAAGTTCCTGAGGTTTCTGGTAGGCAACAACCATTACCAGTATTCATTACTCCCGTTTGGCCTGAAGTCTGCACCACGGACGTTCTCCAAGTGCATGGCAGTGGTCGCGGCACACCTGCGGAAGACCAAGGTGTTTGTGTATCCATACCTGGACGATTGGTTGATCAAAGCGTCCACTTACCAGGAAGCCCAGTGCCATTTCAACAGGACGGCGGCTTTGCTTCATCGACTGTGGCTGCACATCAACATGACGAAGTCAGTGCCGGTCCCTGTGCAGTGTCTCCAGTACTTGGGGGCTTCGGTCAATACTTTGACCGCAAGCGTGTGTCCTTCGGAGGAGAGACGCTTATCGATCCGTGGGAAGGCTCGGCATCTCATCTCAGCCCACTCTCCTACGGTGAGGACGGTGTCTTCCTTACTGGGGTCGATGGCTTCTTGCATCTTTCTCACCCCCAATGCACGTCTGCATATGAGGCCCCTACAGGAATGTCTGGAGGATCAATGGGACCAGAGGCGGGGGCGTTGGGAGGACAAGATCCAGTTGTCTCAACACGCTCAGCAGTCTCTGAAATGGTGGTGTGCCCCAGGGAATGTCTGCAAGGGGACTCCTTTTCACAAGGATATTCCGGTCCAGACCATAGTGACCGATGCGTCTCTCCAGGGCTGGGCAGCGCATTCGGGCCCTCTTCAGATTCAGGGGATATGGTCGCAGATGGAGACGACTTATCATATCTACTTTTTGGAACTCAGAGCGGTACACTTGGCCTTGAAGGCGTTCCATCCCTCCTTCAGGACGAACTCCCTGCTGGTTCAGACGGACAATACTACGACCATGTATTACCTCAACAAGCAGGGGGGCTCACGTTCACGCACCCTGTCTCGGGAGGCACAGGCGATCTGGAACTGGCTGGTGGCCAGGAACCTGACTATCACGGCGACCCATCTGCCGGGGGTGCAGAATGCCCAAGCAGACGCGCTCAGCAGGCTCGTTCTAGAGAACCACGAGTGGGTGCTAAACGACGACGTGCTAAGAGACGTCTTCGCAGAGTGGGGCACTCCGGATATAGATCTGTTCGCTACGGCAGAAAACAGCAAATGCCGCGACTTCGCGTCCAGGTACTACCAACCAGGGACACTGGGGAATGCCCTATGGATCAGCTGGTCCAACAGCTTTCTCTACGCCTTTCCACCCATTCCCCTGATCCCGGCGGTGCTGATCAAGCTGTCGCAATCCAGAGCCAGAATGATCCTGATTGCTCCGGAGGGGCCGAGGCAATGGTGGTTCACCGACCTTCTTCACCGGTCTGTTCTGCCACACAGACGCCTGCCGTGTCGGCCGGACCTTCTCACGAAGTTCGGAGGACAGATGGTTCACCCCAATCTCTCGTCCTTGAGTTTGGCAGCATGGCTCCTGAGCTAGTACAGTATGGACACTTGAACCTACCTCAGGACTGTATGGAGATCTTGAAGGAGGCGAAGAGACCGTCTACGAGGACTTCTTACGCCTATAAGTGGAAGAGATTCTGCTTATGGTGCAAGGCAAAGGACTTTGACCCTACCTCCTGTAAAGATGTTATTTTGCCTTATCTGCTGCAGTTAGCTCAATCTGGGCTTAATTTTCAGTCTATTAAGGTTCATCTCGCAGCTCTGACTGCGTATAGGAAAGGCCCTTCTCAAACCTCATTTTTTCAAATCCCTGTGATTAAGGATTTTTTGGAGGGTTTGCGTAAGGTGTTTCCCCTGTTAGAAGACCTTCTCCACCATGGGAATTGAATGTGGTGTTATCTAGATTGATGAGGGAGCCTTTTGAGCCTATCCATAAGGCTTCGTTGCAGCATTTGTCTTGGAAGGCTGCCTTCCTTGTGGCCATTACATCGGCCAGGAGGGTGAGTGAGATTCAGGCTCTGTGTTGTCAAGAGCCGTATACTGTTTTCCATGCTTCTAAAGTAGTGATGCGTACCCATCCTAAATTTTTGCCTAAGGTGATATCAGATTTCCATGTAAATCAAATGATAACTTTGCCTACGTTTTTTCAACATCCTTCCTCTCCGGCGGAGATGTCTCTGCATTCACTTGATGTACGTAGGGTACTGAAATTCTACCTGGATAAGACAAGATATCCGCAGGTCGGATCAACTGTTTGTTCGGTAAGAACTGGTTTAGCTACCTCAAAACAGTCCATTTCCAGATGGATTGTTTCCTGTATTCAGCTTTGTTACCAAAAAGCTAATAAAACATTGGGGGGTAAGCCTACGGCACATTCGACTAGAGGCAAGGCTGCTACTACAGCTTTGCTTAGGAATGTTCCCATTACTGACATTTGTAAGGCTGCCACCTGGAAGTCGGTCCATACGTTTACGAAGCATTACTGCCTGGATTCTGATGCTAGGGCAGATGCGCAGGTTGGACAGGCTTCGCTGAGGAATTTGTTTGCACAGTGATTTGTTGGTGGTTGGGCTTACTCCACCGCTGCTTGTTGGTTGGGATGGGCTTGCCATTCTATTCATAGATTATGACTATACACAGAGATCCCCTACTACAGAAGGAGTAGTTTCTTACCTGTAACTCCAGTTCTGTAGTAGGGGTATCTCTGTTATAGTCGTAAGCGACCCTCCTTCCTCCCCGGTGGAGTAACCTGATAGTATCCGGCCTGTTGTTATACACCTTCAAAAAGAACTGAAAGTAACTTGTGTTGGCTGTGCATCCTGGGATACCGGGGGTCTCTGGAGAGTTTCTTAAAGGCACGGTATCCCTTTAGCAGACACATATTGACAGCCTATAGGGCTTGTCTGTCAACCCCTTCCTCTC
The DNA here is from genome assembly GCF_964204655.1 of Triturus cristatus. Lineage (NCBI taxonomy): Eukaryota > Metazoa > Chordata > Amphibia > Caudata > Salamandridae > Triturus > Triturus cristatus. The sequence goes on along the minus strand of NC_140580.1, from coordinate 1,153,243,936 downwards.
TATTGTTTAAAGGGATTTTGGTGAAGGGAGTGTGTGGTAATAAAGGAGGATGTCAGATGTGAATAAAAATGACATTTAAACTTTATTTTGGCTTTTGTGTTCACTTCAGAGGAAGTGCTGGCCAGTGCAGCCTTGTTGTGATTAGGCTGTATTATTTTGTCTGTCTCTTAAGTGTCTTTGCAGGTTTGCAAATGCGGGACAGCTTAAGAGATATTTTTGATTGCTCTGGGGTCCCCGCACATGGGCGGGGATTATTCATAGATTATGACTATAACAGAGATACCCCTACTACAGAATTGGAGTTACAGGTAAGAAACTACTCCATCTACTCCATCACTGCCACAATGGCGAAAAACAATCTGGGGATGGAGAGGATGCCCATGCGCACTGTGGTCCACGGGAGGAGTCACCTATCTCAGGATACTTCGAAGACTCTTCCAGGACAACAATGTGCAAACATCCGGACCCAACACTAGGCGGCGATCTATGCACAGATATGAATATCAGCAGCCCTACATGCCAAGAACAGATGCATACTGGTAAGTAGCATATTCAATAGTCTATGCGCAGTGTATAATCTGCAGCTCGTATGACTCGAACGGAATATGCTACTTACCAGTATGCATCTGTTCTTGGCATGTAGAGCTGCAGAACTATACACGCCCACCCGCCTCCCCGGCTACCTGTATCCGTTCCAGTCTATCTTATTTAGATACAACACACATGGGTTTCTTTACTGTTACTACGCTCCATCTTTCCCTGCTGGCGAAAAACAATCTGGTTCGTATTGCGCATGGGCTTCGGCTCCATCCTCAAAGGAGGAGTCACCGACCTCGTGACTTCCAAAGACTTTTCAAGAGGAAAAACAAACTGCAAACATCCGGGCCCAACACCAGATGGCGATCTATGCACAGTGTATAGATCTGCAGCTCTACATGCCAAGAACAGATGCATACTGGTAAGTAGCATATTCCTTCCTACATGTGGCGCCTATATATCCACCACCCCAGTGCGTTGCTGTCCGGATCTTTCTTTCCACGCCAGTTAGTGCAGATCTGGAAAGAGCTACCCCTTAGTCGTTTTTCGACCAAACATTTTGACTTTTGTCATTGTCTGAGATCTTCTCTGTGAGAAAGTGCCATCTTTCTTGCATGGTATACCCCCACTTTTTGCTGAATTGCTGAATGTACTTTGTGTGCCCTCGACTCCTGCCAATCGGGTGCCCAGGGCCTATGTTCCTTTCCTAAAACAAACAAAACCCAAATTGGCAAACCCTGGCCACATGTCAGCCCCTGGTAAATGGTACCCTAGGTACCCAGGGCCTTGTGACCAAGGAAGGCCTCTAAGGGCGTCAGCACTTCTTGTGCCACCCTGAGGCCCTGTACCCTTGCAGGCTGAGTGTCTGGGTACAAGACAAAACAGTCGACATGGCGCACATCCCTGTGCCATGCCCACAACCTACACTGCCCTGGCATAAATCAGCCACCCCTCTAGCTGGGTGCCCTAAGCCAGTGGCGTGGTTACAGGAACATGAGGCCTGTGCCCCTACAGTACCCAGGTCCATTCCTGGGAACTAAGTGCAGTGCTGCCATTTAAGAGTATATTGTGCTGGGAGCTCGTCAAACACTAACTCCACAGCACCATAATAGCACACTGAAGACTGAGGTTTGGTATCAAACTTCTCAGCACATTAAACCCGCACTGATGCCAGTGTGGGATTTAATGTACAAAGTACTACAGAGGGCATCTTAGAGGTGCCCCCTGAAACCTAACCTACATTCCACGTCTTGTCTGAGAGGCTGCCTAGGCTGCCACGCAGCAGACATGTTGCTGGACCCCTGAGTGGAGAGCCCCCGCTCTCCTGGGCCTGCAACAATGCACATCCTGGGCGAGGTGCTAGGTCTCCTCCCACAGGATGGGCAGGGGGAAGCTTCAAAGGCGTGCCGCCTTTGTGAGCTTCTCCAGGCCACTTGCTGTACTCAGCAACTGGCCCCCACCGGTTGTGACCACCACCGGTTGTGACCAGCACTCTGGCAGAAAGACTGGCGGGAATCCCCAAGGGAGGAAAGTGGGTGAGGCAGCCTCTGCCAACCCCACCCCTCAGGTGGGGGAGGTGAGGTGAAGCACATCTCCGGGCTCTCGCCATCTTGAAGATGGGGAGCCCTGCCTAGTCAGGACTAGACTACTGCCCCCCTCCAACAGGAGAGTGGCAGGATAGGGTGTGTACCCACCTCAGGGCAGGGACCCATTGGTCCCTGCCCGTTACCTACCTGTAACGCCCCTAAATTTAGTATTTAGGGGCTCCCTGAACCTTCCTTCCTCCCTCAGATTCCGAAACAAGCAAGAAGAACAAGAAGAAAGAAGACTTGCCGTGCAGCTGCTAACAAGAGGACGACACCAACTGACTTGGCTCCAGCCCTACAGGCCTGTCGACCCTCGAACCTGCTCCTGTTAAAACCCGGCGTCACCAGTGGTCTGCAACCTCAAAAACCCCGGAGGACCTGACTGCCTTATGAATAAAAGACTGGGACTCTGGTTCTGCTCAAAGCAAGTAACAGAGCCCTGGCACCAGCCAGGAACCACGACTCCTGCACCCGCCAAGCCTGGCCTGTGCTGGAGTGCACAAAGACTAACCCCGGCGACTGACCCCTAATCCAGCACCCAAGGACCCTCCTCGACACTCCTGACGACGCCTGCAGCCTCAGAACCAGGTAACCCCTCCCCCCAACCGCGAAAGACACCCCGGCGCCCTACGGCCCCCCCCTGTGCCCAGCTCCTGGGTGCCTACCTAACCTACAGCTTCCTGACTTACCTCTCGAAGTGGTGGTCGCACCTGAAGAATCTTTGTCCCCGAGCTTGCAGCCTTCGTTCGTGCATAGGGAACCATTGAGCGCCCAACGGCTCAAAAGCACCCTGCACCCAGCCGCCCGAGTGCCCCTGGAAGTGCAACATCTATCCTAATCTACTTCCCCACTTGCCCCGTGTAAGTGACTGTGAGAAAGTGCCATCTTTGTTGCATGGTATGCCCCCACTTTTTGCTGTATTGCTGAATGTACTTTGACGGAGTGTGCCCTGGACTCCTGCCAATCAGGTGCTCAGGGCCTATGTTCCTTCCCTAAAACCCAGATTGGCAATCCCTGGCCACATGTCAGCCCCTGGTAAATGGTTCCCTAGGTACCCAGGGCCTTGTGACCAGGGAAGGCCTCTAAGGGCTGCAGCACTATTTGTGCCACCCTTTAGAGGATATATATATATATATATATATCCCCTCCCCCCCCCCTCCTGCAGGCTGAGTGTCTTGGTGCAGAACAAAACAGTCGACATGGCACACGAACACACTGCCCTGGCATACCTCAGTCACCCCTCTAGCTGGGTGAATTATGCCAGTGGTGCAGGTGCATGAGCCCTGTACCCCTACAGTACCCAGGTCCATTCCTGGACACTAATTTCAGTGCTGCCATTAAGAGTATATGGTGCTGGGAGATTGTCATCACGAACTCCACAGCACCATGATGGCTGCACTGAAGACTGAGAAGTTTGATAACCAACTTCTCACCACATTAAACCCCCACTAATGCCAGTGTGGGATTTAATGTAAAATGCACCACAGAGGGCATCTTAGAGATGCCCCCTGAGTCTAACCTACAATCCACGTCTGCTCTGAGGCTGCCTACGCTGCCACCCAGCAGACGTGTTGCTGGACTCCTGGGTAGATGGGTAGAGAGACATGGACTCTCGTGGGACTGCAACAATGCACATCCTGGGCGAGGTGCTAGATCTCCTCCCCCAGGATGGGCACGGGAAGCTTCAAAAGCACGCCGCCTTTGTGAGCTTCTCCAGGTCACTTGCTGTATTCAGCAACTGGCCCCCACCGGTTCTGACCCCCACTCTGTCAGGAAGATAGGCGGGAAAACCAAAGTGAGGAAAGGGGGTGTGCCAGCCTCTGCCAACCCCACCTCTTAGGTGGGGAAGGCGAGGTGAAACACAACTCCGGAATCTCGCCATCTTGAGGATGGGGAGCCCTACCCAAACAGGACTAGGCTCCTGCCCCCCCTCCCACTGGAGAGTGGAAGGCTAGGGGCTGTACCCACCCCAGGGAATTGACCCATTGGTCCCTGACCTCTACCTACCTGTAACACCCCTCAATTTACTATTTAGGGGCACCCTGAACCTTCCTTCCTCAGATCCCGAATCCGAAACAAGAAAGAAGACCTGCGGTGCAGCTGCTAACAAGATGACACCAACTGACTTGGCCCCAGCCCTACAGGCCTGTTGACTCTCGAACCAGCTCCTGCTAAAACCCGGCGTCTCCAGTGGTCAGCAACCTCAATCCCCGGAGGACCTGACTGCCTTTCTCATCTACCAAGACTAGGGCTCCCACGAACACTGGTCCTGCTCAACAAGCAACAACCCCTGGTGCCAGCCAGGAACCGCGAATCCAGCACACACTGCACCCGCCTAGCCCAGCCTGTGCGAACAAAGACCACGAGGACGTCCCCCGGCCACTGTGACCCACTATCCAGCACCCAAGGACCCTCCTCGACGCTCCTGACGACTCCTGCAGCCTCAGAACCAGGTACGCCTCCAACCGCGACCAGCAGAGGGTAACATTTTCCAACGCGAGAAGACACCCCGGCGCCCTGCAGCCCCCTGTGCCCAGCCCCTGGGTGCCTACCTAACCTACAGCTTCCCAACTTACCTCTCGAAGTGGTGGTCACACCTGAAGAATCCATCTCCGAGCTTGCAGCCTTTGTTCATCTTGCAGCTTCTCCATTGAAATACATTGAGCGCCCGACGGCTCAAAAGCACCCAGCCGCCCGAGTGCCCCTGGAACTGCAACCTCTATCCTGTCTTTCTTCCCCACTTGTCCTGTGTGAGTGACCAGGAGCCCAGCTCCCACAGCCGCAAGGCCTGCCTGCTAGCAGCCACCAATCAAAGGCCCCCTGCTTGCCATAGGATAACATTGGGCCTAACTCTCTGCACCTGGTTGCCTCTGTGCCGCTGAGGGTGTAACAACTGTACCTACCTGACCCTGGGAGACCCCTGAGTCTATGCCCAGAACCTTAACTCTGCCAGTCGAGTACTTACCTGAAAGCCAAGAACTTACATTTTCTCCATAGGGTAACATTGACTGGTTTCACTTGGAAATTCTTCTGTGTCGAGTTTTGAAACATTAAAATATTCACTAAAAATCAGACGAACAACAAACAAAATTACTCACCTGTTCTTTGGAGAGATCCCAGTGCTGGATCTTGGTGCCCAGCACTGACCCTGAAAAGTAATTAAAACTGTACTTACCGCTAACTTAATTTTCCTCCATAGGATAACATTGCCTGGTTTTTGCCAGAAATTCTTCTTAGTGTTGGGAGAAAGTGTCCTCTTTCTTGCATGGTATGCCCCCACTTTTTGCTGAATTGCTGAATGTACTTTGACTGAGTGTGCCCTGGACTCCTGCCAATCAGGTGCCCAGGGCCTATGTTCCTTCCCTAAAAACCTGGGTTGCCGTCGTTTAAGATGGCCGCATCCTAGAGGAGCTCCGGGGACGAGGTAGACTCCCCTGAAAATCCGACTCATTATCCGCAGATTAATTCTGCATTGAAGGCGAATAGCGCCGACTGGAATCGCCGGTGCGCCGATCGGCCTGCCCTCTGGGCGTCTACAGTAATTGGAGCGCCGGAGGGACCGAGTGCGGCAGTGCGGCCTTCTTGCGCGTCTGGAGCCTGGGACTGCCCTGCGACGCGGATCCAGCGGGCCACGCTCGGCTTCCGGCTGTGTGAGTGCGCCCGGCAGCGGCATCGGCCTACATTGGGGACTGTGCGGCGCGGACGGGGCCCGCGGACGATTGTGCTGGTTCCCCTCCCCTTCTTCCCCCCCCTTGGCTGCATTGGTGGGGAGCGGACGGCGGAGAGACGCCCGCGTCGCTGGCTCCTGCTAGTCCCACAACGTGATGGGCCCCGAGTTGCTCTGAGAGGACGACGATCGTGCAGCCTGCTGTTACAGAGCCCCGCGGGGAGTTGGAGCCTATCGGGGGATGAATCGGACCCCGGCTCCGGGTGAGAACAGCAAAAATAATTTTAAGCCAAACAGACATATATAAAAACAATGTATCGGACGTATGGACTGAATAGACCAAAGACTAAAGTGACCTGGCTGAATAATCTATTCAGTCCATAAGTCCGATACCTTGTTTATATACATGTCTGATTGGCTTCCATTAAAATTATTTTTGCTGACACAAACAGGACGTTTTTAACTATCACCACACACCACTCATAAACCAGCTCCGCAGTAATTCTGGCGTTTAAGCACACCGGGGTGGCATTCGGCCTCTCCCGGTGGGGCCCGATGATGAAGAATGTCACCAACCAGGTTGGTGCGTGAGGGCTTTTTAAAGAAACCAACTAGGTTTCTACAGTGCCCATCGGGCTCGGATGTGTTCTTCGCGCTCCGGTTCCGAACCGTTTTCAGTTCTTCTAATCGGCGCGCAATCCTTCCCTTTCTGCGGTATTGTTTCGATCGCGATCTCCACACCCGACACGACTCATCGATCTAAGTCTTCGATCCCGGTCGTCGCCGAAGGCCTTTGGGCCTACCTGAGCTCTGGTCCTGGCTGATGGAAAGGACTCCATTTAAGAAGTGTCCTCGATGTGGGTCCAAGTTTCCCCACACCGATCTCAATGAGGTGTGCAACCTTTGCCTCTCCCCAGAACACGAGGCTCGAGACTGTCCGGCGTGCAAATTCTTCCGGTCGAAGAAGACCATTCGGGACCAAAGGGCGAGGAGAACCATGGCACACTCGTCGACAGCAATCCCAGACGACCTCTTCGGAGAAGGCGTCGATGTTCCAGAAGAGCAGCACACTGAAGAGGGCCTCGTCAGCGCCTCCAAAGCAGACGACTCAGATGTCGAGGACATCACTCCAGCACAGAGGGGAGTGAGTACTAATATCTAGCCCCACCCTCTAAGGCACCGAAAAAGGCTTTGGTCACGCCCTCTGGCCTAGGCACGACCAAAGACACTGTGTCCCATACCTCGCTTTCGGGCCCGGTTAAGAAGCCCACCAAGCCTTCAGGCCTGGGCTCGAGCCAGCCTGCCGTCTGTGCTGAGAAACACTCCTCTGCACTGGTGCCGAAAAAGAAAATGGCCTCCTCTGCGCCGAGCTCCACACCGAAGTACTCGGCGCCGAACTCTGGCACTAGCTCCTCGGTACCGACACCATACCCGGAGCCAAGCAAAAAACCAAAGGCCCTCGAAACACACACCTCGAAGCCGAAAGTCATCTCGGAGCCTAGGAAACAACCGGACATTTCTAAGTCGCACAATTCAAAACAACGAACCGATGCAGACTCCAAGACTAAAAAACCTACGGCTCCGACACCTTCGGCGCTAACTGATCGGCCACTCAGAGGAACTATTTCTGCCCGATCCACTACAAAAAACACTTGTCAAAGACCCTAAAACTGGACATTTGATGCTCAGCATCAAAAAGAGACCGCTGGACAAGCCTGCACCAGCTCCACCTCCAAAGAGAAGAGACTTTGCTACCTCCCCTTTGAGAATACTTCCACCTCCTCCTCCACCTCATCATTCCCCCACACCCTCTCCAGATGAGGATGGTGACGATGTCTACGATGACACAGGGGACGGGCCCCATGACCAGCCCACAGGGGACCCCACTCCTACAGGCTCCCCAGACCCATGGGACGACTACAACATTCCAAACGTCCCGCAGGACGACCTTTACCCTTCAAGACCGTCCCCCCCCCCCCCCTTGAAGACACAATTGGGTTTAACCAACTACTCCATAGGGCTGCACACTACCACTGAGTTGATCTCCATACAGACCCCGTGGAGGAGGACTTCCTTTTAGATACCTTTGACACTACACACCTCCATCCTGCCCATGCTTAAAGGGATTATCAAGCACGCGCCGGAGGTCTTTAAAGACCCAGTCAGGGTCATCCACACTCGCATCGAGAAGAGGTATAAGGCAGCCCCTACAGACCCCACCTACATTAGAGGGCCCGCACCACTAGACTCCCTGGTAGTCTCCTCTGCAAGGAAGCGTGCAAACTCCCAGGCATCAGGCAAAGCACCACCACCTGATAAAGAGTCCAAACTCCTAGACGCCTCTGGCAAGCGCACTGCATCCCAGGTGGCCAGCATATGGCGCATTGCAAACACACAAGCGCCTTTGGCGCGATATAACAGGGCACATTATGATGAACTAGAAGCCATAATGCAACACCTCCCTGACAAATACAAGAATAGAGCCAACGAGCTAATCCAGGAGGTTAAAACCAACACCTCCATTCACTGCGCCCTATATGTAGCTGACACCGCCTCAAGGGCAATTAACACCAGCGTCGTCCTCCGTAGGCATGCCTGGCTACGTATTTCAGGTTTCAAACCCAAGGTGCAGGCTTCCATCCTGAACCACCCCTTTGACCAGGAACATCTGTTTGGCCCAAACATTGACGTTGCCCTTGAAAAAATGAAAAAGGACACTGATACAGCAAAGTCTATGGGAGCCTTACAGTCGCACCCACCCAGGCGCTCCATTCGCCGCTCTTCCTTTCGAAGCACCTCCAGAGGCTACTCCTCTGACAGAGTCTCCACTTTCTATAAAGCCCCTACCCAATCCACCTTCACTAGGGGTTACCATAGAGGTGGCTACAGGGGTAACAATAATAAAGGCAGAGGCAAACCTAACACCTCCCGCTCTGCCTCCACCCCTGCCCAATGACTTCCCTCCACTCCCCCAGACCATTCCACTCCAGTTGGGGGCAGATTCCACAATTTCCTTCCTGTCTGGACTACTATCACTTCAGACAAATGGGTAACACAGATAATTCGGTCAGGCTACTGCCTCGAACTAACATCTAACCCCCCCCAAACATTCCACCCAAACAACGCCCAATGTCTCAGGAATATTTGTCACTTCTAAAGCAGGAGGTAATCTCCCTCCTACAAAAGAGTGCGATAGAACTAGTTCCTGCCCACCAACAAAATATGGGAGTTTACTCCCTATATTTTCTCATACCAAAAAGGGACAACACTCTAAGGCCCACCCTGGACCTAAGACCCCTAAATCACTATATACACTCAGACCATTTCCACATGGTCACACTCCAGCAGATACTTCCCCTGCTCTCCCAAAACGACTTCATTGCCACCCTAGACCTCAAGGATGTCTATTTACACATTCCTGTTCACAAGGCTCACAGAAAATTTCTCAGATTTGTAGTGGACGTCGACACTATCAATTCAAAGTGCTCCCAATCGGAGTCCCCACAGCACCGCGAGTGTTTACCAAGTGCCTATCGGTAGTGGCAGCACACCTGCGAAGACGACACATCCACGTCTTCCCATACCTAGACGACTGGCTAATAAAAGCCAGCTCATACAACCAGTGTGTACAACACATACGCGCCACTATCCAGCTACTTCACGAACTAGGCTTCACAGTAAACCACGCAACATCCCATCTGCAACCGTCCCACGTAAAACAATACCTCTGTGCCACCATAGACACCTCAAAAGCGCTAGCCTACCCCAGTCCTGCCAGGATAGCAAGCATTCAGGCTCTACGCGCCAAATTTCAGCCGGAACACACTCTTCCAGCTAGAGTGTTCATGCATCTAATAGGAATGATGGCCTCTTGCATATTCATAGTACCTCACGCAAGACTCCAGATGCGTCCTCTCCAAGAGTGCTCAGCGTGCCAATGGAACCAGGCCCAGGGTCAATTAACAGATCTGGTGTTGGTAGATGGTCGTGCCCATCGCTCTCTGCAGTGGTAGACCACCAAAAACCTTTCCAAAGGGAGACCGTTCCTGGAGCCGGTTCTTCAGATAGTACTGACAGTGGACGCATCGCTCTCCGGCTGGTGAGCTCACCTACTACATCACACCAAGCAGGGCAGGTGGACACCTCAACAAGTTACTCCACATCCACCATCTGGAGTTACTAGTTATATTCTTAGCCCTTAAGGCCTTTTAAACACAGATATGAGGCAAGGCAGTTGTAGTCCGCATGGACAACATGACAGCCATGTACTATATACAAAAACAAGGTGGCACACACTCTCCGCAGCTCTCAGCTAGCACAGAGCATATGGTGATGAGCCAAATCGCAAAAAATCTTTCTCCTAGCCCAACATGTCCCAGGAGTCCAAAACACTGTGGCCAATCTGCTGAGCAGACAAACCCAACAGATCCACGAGTGGGAACTCCATCCACAAGTTCTTCACCCGTACTTTCAAATGTGGGGGCATCCACAGATAGACCTCTTCGCCACCCACAAATGCCAAATGCCCAAGTTTCGCCGCCAGGTATCCACACCCATTGTCCAAAGGCAATGCGATAGGGATGGGATGGACTGTTCAGGCAAATTTGCGTACGCTTTTCCGCCTCTCCCACTCATTCCATTAGTGGTGCGCAAACTACAACACTCCCTCACTCTCATTCTCATCCTAGTAGCTCCAACTTGGGCCAGACAACCGTGGTACACCACACTGCTGGAACTATCTGTAGTACCGCACCAAAAGTTACACCTCTTAACCCAGAACCATGGAGAGATCAGGCACCCGTACCCAGCTCAACTCAACCTTGCGATCTGGCTCCTGAAATCCTAGAATTCGGTTATCTAAATCTTCCCCCAGATTGTATGAACGTCATTAGAGAAGCTAGACGACCTACCACTAGAGCTTGCTACGCAGCCAAGTGGAAACGTTTTGTGGTCTATTGTCACAACAATAACTTCAATCCCCTATATGTGTCCATTCAACACATCATAGGATATTTACTACACCAACAAAGATACAATCTAGCCTACACGTCTATTAGACTGCACCTTGCAGCCATAGCAGCTTATCTACAAACAGGCAACATCTATCACTCTTTAAGGTACCTGCCATAAAAGGCTTTATGGAAGGCCTCAAAAGAATAATTACCACCCTCACCTGTGTGGAACCTAAACATCATTCTCACAAGACTAATGGGACCTCCCTTTGAACCTCTACACAAATGTGAACTTCAATTCCTAACATGGAAAACTGCTTTTCTTGTAGCCATCACTTCCCTCAGAGGGGTCAGTGAGATACAAGCACTCACCATTCAAGAACCTTTTCTGCAAATGCTCCATAACAAGGTTGTTCTCCACACTAATCCAAAATTCCTCCCTAAAGTCATTTCTCCCTTTCACCTAAACCAATCTGTGGTATTCTTCTCGAAGCCACAGACTGTTGCAGAAAGAGCTCTCCACACATTAGATGTCAAACGAGCCTTACTCTACTACATCGAGAAAACACATCCATTTAGTAAGACCAAACAACTGTTCGTGTCTTTCTCACCACCACACAAAGGCAAACCCTTCTCCAAATCTGGGATAGCTAGGTGCATTGTCAAATGCATACAGATTTGCTACCACAAAGCAAAACGAACGCTATCTGTTCCCACTAAAGCCCACTCTACACGTAAGATAGGGGCTTCCATGGCATTCTTAGGGAACATCCCCTTAGATGATATCTGCAAAGCAGCTACATGGTCAACACCACACACGTTCACTAAACACTATTGTGTAGATGTGCAAACTAAGCAACAAGCTAGTGTGGGCCAGGCTGTATTCAAAACATTGTTTCAAACCACTGCAACAGATACTGGTGGTCTATGCACAGTGTGTAATCTGCAGCTCATATGCCTCGAACGGCAAATGACAAGAACATGCCAAGAACAGATGCATACTGGTAAGTAGCATTTGCCTTTCTTCCATAGGAAATCATTGACTGTTTTTCTGTGAAATTTCTTCTAAGTGTCGATTTTTGCAAACTACAAATATTCTTTAAAAATCGTACCATCTCTGAAAACGTAATTGCTTACCTGTTTTAGATTGAGGTCCAGTACTGAGCCTAGGAGCCCAGTTCTGGATTACAAAAGTAACTTGAACATACCATACCTGTAACTTGCATTTTCTCCCATAGGGAATCATTGACTGTTTTTCTATGAAATTTCTTCTAAGTGTCAACTTTTAAAATCGCAAAATATTGCCTAAAAATCACAACAGTAACTAAGTCGACTTTACTCACTTGTTTCTAAGAACTGTCCCATGACTGAATCTAGAATCCAGTCCTGGAGTTACAAAAGTAATCCTGAAAGTAATCTATTGCAAATAACTTAAAACTTCCATTGAACTCAATGTATAATTGTGTTTGAAATTGTGTTGTCTATTGCAACAACCTGTAACTATCTACAAAAGTCAATTGCATATTGCAAAAGTATTTAACTAAAGCATCTCATTCTGAGAGTGTATTTTAATACCTATTGTTGGTTCTAAAATAAAACAGACATATATTTTTTTTTTTTTATATAAACCATTGGCCTAGAGTTCAGTTATTGAGTGTGTGAGACCATTTGCTGACTGTGTACAACAAATGCTTTACACTGTCCTCTGATACTGCCTTACTGGTCGACCAAGCTACCACTTTAGAGAGTAAGGTTATATCTAACTTTAGCCTCTGCCAAACCTCTGGGGATGTTGGACTCTGTGCACACTGTACCTATTTGGGAACAGTATATACAGAGCCACTTTCTCACAAGTGTCGATTTTTGAAACCTACAAATATTCTTTAAAATCGGCTGTGTAACAAATGGTTTCTTTCAACTGTTTACTGGAAATGCACCAGGGCTGAATCCAGGATCCAACCCGAGTAAGAAAATCACCCGCAAAGTAATTGAAATTGCATTTACTTAAAAATTTCCATTGAGCTCAATGTTATAATTGTTTGAATTGTGTTGCCTATTGCAACAACTGTAACTATTGCATTTAAAAGTATATTGCTTATTGAAAGTATACAACTACAGCATTTCATTCTGACAAAGTATTTTGATACCTACTTGTGGTTCTAAAATTTAACCACTATATATTTTTATATACAAACCATTGGCCTAGAGTTCAGTTCTTGAGTGTGTGAGACCATTTGCTGACTGAGTGTGTACAATAAATGCTTTACACTGTCCTCTGATACTGCCTTACTGCTCGACCAAGCTACCACTTTAGAGAGTATGGTTATATCTAACTTTAGCATCTGCCAAACCTCTGGGGACTGTGGACTCTGTGCACATTGAACCTTACTTTGGTGCTGTATATACAGAGCCACTTTCTTACAACATAGTTCGGACATATGAAATTACCGCAAGGAACAATAGAAATACTAAATGAGGCACGAAAACATACCACAAGAGCATGCTACGCAGCTAAATGGAAACAGTACATGTGAGAAAGTGCCCTCTTTCTTGCATGGTATGCCCCCACTTTTTGTTGAATTGCTGATGTTCTTTGATGGAGTGTGCCCTGGGCTTCTGCTAATCAGGTACCCAGGGCCTATGTTCCTTCCCTAAAAACCTAAAACCGAAATTGGCAAACCCTGGCCACATGTCAGCCCCTGGTAAATGGTACCCTAGGTACCCAGGGCCTTGTGACCAGGGAAGGCCTCTAAGGGCCGCAGCACTCATTGTGCCACCCTTAGAGGCTCTGTACCCTTACACACACACACTGCCCTTGCAGGCCGAGCGTCTGGGTGCAGGACAAAACAAAAAGTCGACGTGGCACATCCCTGTGTGCCATGCCCACCACCTACACTGCCCTGGCATACATCAGCCACCCCTCTAGCTTGGTGCCCTATGCCAGTGGTGTGGGCACTGGAGCAGGAGCCCTGTGCCCCTACAGTACCCAGGTCCATTCCTGAGCACTGTAAGTGCAGTGCTGCCATTTAAGAGTACATGGTGCTGAGAGCTCGTCAAAGACGAACTCCACAGCACCATAATGGCAACACTGAAGAATGAGAAGTTTGGTATCAAACTTCTCAGTCTCTTAAACCCACACTGATGCCAGTGTGGGATTTAATGTACCAAGCACCCCAGAGGGTATCTTAGAGATGCCCCCTGGAAACAGATCCTTTGACAAATCATCACCCAAATGCACAATCCCACAGCCAACCCCAGTTCTACTGTGCTGATACAGACAATGGCTCCCCACCTCCCCACAGCCCCGTAGGCCATCTCAGCAATCCGAATCAGAGGAGTCCTCATCTGAAAGCGGTGGCGGGTCACATATTCCTCCCCTATATTTGTTCCATGCCCCCCAGACCTTGTCCCACTTGCGAGGACATCCCCGCCTGATGAATACTGATCGCTCAGCAAACATGGCTACATCCATATCTCTCCTCCATACGGTCAGCAACGGCACCCCCACCGCTCCTCATTTTTGGGCTATGTTCCTTTTGGCCGTCATTATCCCCAGCGTTACCCAGCTCTGCGCCTGACGATTGAGATCATTGGGCTCCCACACATTTAACAGACAACGCCGAGGCTCCGGCACCAACGATATCCTGCACGCCTGTGACATTGTACGCAGCACTCGCTTCCAGAAGTCTTGGATGACAGGACACTCCCAGATAGTGTGATAAAAGGTTCCTTCCTCCCCACAACCTCGCAAGCAGAAGGGGTGTAGCGCTCTGCCCATCTTGTGTAGTTAGCACCTGGTGTAGTACGAGCGATGCAAAATACGAAGCTGTACCAGCTGCAGCCTCGAAGGTATACCCGCCTCGCGCGGCGAGGCCAACGCCTCGCGCCATTCCGGGTCATCAAAGTCACCGACATCGTCGGTCCACCTCTCCCGCAAGGGCCCCATAGGGTCCGGCAGGTTGTTAAGCTTGCGGTATGTGAAGGACGTAGCCTTCTTTGGCATGTATTCCGTCAACAGCCTGTCCTCCAACGGGGACGCCTCCGGAACCTGTGCACCAGGAGCCAGCTGTGCAACTAGGGCATGTTTCATCTGGAGGTATCTGAACCATTCCGAAGGAGCCAGCTCATATTGCTGTTGCAAGCGTGCAAACTGTACGACCGCCCCCTTTTGCCACACATCACCTATCACCGAAATTCCGATGTTGTCCCAAGCGTCGAAGCCCTTGCTATCCCTCAATCGTCCCAATTGCTTGGCATCCCAGAGAGGTGTAAGTTGAGTCAAGACCCCCCGCCATCCCAACCTGGCCTGCGCCGCATGCCAGATAGACACAGTTTGTCTCAGAGGGCCGATCAACTTCGAGGCTAGTCTAGCATCCTACAAAGGGGATAGCATACCCCTCTTGCCCAGCTCATCCCTGTCCGCCTTAAATGCAGGGTCAGACTGTGGCGCGTGGAACCACTGGTTAACCACCTTCAGCTGCGCCGCCCAATAGTAGAGCTGGATGTCGGGGGAATTGCGCTCCCGATCGTACCACCCGCAAACTAATTTAGATTGCGCAATTCGTGCCGGCTTGTTGCCCCAGAGTAGGCTGGAAACCTGCGCTGCTATCGCGCGGAAGTAGGCCGGAGGCACCGGATACGGGGTATTCTCCAGCACGTATAAAAATCGCAGCAGAGACATCATTTTGAAGAGCGCCGCTCTCCCCGTCAGAGGCAGTGCTCCCCAGTGCTGCACGTCACGCTTGAGGCGATCCACTTGAGGGCTTAGATTGCGCCTGAAAAACTCCATCTGGTCCATCGTAATGTGCACCCCCAGATACTTCAACTACCCCTCCGCCACATGAAGCGGACACCCCGCCGGCAGCCACGGAGGGGGACCCCGCAGTACGAGGAGGACCGACTTCGACCAATTAATCGTATAGCCAGACGCTCTGCCAAAGATCTCGCAGATGTTAAGTAGCGTCAATATGGAACGCCTAGGGGAGGACAAATACAGCAGCACGTCATCCGCGTATAGGGAGACGCGGTCCTCCCAGTCGGCAGACCACCGAAGGCCCCGCATCATGGGCTCCCATCGTATCAAAGCCGTGAGCGGCTCGAGCACTAGGGCGAAGAGCAGCGGCGACAAAGGACAGCCCTGACGCGTGCCACGCGCCAGGGGGGGGAAGTCCTCCGACATATGCCCGTTGGCCGCGACATGGGCCAGTGGTTTAGTGTATAGGAGTCGGACCCAAGCACAGAATTTGGGCCCGAACCCCAGATGCAACAATACCGCAAAGAGAAAGGGCCATTACCATGTCGAACGCCATTCGTGTGTCAAGGGAAAGAAGCACTGCCGGTTCCTGCAAACGTTCCACCCGGGCCAGCACACCATGCAGTCGCCTCAAGTTGTGAGAAGTACCTCTGCCGGGCATAAAGCCCGACTGATCCGGGTGCACAATGTCAGATAAATGCGGCGTTAGCCTGATGGCCAACAATTTCGCGAGGATCTTGGCCTCCTGCGTTGATCAGCGAGATGGGACGGTAAGAGGTACATTGATCTGCCGGTTTACCCGGCTTCGGAATTACCACGATGGTGGCCGTTCGTTGATCCACGGGGAGCTCTCCCGTCTCCAGGCTATGCGTAAACATATTTAGTAAGTGCGGGGCCAGCGTCTCGGATAGCCTCTGATAGAGCTCAATCGGGATGCCGTTTGGTCCCAGAGCTTTACCGGGCTGTAACGTGCCGATAGCCGCCTGGAGCTCCTCCACCGTGAGCTCAGCCTCAAGGGTCTCCCGAGCATCAGGGGAAAGCTTGGGCATCTGCAGGTCTCGGATGTACGTCAGTGCCATCTCCATCGTCATGGAGGAAGCGGAGGAGTAGACCCCTCAAATGCTCTGCTAGGGTGTGCACTATTACTCGCGGGTCGGTCGTCTTCAACCACTCGTCAGTGCCAAGTTGCGCAATCCACCTGGCACCACTGTTGCGTCTGTCAAGCCACGCCAGGAGCCTACCCGTTTTATCGCCCACATCGTAAACTGTGCCTTGAGGCCTCTAGGCGCTGTCTGACACGCTCTGCGAGGTGCTCCTTATATTTCGTCTCTATCACATGCAGGTCGTGTGCGGCCGCGGGGGAGGGAGCATGGGCCTGGCGAACCTCCGCCGCCCGGAGCTCGGGCTCAAGCGACTGCAACTCAGCTAGTTGTTCACGCTTATACTCCGAAACGGCGGCCATCGCCTGTCCCCGTACTACCGTTTTGTATGCCTCCCAAAGAACCGCAGGGGAGTCGACCGAGGCGGCGTTTTCTTGGAAGTAAAATTTCGTCGCCTTCGCTATAGATTTACTGATCTTTGGTAGCCGTATGCAACCAGGGCGTATCGGATAAATGCAGCGACGCATCAGGTGATAACTAGTGTAATGCAAGAGTATCGGGGAATGATCAGAGATACCTCTGGGTCTAATGTCTATGCTTTCGATATTTTGGAGGCAACCGGGGGAGCCCAGAAAGGAATCAATAGGAGTTAGACTATTGTGCACCCCGGAGTGATACGTGTAGTGCCGCGCCGTCGGGTGATGCAACCGCCATAGATCTGTTAACCCGATCGCTTCTGTGAAACTCGCAAGGCTTGACACCCCCCCCCCCCCGCCCTTCGCTCGGGGCGGACACCGGTCAGTGAGGTCGTTCATAACAGCATTGAAGTCGCCACCCAATAACACCTCCCCCTCCGGTAGTGTAAGCAGAAATTCACTGAGCGCCGGGAATGCCGCAGCATGCAACCCAGGTGGGATATAGACACACTATGTTGAGGGGCCGCCCCTCCCATTGAGTGTGAGCAGCGGCGAAGCGCCCAGACCCCTCAGTGTGCACACTGAGCACGATCAAGTGGGACTGCCGGCGCAGCAGTATGCCAACCCCCCGGGACCCATAGGTAAATTCAGAGTGCGCCACCATCTTTTACCCCCATCTGTCCAACGCTTTAGTAGTGGTGCAAGTGAGGTGAGTCTCTTGGAGCAAGACCACCGCCGGGGTGCACCTCTTAATACTTTGCAGGACCAGGCCCCGTTTAATTTTATCTCCCAATCCCCGCACATTCCACGTGAGTAAAGAGGGGCTGCACTGGGGCCAAAGTGGTTTCAGGCGGCGGGTCGTGCATCAAGCCAGACATTACGGTGGCTGGGATAAATGACGAGGCATGGTGCGGATAGAGTGGTGTGAGACATGTGCCGTGTAGAGAGATCTTGCTTGGTATAGGTCCTTTTGAGTATTACAAGTGTCCGTGCCAACCAGAACCCAAACATGTGAACAAAACCGTGAAACAATCCCCAACCCCCTCCCTGCCACACGGACTCAGAACTGCTCGCCACCCCAACTCAGCAGAGTGCTCAATTCCCTTAACCCCAAACAGTACTTGCGCTTTAAGGAGCGTGGAGTCCGAGGAAGACCAGAGCATCCCCTGTCCCCAGGTCCCATCGTTCATGCCCTAAGGCAACGTGAAGTAGGCCATTCCAGCAGCAGTGGGTCCCGGAGGTCATTATCCAACTCCATGCCGGGGGGAACTGCCGCCCCGGCGTCATCCGGGAGGCTCCTCCTCAACCTCCTCCGTCTGCCTGCCGCGACTATCAGGATCTTCCGAACCCCCAGGGTGTCTCGTCCGTCGGTCCGAGCGCCCAGCACCTTTAGCCTGGCGCCATCCCTCCAGCCAGTCATGAGCCGCCTCCGGCGTGTTAAAGAATATAGTTTTGCCATCCGCCACCGCACGTAGCCGCGCCGGTAAGAGCATAGCATAGGGAAGTTCACGGGCCCTTAGCTTCTTTTTGACTTCCAGGAAGCTGCGCCGCCACTGCCGCCGTATAGTCCGGGAAGAAGGATACCGTGGAGTTTTGGAGACGGAGGGGCCGCGCCGCCTGAAGAATGCCGTCCCTGTCGCGGAAGTTGAACAGGCGGGCCAGGATAGGCCTCGGAGGCGCACCCACCCTCGGCCGGCCACCGGGTACTCTATGGGCACGCTCCACCGAGAAAAAGGCCGATAGACCCTTGGGCTGCAACTTGGACTCTATCAAGTCTTCAACGTACAGGTCCATGGCAGGATGCCCCTCACTTTCGGGAATCTCAGTTATGCGCACATTGTTGCGACTGGAGCGCCTCTCTTGGTCGTCCAACCTGGCCGCCATATGTTGCCAGACTCGCGCCCCCCCCCCCGCCCCCCAGGTCCACTGCCAGGGAGCCGGCGAAGCAGGCAGCCCCGATCGGGCGTCGACACACCCAGGAATCGTCCACCACCACAGGTCGCATGCCTGGGGTCAGCACAGACAGGCAGGGGCGGCGCCCAAATCGCTGAAGGGTCCGGCACAGGGTAGGCCCTCAGCCCTCCTCACCGGTCACAGTTGTCGGTAGCCGTTCCGGGGAGCCCCACCAGCACCAGGAGGCATCACCAGTAGCCGCTCCCCAGGCACCCGGGGTGAGCGAGAGGCCGCGCCAGCATGTAGACTGTACGCCGCAGCTCTGACCCGCAAGTCTGGTCCTGCAGTAGGGGCCGGCCAAAGTCACCGGGCCCGAGCACGAGACCTCCGCGGGCCGCCCGCCTCAGTGCCGCCCAGGCTTCGTCTTCCCACGGGGGCATCGGCAGTCCGTGTATGGAGCGGGGCACGAGCAGCATGCACCGCCGCCGGGTCCGCTACAAGCCGCCAACCTTCCTGATGGGCCCCAGAGACGGCCCGGTCCGGCCGCGCTCCACCCGGGGTACTCCTGGCACTCGAGACCCCGGTCTCCGGCGCCGAGATAGGCCGCAATCTTCCGGGCCTCGCCAGTCACGTCCTGGGTTTCGGAGAGACTCGGGAAACGGATCAGGCGGAGTCGCTTCGTCTCCGCTACCCGCACAGGGACCCTGGGGCCGTAATACAGCACGGATGGTGAACGGATGCAAGGGGAGTCGATCTCACCCTCGGAGCCCAACTAAGCTGCGGCCATCTTGCTTGGCAGCAAGCCACGCCCCCCGTGTCTTCCTCTTTTTAGCAGCTGCAGGGCAGGTCTTCTTTCTTCTTGCTCTTCTTTGTAGTTTTGAATCTGGAATCTGGGGAAGGAAGGTTCAGGGTGCCCCTAAATACTAGATTTAGGGGCGTTACAGGTAGGTGAAGGGCAGGGACCAATGGGTCCCTGTCCTGGGGTGGTTACACCCCCTATCCTGCCTCTCTCCTGTGGGAGGCGGGCAGTAGCCTAGCCCTGATAGGGTAGGGCTTCCCATCTTCAAGATGGCGAGAGCCCGGAGATGTGCTTCACCTCGTCTCCCCCCACCTGAGGGGTGGGGTTGGCAGGCTGGCACATCCAAGGTCCTTATTTGGGGTTTCCGGCCAAAGCTTCCTGCCAGAGTGGGGGGTTGCAGTGGCCTGGGGAAGCTCACAGAGGCGGCGTGCTTTTGAAGCTTCCCCCTGCCCATCCTGGGGGAGGAGATTTAGCACCTCGCCCAGGATGTGCATTGTTGCAGGCCCAGGAGAGCCGGGGCTCTCCTACCCAGGGGTCCAGCAACATGTCTACTGGGTGGCAGCCTAGGCAGCCTCAGAGCAGACGTGGATTGTCGGTTAGGTTTAAGGGGGCACCTCTAAGATGACCTCTGGGGTGCTGGGTACATTAAATCCCACACTGGCATCAGTGTGGGTTTAATGTGTTGAGAAGTTTGATACCATACTTCTCAGTCTTTAGTGTTGCCATTATGGTGTTGTGGAGCTCGTGTTTGACACATGGCCAAAAGGCCACTCGAGGAGAAAAAGGGGCAACCCTGGCCTTAATGGCCAATGTGCCAATACACACCATATGTGCTGTGGCAACATGGGCAACCCACACACCTTCACCAAACATTACTACGTGGATATACAGATTACTTAGGAAGCTCAAGTGGGACAAAAGGTACTGCAACACTTGTTTGCAAAGTCTTCCTCATCTTACCACAACCACCCCAAGGATGGGGAAACTGCTACAATAATCTAATGCACAGCATGTGAATCCGGAAAAGACTTCATGCTGCAAAACAAAATGGTTACTTATCAGTAGGGGTAGTATTATGCAGCTTGAAGAGTTTTCTGGATTCTCATGCAACCCACCCACCTCTCCTCTGAGGAGGAATGCTAACAGGTGGGGAAAAAGATCACTGAAACCAAAGAACTAACTTCTAAAGACGACAGGATTTAAGAATACCCTAGAGAAAAAGGGGGAAAAAAATTTGAAGATGGCTACCACATACAGGATCTTCCGGGGCTCTGTCTGATGTCACACAGGGGATGGACCTAGCACCAAATGGTGGTCGATGACGCCCCAATCAAGAAACCAAATCAGACCATGCCGAACCCAACTACTAGATGGCGAAATAATGCACAGCATGTGATTCTAGAAAACTCTTCAAGCTTCAAAACTACTCCTACTGGTAAGTAGCCATTTCATTCTGCGTCAGCTTACACCTTTGGTTTACTCATACAGCCTGGAAGAGAGTAGTGTGAACACAGATGAGGAATGGCAGACTAAAATGGCTTCCATAGTCTGCTATTGCAGCTCAGTTTAGAATAATACAGCTGTGGTTCCTCCAGTCGGTCTAAATTACTCACCTCAAGCTTTGACATGCCAGGAAGATTCAATCTCCTAGTTACCTGCAGTGTGGGAATAGCCCTTGGATTTCCATATACTTCACGGTCCTGGCCGGCTATGCAGCACTTCTGGTGGGGTGTATTGACCACTCTAGGGGGATGGCTGGGCTTGACTTTGGATTCTGATCCCAATCTCACCACCTTCTTCTATACAACGTCTGCCTTTGACACTAATGGATACAAGGCCACCTTCATGCACACAACTTTGTTGGTAGCCAAGTGCGAGATTGCTAGAGGGGCGGGCAAGCAATCCTCCTCCTACACTTGGCATCTGTGCTGCTTGGATGGATAGCTGTATGGCACTGAATCTGACATTGTGGCCTACCCAAACACACTAGAATCCTGGGGGATTGGGTGGAGCACAGGGGTGCCCAACAAGAATTTTTATCAGCACTAAGGACACATTGATTGCTTAAAGTATGTTCCGATTGGAGGCACTGTTTACTTGTATATTCTGTGAGCTATACCATGATTGTCTGGTTTGCCGGTCACTTAGCTTTCTGTATTGATTATTGTAGTGATATGATTTAAGATTGTAAGAAAAACACGATCTGTGGGAAGTGTGATGTTTAATGGCATTTATTGACTGGTTTAATAATAAAAAAGAAATTCTAAGATGGTCAAGAGCATTTTGAACAATACATTTAAAAAGAAAATGGTATTCCCAGAAGCACAATAAATTGAGTGGCCTGGTAGCATCATGTATCTGCTGGTCCCTCAAATAAATAATGCAATTAAAATATTAATGAATATGTAAAGCAGGAAGGGGAAAGCAGGAGAGCAACAGGCAAGTGGGAGGTAGACAAAGCGGGAACAGCTAACGCAGAGCAGAGAGTAGGAATGAACAGGCATGGAAAAACAAGGAGCTATATGCAGTCCCATAGAGTGGTTTAATACAAACTAAAAAAGCATGTTCGAGGCATATGAGCTGCAGATTATACACTGTGCATAGATCGCCATCTGGTGTTGGGCCCGGATGTTTGCAGTTTGTTTTTCCTCTTGGAAAGTCTTTGGGAGTCACGAGGTCGGTGACTCCTCCTCTGGTTAGTATTGCGCATGGGCTTCGGCTCCATCCTCAGATTGTTTTTTTCCGCCATTGGGCTCGGATGTAATACTTCGCGCCCCGGTTCCGAACTTCCCAGTTCACCGATCGACACACAAATCCTCTCTCATCGAGCTTCTTCAAAGATATAAATCATCTTACTCATCTTCTCTTCGGCACTTCTTCGATTCCGGTGGTCGACGGCGGCCTTCGGGCCTATTCCGGCTCCGGCCTCGGCTGATGGAAAGAACTCCCTTCAAGGAGTGCCCTCGATGTGGGTCCAAGTTTCCCCACACCGATCTCCATGAGGTGTGCAACCGCTGCCTCTCCCCAGAACAGGAGGCCCGAGACTGTCCCGCCTGGAAGTCTTTTCGCTCAAAAAAGACCATTCGAGATCGACGGGCTAGACGCAACATGGCGCACTCCACGACCTCCGCTCCAGTCGACCTCTTCGGGGACGAAGTCGAAGCTCCGGGACAGCAGGACATCGAATAGGAGGACGACTACCTCGTCAGCGCTTCCGAGGCCGACGACTCAGATGTGGAGGACATCACCCCGGCGCAGCTGGTCGTGAGTACAATTCCCCCTCCCACGCCGATACCGAAAAAGGCTTCGGTCACACCTTCGCCTCCAGGCCTAGGCAAGACCAAGGACACTGCTTCTCACACCCCACCTTCGGGCCCAGTAAAGAAGCCTATTAAGCCTTCCGGCAGCTCGGGCTCGAGCCAGCCGACCACCGGTGCTGAGAAATACCCTTCGGCACCGAAGAAAAAAACGGCCTCCGCCTCCACACCGAACCCGGCACCGAACTCTTCGGTGTCGAAACCTGCTCCTCCGGTGCCGACCAGACATTACAAGACCCTCGGCACCGACACTCCCGTGCCGAAACCTTCTTCGGCACCGACCTAAAAAACGGAGGTTCCAAGAAACAACGGCTTCGACAAACCTAAAAAGCCGTCGGCCCCGAAATCTTCGGCGCCAACCGAACAACCAGTGTCACAAGAGCTTTTCACACCGGATCCTTTGCAAAAAACCCTCACCAAGGATCCAAAGAGCAGACACTTGACATTGTCTTCAGAAAAGAGACACTTGGACAAGCCAGCTCCACCTCCACCTCCCAAAGAGAAAGGACATTGCTACCTCTCCTTTCAGGGTGCCTTCCCCACCTCCTCCACCCTCTCCACCTCCACCCCCTCCACCTCATCGTTCCCCCACCTTGTCTCCTGTCCCAGACGATTTGGGGGACCCTTACTATGATCCAGCAGATGTGCCACAAGATCCCACCCCTACTGGATCTCCAGACCCATGGGATGATTATAACAATCCGGACATCCCAGATGTCCCACAGGATGACCTTTATCCATCTAGGCCATCCCCTCCTGAAGATTCCTTGGGTTTTCACCATTTGTTACAACGGGCGGCACACTACCACGGAGTGGAGTTACATACCAACCCAGTGGAGGAGGATTTCCTCCCAGACACCTTTGACGATACACATAGGTCCACTGCCATTCTACCTATGTTAAAGGGCGTAATTAAACATGCCCCTGAGGTTTTTAAAGACCCATTCAGGGCCAGGGTCCTAAACCCTCGGATAGAGAAGAAATACAAAGCCGCCCCCACAGACCCTTCTTACATTAAAGGCCCTGCACCATTAGATTCCCTAGTGGTATCTACAGCTAGGAAGTGCTCAAATTCTCAGGCGTCAGGCGAGGCGCCCCCACCTGACAGTCCAAGCTCCTAGATGCGTCAGGGAAGCGCACTGTGTCACAAGCGGCCAAAATATGGCGTATTGCCAATACGCAAGCACTGTTGGCCTGATACGACAGGGCGCATTATGATGAGCTAGAGACAATCATGCACCATCTCCCTGAAAAGTACAAGACTAGAGCTAATGAACTTATTCAAGAGGGAAAGACAATAACCAATACCTCGATACGCTGTGCCCTAGATGCAGCAGATACAGCCTCCAGGGCCATAAACACCAGTGTCCTTCTCCGTCGCCATGCCTGGCTCAGGGTTTCAGGGTTTAAACCAGAGGTTCAAGCCTCTATATTAAATCAGCCATTCAACCAAGATCATCTATTTGGCCCTAAAGTAGACGAAGCCCTCGAAAAAATGAAAAAAGATAGACACGGCGAAATCTATGGGAGCCCTACAAACACAGACTCCCAGGCGCTCCTTTTCGCCGTTCTTCCTTTCGGGGCACGGGCAGAGGCTACTTCTCGGACAGTGCATCCACGTCCTATAAATCCCCTCCTCAATCTACCTTCACGAAGGGTTATCAAAGAGGCGGATACAGAGGCAATAATAATAAGGGCAGAGGCAAAACAAATACCGCCCGCTCTGCCACACCTCCTGCCCAATGACTTTCCCCCCGCTCCCTCCAGACCATTCCACTCCGGTCGGAGGCAGACTACAACATTTCCTTCACGTCTGGGAGACAATCACCTCAGACAGATAGGTGACACAAATTATTCAGTCAGGGTATTGACTAGAATTAACATCTACACCGCCCAACATTCCACCCAGGCACCGCCCTATGTCGCAAGAACATACTGCGCTACTAATACAAGAGGTGATCTCCCTCCTGCAAAAAGGAGCAATAGAGCAGGTCCCCATAAATCAACAAAAGTTAGGGGTCTACTGCCTGTACTTCCTAATTCCAAAGACGGACGAGACCCTACGACCTATCTTGGATCTCAGACTTCTAAACACCTACATTCATTCAGACCATTTTCACATGGTAACCCTCCAACAGTTTCTTCCACTTCTCTCCCAGAACGATTTTCTCACCACTCTGGACTTGAAAGACGCGTACTTTCACATCCCAGTACACCAGTCTCACAGAAATTACCTCAGGTTTGTGGTAGTCGGACAACACTACCAGTTCAACGTGCTCCCGTTCGGGGTAACAGCACCAAGGGTTTTCACCAAGTGCCTGGCAGTAGTGGCTGCACACCTCAGAAGACAGCACATTCACGTCTTCCCCTATCTGGACGATTGGCTGGTAAAAGCCACGTCCTACCAACAATGTGTGCAACATACCGCCGCTACAGTCCAACTACTTCACCAGCTAGGTTTCACTGTGAACCATCAAAAATCCCACCTGGTACCATCACACACAAAACAATATCTCGGTGCCACCATAGACACCTCAAAAGCCATAGCCTATCCCAATCCTGCCAGGATTGCAAAAATACAGGCGCTGCGTCAAAAATTCCTGTCAACACTTTCCCAGCAAGAGTGTTTATGCAGCTCATAGGGATGATGGCGTCTTGCATCTTTATAGTGCCCCATGCAAGACTCCAAATGCGTCCACTCCAAGACTGCTTGGCGCGCCAGTGGAACCAGGCCCAGGGACAACTGACAGATGTGGTGTTGGTAGACGTTCGCACCCATCGCTCTCTGCAGTGGTGGAACACCACAAACCTTTCCAGAGGTCGACCGTTCCTGGACCCGGTCCGACAAATAATCCTAACGGCAGATGCATCGCTCTCCGGCTGGGGAGCTCATCTGTTACATCTCACAGCACAGGGCACATGGACGCCGCAACAGAAGTTACTCCACATCAACCATCTGGAGTTACTGGCGATCTTCCTCGCCCTAAAATCCTTCCAGGCGCAGATTCCAGGCAAGGCAGTCCTCATTCGCACAGACAACATGACTGCCATGTACTACAGTCAAAAACAAGGGGGCACACACACTCCACAGCTCTGTTAGCACAGAGCATATGGAGATGGGCAATTCCACAAAAGATTTTTCTCCTAGCCCAACACGTCCCAGGAGTACAAAACACCGTGGCAGATCTGCTGAGCAGACAGACACAGCAGATCCGCGAGTGGGAACTTCACCTACAGGTTCTTTACCCGTTCTTTCAGAAGTGGTAGACCTATTCGCCACCCACGAAAACAAAAAATGCCCAAGCTTTGCCGCCAGATATCCACACCCATTGTCCGAAGGCAATGCGATATGGATGAACTGGTCAAACAAATTTGCATAAGCTTTTCCACCTCTCCCACTAATTCCATTAGTGGTGCGAAAGCTACAGCAGCATTCCCTAACTCTGATCCTAGTAGCTCCGACATGGGCCAGACAACCGTAGTACACCACACTGCTGGAACTCTCAGTAGTACCACACCAAAAGCTACGCCTCTCGCCATGCCTCCTAACCCAGAACCATGGAGAGATCAGGCACCCGGACCCAGCTCAACTTAACCTTGCGATCTGGCTCCTGAGGTCCTAGAATTTGGATACCTTAACCTTCCCCCTGATTGCATGAACATTATCAGGGAAGCTAGACGCCCTACTACTAGGGAGTGCTATGCAGCAAAGTGGAAAAGATTTGTTGTTTACTGCCACAACAACGCAATCAATCCTTTAAATGTATCCATACAGCACATTATATGTTATTTACTCCATTTACAAAGGTGTAACCTAGCATATACCTCCATTCGGTTACACCTCTCTGCAATTGCTGCCTATTTACAAAATAGGCAGCACCTCTCACTTTTCAAAGTGCCTGCCATCAAAGCCTTTATGGAAGGCCTCAAAAGAGTAATTCCACCCAGAGTGCCACCCTCACCTGTTTGGAACTTGAATATAGTCCTCACACGGTTAATGGGACCCCCTTTCGAACCATTACATAAGTGCGAGCTGCAATTTCTCACATGGAAAACAGCTTTTCTAGTGGCCATCACTTCCCTCAGAAGAGTTGGTGAAATACAGGCACTCGCTATACAGGAACCTTTTCTTCAGATGCATCAGAACAAGGTTGTACTCCGCACCAATCCCAAATTTCTACCCAAAGTCATTTCTCCATTCCATCTAAACCAGTCGGTAGAATTACCAGTCTTTTTCTCGCAACCCCAAACAGTTGCGGAAAGGGCTTTACACACACTGGATGTTAAAAGGGCTTTGCTTTACTACATCCAGAGGACACAACCTTTCAGGAAAACCAAACAGCTATTTGTCTCCTTCTCCCCACCACACAAAGGCAACCCTATTTCTAAATCAGGGATTGTGAGAAAGTGGCTCTGTATATACTGTTCCCTAATAGGTACAGGGTGTACAGAGTCCACAGTCCCCCAGAGGCTGATAGAGGTCAAAGTTAGGTATGACCTTACTCTCAAAAGTGGTAGCTTGGTCGAGCAGTAAGGCAGTACCAGAGGACAGTGTAAAGCATTTATTGTACACACTCAGTCAGCAAATGGTTTCACACACTCAATAACTGAACTCTAGGCCAATGATTTATATATATAAAATATATGCTTGTTTTATTTTTAGAACCACAAAGGGAGTAAAAATATACTTTCTCAGAATGAGAGGTTGAATATAAATACTTTTGTCTTAGGCAATAAATTTGTGTAAACAGTCACAGTTGGTTGCAATAAACAATCCTATTTCCTAAACATAACAATGCGTTGAGCTCAATGGTAAATTCAGGTTATTTGTAATAAATTACTTTTCAGATTACTTTTGGAATTCCAGGTCTGGCTCCTAGAACCAGCCTGGGGTCAGTATTCAGAATCAAGTGATGAAAGTCGACTTAATAACTGTAATGATTTTTAAATAATATTTGGCTATTTCAAAGGTTAGCACTTAGAAAATATTTCACAGAAAACATTCAATGGATCTCTATGGCAAGAAATTCAAATTGCAGGTAGAGTACTTTATCGTTACTTTAGTAATCCAGGACTGGGTGCCTAGACCCAGGACTGGGGTCCTTATCAAAAGCAGGTAAGTAATTTCGTTTGCAGAAATGGTACGATTTTAAAAGAATATTTCAAATTTGCAAAAGTAGACACTTAGAAGAAATTTCACAGAAAAGCAGACAATGGTTTCCTATGGGAGAAAAATGAGTTAGAGGTAAGTATAGTTGGGAACACTTTTCAGAGTCAGGGCTGGGCACCAAGATCCAGCACTGGGAGCTCACCTAGGAGCAGGTGAGTAAATTCGTTTTTGTCACTTGGCTGATTTTTGGTGAATTTTTGCAGTTTTGAAAAGTTCACACTTAGAAGATTTTTGAAGAAAAAGTCAGTCAATGTTACCCTATGAGGAAAACGAAGTTAGCGGTTTAAGGGTAAGTACTCGACTGGTAGAGTTGAAATTCCGGGCATGGACTCAGGGGTCCCCCAGTGTCAGGTAGGTACAGTTGGTTCACCCTCAGCGGTTTCAGGACGGCCGGGTGCAGAGAGAGTTAGGCCCAATGTTATCCTATGAGGGCTAGGGGGGCCTTGGTTGGTGGCTGCTGTCTGGCAAGCCACGCGGCTGTGGGAGCTGGGCTCCTGGTCACTTACTCAGGGCAAGTGGGGACGTAGGTTAGTGTAGAGAGTGCACTGCCAGGGCCACTCGGGCGGCTGGGTGCAGGGTGCTTTTGAGCCTTCGGGCGCTCAATGGAAGTCAATGGGAATATTCCGGTTTGGAAAAAGGCTGCAAGCTCGGGGACGAGGATGCTTCAGATGCCACCACCACTTCGAGAGGTAAGTTGGGTAGTTGTAGGTTAGGTGGGTACCCCGGGATTGGGCACAGGGGGCCGCAGGGCGCCGGGTGCAGGGGTGCCTTTTGATGTCGGGAATCTTACCCTCTTGTTGATCGCGGTTGGGGTGGCACTCTGTTCTGAGGCTGCAGACTTCTTCCGGAATGTCGAGGGGGGTCCTTTGGGTGCCGGACTCGGGGTCACAGTCGCCGTGGGGTCGTCCTCAGGGTCTTTGTTCACTCCGGCACTGGCCAGGCTTGGCTGGTGCAGAGTGTGCTGGGTTCGCGGTTCCGGGCTGCTGCCAGGGGTTAGAGATAGGTTTCTGAGTAGAGCCTCTACTCATGGGAGTCCCAGGGGCTTTAGAGTTCAAAGGTAGCCAGGTCCTCTGGGGTTTTTGAGGTTGCTGGCCACAAGAGATGCCGCGCTGGAGCAGGAGCAGGTTCGAGGGTCGACAGGCCGGTAGGGCTGGGGCCAAAGCAGTTGGTGTCTTCCTCTTTTTAGCAGCTGCAGGGCAGGTCTTTGTTCTTCTTGCTCTTCTTGTAGTTTCGAATCTGGGATCTGGGGAAGGAAGGTTCAGGGGGCCCCTAAATACTAGATTTAGGGGCGTTACAGGTAGGTGAAGGCCAGGAACCAATGGGTCCTTGTCCTGGGGTGGGTACACCCCCTATCCTGCCTCTCTCCTGTGGGAGGAGGGCAGTAGCCTAATCCTGATAGGGTAGGGCCTCCCATCTTCAAGATGGCGAGAGCCCGGAGATGTGCTTCACCTCGCCTCCCCCACCTGAGGGGTGGGGTGGGCAGGCTGGCACATCCCCTGCCCTTGTATGGGGTTTCCGGCCAAGCTTCCTGCCAGAGTGGGGGGTTGCAGTGGCCTGGGGAAACTCCAACTAGCGGCATGCCTTTGAAGCTTCCCTTTGCTCATCCTGGGGGAGGCGATTTCTCACCTCACCCAGGATGTGCATTGTTGCAGGCCCGGGAGAGCAGGGGCTCTCCCACCCAGGGGTCCAGCAACGTGTCTGCTGTGTGGCAGCCTGGGCAGCCTCAGAGCAGACGTGGATTGTAGGTTAGCTGTAAGGGGGCATCTCTAAGATGCCCTCTGGGGTGCTTAGTACATTAAATCCTACACTGGCATCAGTGTGGGTTCAATGTGCTGAGAAGTTTGATACCAAACTTCCCAGTCTTCAGTGTTGCCATTATGGTGCTGTGGAGTTCGTGTTTGACGAGCTCTCAGCACCATGTACTTGTAAAAGGCAGCACTGTACTTACAGTGCCCAGGAATGGACCTGGGTACTGTAGGGGCACAGGGCTCCTGCTCCTGTGCCCACACCATAGGCATAAGGCACCCAGCCAGAGGGGTGGCTGACATATGCCTTGGCAGTATAGGTAATGGGCATGGCACACAGAGATGTGTGCCATGTCGACTCTTTGTTTTGTCCTGCACCCAGACACTCAGCCTGCAAAGGCAGTGTGTGTGTGTAAGGGTACATGGCCTCTAAGGGTGGCACAATGAGTGCTGCAGCCCTTAGAGGCCTTCCCTGGTCACAAGGCCCTGGGTACCTAGGGTACCATTTACCAGGGGCTGACATGTGGCCAGGGTTTGCCAATTGGGAGTTTGTGTGTTTTAAGGAAGGAACATAGGCCCTGGGCACCTGATTGGCAGGAGCCCAGGGCACAACAAGGAAAAGTGCATCAGCTATTAGGCAGAAAAAAGGGGGGGTTACTGCAACAGAAACCCACTTTCTCACAGGGATAGCTAGGCGGATCTATAAAATGCATATAGATTTGCTACCACAAAGCAAAACGAACGCTATCGGTTCCCACTAAAGCCCACTCTACAAGGAAGATGGGGGCTTCTATGGCTTTCCTAGGGAACATACCACTAGATGACATCTGCAATGCAGCGACATGGTCAACACCGCACACCTTCACAAAACATTACTGTGTAGATGTGCAAACCAAGCAACAAGCTAGTGTGGGCCAAGCTGTACTAAAAATACTGTTTCAAACAACTGGAACGGATGCCGGTGGTCGCCGCTAGGGTGGGGTACTGCTATATAATCTATGCACAGTGTATAATCTGTAGCTCATATGCCTCGAACGGAATATGCTACTTACCAGTATGCATCTGTTCTTGGCATGTAGAGCTGCAGATCTATACACGCCCACCCGCCTCCCTGGCTGCCTGTATCCGTTCGAGTCTTATCTTATTTAGATACAATACACATGGGTTTCTTTACTGTTACTACTACGCTCCATCTTTCCCTGCTGGCGAAAAACAATCTGAGGATGAAGCCGAAGCCCATGCGCAATACTAACCAGAGGAGGAGTCACCGACCTCGTGACTTCCAAAGACTTTCCAAGAGGAAAAACAAACTGTAAACATCCGGGCCCAACACCAGATGGCGATCTATGCACAGTGTATAGATCTGCAGCTCTACATGCCAAGAACAGATGCATACTGGTAAGTAGCATATTCCTTTTCAAATGTAAGACTTGAAATGATATGCCTCATCCTTTCAGATATGGTTAAGAATAAATAATCGGGGTGGGGGGATGAGGTGGAGGATAACCATTGAATAAAGAGTGGCGAGCAAACATATGAGTGTACTGTAGACAGTAGGTCTTTGACCACAGGCAGCTGAATATATCTTTAGGTGAGACTTTATTCCAAAGTGAAGCCAAATGTCGAATATGTGCTGCAGTTACTTTAACAACTTGATTCTCATGTAGTTTTGCTAAGTTTCTTCTTTTTCCATTCGTTAGAAGGCTCCACCTGGAAGCTTTTTACGCCAGCAGTCTGCTGAGGAGAAGGATGAAAAGCTTCCAGTGAGGCAGAAATTCGCCCCCTCTGAGATTTCTGAGGCAGTGGAGAGAGCCCGTAGGAGGCGTGAAGAGGAGGAACGCAGAGCCAGGGAGGAGCGACTTGCTGCCTGTGCTGCCAAACTGAAGCAACTAGATCAGAAGAGCAAACTCGCCCAGAAGTCTGATGCCCCAAAGCAGGCTGACAAAGAAAACGAGGACCCCAGATCTCCTGTGTTTGAGAAGAGTAGCCCTCCCAGCAGTGACCATTCCCATGTTAAAGGTAAGGGAAGTGTGAGGTCATCCATGCTCTAGTATTTCTCTTGATGTGTGGGGAAGTTGGTGTCCGTAGCGAGCAGTGCCAAGCCTTTCTTCCTTTACACTTCACCCTCCTCTCTTCCCGTCCCACTCCCTCTACTTTTCTTTGTGTAAGAGCTGAGATTGGGAAACTTTGATCCTCACAACAGGTCCTGTTTTTTCCCCTCTAATTTTTCAGGTGAGGTTGTAGTGCCCCAAGGTGGCAGAGAGGACGTGAGAAGAACTGTTGGTAAGTGTGGTTTCAGCTGGGATTCACCAATTTGACATTTGTGGATTATATTGAGCATATTTTTTTTCTTCAAGTGGGCTACAAGACTTTTTGCTACTTGTGCTACAATATGGTGTGCAATTCCCAGGGGCCCCAAAAGCTGGGCAAGTTGTAAGTGGAGTAAATATTTCAACCAAGGTTTGCCTTCTGACGAGAACTGTAGTAGTACTGGTTTATCACATCAATAAAAAAGACCAATTACTGTGTAGCAGGGGAGATCCTTCCTTGCCAACATTTTTTTTTTTTATTGACTAGAAAGTCAGTTTAATGTTACCGCCTCAGTTACCCAGAGGTATCGTTACAATAGCAACTGCAGCCACTTGGTTTTTGTTTTTCCTGGCCAGTCCATCTAGTACAACTACTGGAATGTTTTGTTTACATTGTAATACATTATTCAGATTTTAACTATGCAGCTTCGACTTTAATCGCCTGTTGTGTAGCTAGTTATGATGAGTATGTAGTATATATCTGTAGTGAGATCTTGACAAATGCCTGTGCTTGCCTTAAAATCCCTGGTAGTGTCAAGTTAGTCACTTTGGAGGAAGCCAAAATTTCAACACTGCTTTTTCATTACAAATACAGGAGCCCAGATCTCAGACCTATTTATGTTTAAAGCACCTTAATCGCTAATATAGACTCACTTTAATATCTGGTACTGTGTGAGATTCATGACCCCCAGAATGACCTGCTAGGCAAGTCTGATTGTGTTTTAAGTTCAGAGTTTCATGCATATTAATAATTTGCCATTTTAGTAATGTTGACTCTTAAATAGCTTGTCCGCACATGGCTGGATACTGTTACCTTTGACATTGCATAACCTAGGATCTTCGAATTCCCTCTGGGAATTTTCCAAGATTGAGCCTGTAAGAAAATGCCTCTTTGCATTGTGACCCCCCCAAGTTTTTTGACTGCTGCTGCTTTTTTGACTTGGCTGTACCCAATTGAAAATGGCTAATTTGCTTCTACGTCCCTAGTATTTGGTACCCAGGGCATGTAAATGAGATGGCTACACCAGTGCTTGCAGCCCTAGTTGTTCCACTGTAGTAACCTGGCCCTTGATATGATAAATCAAAATGAGATATATTGTGTAGAGTCTAGGGGTTCCCGTATGAGTGGATAGGGAGCTAGCTATGGCAATCCCAAGGTGCTTGTCCAAGGGATAGTGTTAGAGCACCCTTCGGCTTATCATAGAGAAATGCAAGACATCTGAAAATACACACACTGGCCATTAAAGGAGACACGATTCAAGGAGTTCCACACCAATTTATAAAAATAAGTATGTTCGAGGCATATGAGCTGCAGTTTACACACTGTGCATAGATCGCCATCTGGTGTTGGGCCCGGATGTTTGCAGTTGTTTTTCTTCTTGGAAAGTCTTTGGACGTCACGAGTGTGAGAAAGTGGCTCTGTATATACTGTTCCCCAACAGGTACAGGGTGTACAGAGTCCACAGTCCCCCAGAGGCTGATAGAGGTCAAAGTTAGGTATGACCTTACTCTCAAAAGTGGTAGCTTGGTCGAGCAGTAAGGCAGTACCAGAGGACAGTGTAAAGCATTTATTGTACACACTCAGTCAGCAAATGGTTTCACACACTCAATAACTGAACTCTAGGCCAATGATTTGTATATATAAAATATATGCTTGTTTTATTTTTAGAACCACAAAGGGGGTAAAAATATACTTTCTCAGAATGAGAGGTTGAATATAAATACTCTTGTTTTAAGCAATAAATTTGTGTAAACAGTCACAGTTGGTTGCAATAAACAATCCTATTTCCTAAACATAACAATGCATTGAGCTCAATGGTAAATTCAGGTTATTTGTAATAAATTACTTTTCAGATTACTTTTGGAATTCCAGGTCTGGCTCCTAGAACCAGCCTGGGGTCAGTATTCAGAATCAAGTGATGAAAGTCGACTTAATAACTGTAATGATTTTTAAATAATATTTAGCTATTTCAAAAGTTAGCACTTAGAAAATATTTCACAGAAAACATTCAATGGATCTCTATGGCAAGAAATTCAAATTGCAGGTAGAGTACTTTATCGTTACTTTAGTAATCCAGGACTAGGTGCCTAGACCCAGGACTGGGGTCCTTATCAAAAGCAGGTAAGTAATTTCGTTTGCAGAAATGGTACGATTTTAAAAGAATATTTCAAATTTGCAAAAGTAGACACTTAGAAGAAATTTCACAGAAAAGCAGACAATGGTTTCATATGGGAGAAAAATGAGTTAGAGGTAAGTATAGTTGTGAACACTTTTCAGAGTCAGGGCTGGGCACCAAGATCCAGCACTGGGAGCTCACCTAGGAGCAGGTGAGTAAATTCGTTTTTGTCACTTGGCTGATTTTTGGTGAATTTTTGCAGTTTTGAAAAGTTCACACTTAGAAGATTTTTGAAGAAAAAGCCAGTCAATGTTACCCTATGAGGAAAATGAAGTTAGCGGTTTAAGGGTAAGTACTCGACTGGTAGTGTTGAAATTCCGGGCATGGACTCAGGGGTCTCCCAGTGTCAGGTAGGTACAGTTGGTTCACCCTCAGCGGTTTCAGGACGGCCGGGTGCAGAGAGAGTTGGGCCCAATGTTATCCTATGAGGGATAGGGGGGCCTTGGTTGGTGGCTGCTGTCTGGCAAGCCACGCGGTTGTGGGAGCTGGGCTCCTGGTCACATACTCAGGGCAAGTGGGGAAGTAGGTTAGTGTAGAGCGGGCACTGCCAGGGCCACACGGACGGCTGGGTGCAGGGTGCTTTTGAGCCTTGGGGCGCTCAATGGAAATCAATGGGAATGTTCCGGTTTGGAAAGAGGCTGCAGGCTCGGGGACGAGGATGTTTCAGGTGCCACCACCACTTCGAGAGGTAAGTTGGGTAGTTGTAGGTTAGGTGGGTACCCCGGGATTGGGCACAGGGGGTCGCAGGGCGCCGGGTGCAGGGGTGCCTTTTGACGTCGGGAATCTTACCCTCTGGTTGATCGCGGCTGGGGTGGCACTTGGTTCTGAGGCTGCAGGCTTCTTCCGGGATGTCGAGGGGGGTCCTTGGGTGCCGGACTCTGGGTCACAGTCGCCGTGGGGTCGTCCTCTGGGTCTTTGTCCACTCCGGCACTGGCCAGGCTTGGCTGGTGCAGAGTGTGTTGGGTCCGCAGTCCCGAGCTGGTGCCAGGGATAGCAAATAGGTTTCTTGAGTAGAGCCTCTACTCGTGGGAGTCCCAGGGGCTTTAGAGCTAAAAGGTAGCCAGGTCCTCCGGGGTTGGTGAGGTTGCTGGCCACGAGGGATGCCGCGCTGGTGCAGGTTCGAGAGTCGACAGGCCGGTAGGGCTGGGGCCAAAGCAGTTGGTGTCTTCTTCTCTTTTTAGCAGCTGCAGGGCAGGTCTTTGTTCTTCTTGCTCTTCTTGACGTTTTCTATCTGGAATCTAGGGAAGGAAGGTTCAGGGGCCCCTAAATACTAGATTTAGGGGCGTTACAGGTAGGTGAAGGCCAGGGACCAATGGGTCCTTGTCCTGGGGTGGGTACACCCCCTATCCTGCCTCTCTCCTGTGGGAGGGGGGCAGTAGCCTAATCCTTATAGGGTAGGGCCTCCCATCTTCAAGATGGCGAGAGCCCGGAGATGTGCTTCACCTCGCCTCCCCCACCTGAGGGGTGGGGTGGGCAGGCTGGCACATCCCCTGTCCTTGTATGGGGTTTCCGGCCAAGCTTCCCGCCAGAGTGGGGGGTTGCAGTGGCCTGGGGAAACTCCAAATGGCGGCATGCCTTTGAAGCTTCCCTTTGCTCATCCTGGGGGAGGAGATTTCTCACCTCACCCAGGATGTGCATTGTTGCAGGCCCGGGAGAGCAGGGGCTCTCCCACCCAGGGGTCCAGCAACGTGTCTGCTGTGTGGCAGCCTGGGCAGCCTCAGAGCAGACGTGGATTGTAAGTTAGCTGTAAGGGGGCATCTTCTAAGATGCCCTCTGGGGTGCTTAGTACATTAAATCCTGCACTGGCATCAGTGTGGGTTCAATGTGCTGAGAAGTTTGATACCAAACTTCCCAGGCTTCAGTGTTGCCAATATGGTGCTGTGGAGCTCGTGTTTGACAAGCTCTCAGCACCATGTATTCTTAAATGACAGCACTGCACTTACAGTGCCCAGGAATGGACCCGGGTACTGTAGGGGCACAGGGCTCCTGCTCCTGTGCCCACACCATAGGCGTAATGCACCCAGCTAGAGGGGTGGCTGACATATGCCTTGGCAGTGTAGGTGATGGGCATGGCACACAGTGATGTGTGCCATGTCGACTCTTTGTTTTGTCCTGCACCCAGACACTCAGCCTGCAAGGGCAGTGTGTGTGTGTGTAAGGGTACAGGGCCTCTGAGGGTGGCACAATGAGTGCTGCAGCCCTTAGAGGCCTTCCCTGGTCACAAGGCCCTTGGTACCTAGGGTACCATTTACTAGGGGCTGACATGTGGCTAGGGTTTGCCAATTTGGAGTTTGTGTGGTTTAAGGAAGGAACATAGGCCCTGGGCACCTGATTGGCAGGAACCCAGGGTACACTCAATTGAAGTACATTCAGCAATTTAGCAAACCGTGGGGGCATACCATGCAAGAAAGATGGCACTTTCTCACAACGAGGTATGTGACTCCTCCTTTGGATCATACGGCGCATGGGCTTCGGCTCCATCCTCAGATTGTTTTTTTCCGCTATCGGGCTCGGATGTGTTCTTCGCGCTCCGGTTCCGAACCGTTCACAGTTACAGTTCTTCTAATCGGCGCGCAATCCTTCCCTTCCGCGGTATTGTTCGCGATCTCCCCACTCGACACGACTCATCGATGGACTTCGATTCCAGGCGTCGACGCAGGCCTTCGGGGCTACCTCAGCGCCGGTCCTCGCTCATAGAATGGTCTCCATTTAAGAAGGGTCCAAATTTCCCCACACCGATCTCCATGAGGTGTGCAACCTCTGCCTCTCCCCAGAACACGAGGCTCGAGACTGTCCGGCGTGCAAATCCTTCCGGTCCAAGAAGACTATTTGTGAGAAAGTGGGTCTGTATATACTGTTCCCAAATAGGTACAGGGTGTACAGAGTCTACAGTCCCCAGAGATTTGGCAGAGGCTAAAGTTAGATATAACCTTACACTCTAAAGTAGTAGCTTGGTCGAGCAGTAAGGCAGTATCAGAGGACAGTGTAAGGCATTTGTTGCACACACTCAGTCAGCAAATGGTCTCACACACTCATTAACTGAACTCTAGGCCAATAGTTTATATATAAAAAATATATGCTTGTTTTATTTTAGAACCAACATTTGGAATTAAAATATACTTTCTCAGAATGAGATGCTTTATATAAATACTTTTGCAATATGCAATTGACTTTCGTAACCAGTTACAAGTGGTTGCAATAGGCAACACTATTTTAAACACAATAATGCATTGAGTTCAATGGAAGTTTCAAGTTATTTGCAACAGATTACTTTTAGGATTACTTTTGGAATTCCAGGACTGGATCCTAGATTCAGTCCTGGGTCAGTACTTGGAATCAAGTGATAAAAGTCGACTTAGTTACTGTGGTGATTTTTAAACAATATTTTGCTATTTTAAAAGTTGACACTTCGGAAATATTTCATAGAAAACAGTCAATGATTCCCTATGGCAGAAAATTCAAGTTGGTGGTATAGTATATTCTCGTTACTTTTGTAATCCAGTACTGTGTGCCTAGACTCAGTACTGGGACCTTTATCCAAAACAGGTAAGTAATTACGTT
Source organism: Triturus cristatus (assembly GCF_964204655.1). Taxonomy (NCBI): domain Eukaryota; kingdom Metazoa; phylum Chordata; class Amphibia; order Caudata; family Salamandridae; genus Triturus; species Triturus cristatus. The sequence continues at coordinate 1,153,205,954 of NC_140580.1, read as the reverse complement.
TTCAGATATTGTATGATTTTTAAAGAATATTTAGAGATTGCAGAAATTGACACTTAGAAGACATTTCACTGAAAAACAGTCAATGATTTCCTATGGAAGAAAATTGGGTTACTGGTAAGTACAGTTGTAAGTAGTTTTCAGAGTCAGTGCTGGACACCAATATCCAGCACTGGGAGCTCACCTAAGAGCAGGTGAGTATTTTCGTTTTCGTTACTCGGCTGATTTTTGGTGAATATTTTAAGTTTTTAAAAGTCCACACTTAGAAGCCAGTCAATGTTACCCTATGGAGAAAATTGAGTTATCGGTTTAAAGGTAAGTACTCGACTGGCAGAGTTAAGGTTCTGGGCATAGACTCAGGGGTCTCCCAGGGTCAGGTAGGTACAGTTTGTTCACCCCCAGCAGCACAAGGGCGACCGGGTGCCGAGAGAGTTAGGCCCAATGTTATCCTATGAGAGGTAGGGGGGCCGTGGTTGGTGGCTGCTGACTAGCAGGCCACGCGGCTGTGGGAGCTGGGCTCCTATTCACTTACTCAGGGCAAGTGGGGAAGTAGATGGGTGTAGAGGTTGCACTGCCAGGGCCACTCGGGCGGCTGGGTGCAGGGTGCTTTTTAGCCTTCGGGTGCTTAATTGATTTCAACGGGAAATCTCCGGTTTAGAAAAAGACTGCAAGCTCGGGTATGAGGATTCTTCAGGTGCCACCACCACTTCGAGAGGTAAGTTGGGTAGTTGGAGGATAGGTAGGTTCTCCAGTATTTGGGGTGTCTTTCATAGATTCACATGCCTGAATCATTCCCCGTCGTCGGAGTGGGAGTCCCACGGTACATAAAGCAATAATTATGCATATACCAAACAAAAAACCCTGGTAACCTGAACCAGGAAGTAAAGTAGCCTAAGCTACAAGGGGAAAAAACTTCCACAGCTATGACTATCACTGTCATTATATACAGTCCAAACTGCAGCCAATCAGGCGACAGCACCCACCAGAATGTTCTCCTCAGAGGCTCAGGCTGTCAGATTTTCTACCGCACGTCGTGTGAAGGGAGTCTCCCTGAGCTCTGCTCAGTTCAAGTTTCTGCTGGTTCGAGGCATGTGGGCTGCTGAATTCATATCTGTGCATAGATCGCCGCCTAGTGTTGGGTCCGGATGTTTGCACGTTGTTGTCCTGGAAGAGTCTTCGAAGTATCCTTGGATAGGTGACTCCTCCCCTGGACTACAGTGCGCATGGGCATCCTCTCCATCCTCAGATTGTTTTTTTCCGCCATTGGGTTCGGATGTGCTATCTTAGCTCAAGTTAGGAAAATATTTTTTCGAGGCCAAAAGGCCTTTAGTTTGCGTCGGTACTGTTTATCGATCGGGTTTCGATCCAATCCTGTTAGTTTACTAACTTTCAGCACCGACTTTTTTCGCATTTACCTGTCCATCGACTACTTCGACGATGGAATCGAGGACGCCATTCAAAAGGTGTCCGGTATGCAATGCGAAGTACCCACACATCGACGTCCACCCGGTGTGCAACAAATGCCTTTCGCCGGACCACGACGAATCGACTTGCATGGCCTGTGCCCGGTTCCGTTCCAAGAAGACTTTGCGGAATCGACGAGTGGCGAGACTCGAGGCGCAGCACGCGGCACCGGCCCCAACAGACATCTTCGACGAGGCCGAAGACGTCGAGGAATTAGAAGTCTTGCCCTCCAGTCCCGTTTCCGAACACGAACCCGGATCGGACGAGGTAGACGAGTCACTCTTCCACAGAGGTGAAGACGACACCGAGGTAGGAGACGACGAGGAGGCCTTAGGGGCCGAAGAGAGTAGCTCCAATGATGAACAAGGCCTACCTGTTCAAACCGTTGAAACACCAGTGCCACTGCCTATGGCTCCGGTCGAGGGATCGCCTTCGGGCCTTACCCGAGACCCATCCCGCAGTTCTTCGGCTCCGCCCTCGGGCCCGGCCTCGGACGTTCAGCGGCAGCCATTACTACATAAACAGGCTGGTTTCCCTACCACAAAACCGAAACCGAAAGCTACTCCGGTTCCACCGAAACTGAAAGTGGCGCTGGTCGGATCGAGGCCTTCGACGCCAGCGCACCGCGTCGGCACCAGCCGCACCAAGAGGGACTTCGGTGCCGAACTTGAAGCGGGCGACGTTGGAGTCGACAAACGGAAAAAAGCCATCGGCACCGACAAACCTGCTCGGCCACCGGCACCGACGACACCAAGGGCCGTACCGCCTGCTGTGTCTCGCATCACTCCCTCGATGACACCTAAGCCTCAGGTATCGAAGACTTCGACGGTGACCTCTGCACCTCGACTCGATGAACCGCCGGCGCCGAAAAAAGCCACGGCCGCCTCTACAAGCCTAGCCGGTGCCAAAGCCTCGAAGGCGCCCCAAGTAGGACCTGGTGCGACGCAAGGCAGCAAAACCACAGCTGTCCTCCAGGACACGTCGGGTTCCGGTTCGATCGGAGCTCCAGCAGCCTCTTCGGTGCCGGCCAATATTACCTTCGGCTTGCCTCCGTCGACAATCCCAAAAATGTTCCAACTCAGGACACAGGTCACCCAACCTACGGTCACACCTGCTGAGACGTCTCCGGCACGTATCATCGACGCCGACACTGGCAGGATGATTCTCCACGACCGAAGGATAACTTCGGAGCCGCCATTGGACCCTTTCAGGATCCCACTAAAAAGGAAGTTGCCTGCAGAATCGGAACCACTCCTTTATGAACCCTTCCATTCATCCTACCAGGATCTACACCGGTTCTCCCCCACACGCTCCGATACGGATGCATTAGAGGACTACATGGGTGACCAAGTCCCCTACCATGTAGACACGGACCCTGATGACCAGCAGGACCCTGATCAAACTTGGGGTGACCCTGCAGACCCCAATGCACCTCTCGATGCACAGGACCAACAACTCTATGGGGCGAAAACATCTCCTACGGAGGACACTGCGGCGTTCAACGCTCTTATCGAACGTGCTGCAAATAACCATGGGGTACAGCTTCACTCGGATACCATCGAAGATGACTTTCTAATGGACACCTTTGCATCCTCAGAAAGACATGTAAAGACTCTGCCAATGTTGAAGGGGGTCCTCAAACCAGCCAAGGACATTTTCAAAAACCCACCAGGGCACGAGTGATAAACCCCAGGATTGATAAAAAATACAGATCAGCACCTGGGGATCCTACTTACATCAGAGGACAATTACCACTCTACTCCATCGTCGTAGCGAATGCACGCAAGAGGGCACACTCGCAAACGACAGGTGACGCTCCTCCCCCGGACAAAGAGTCCAAGGTGTTAGAAACCTCTGGCAAGCGAGTAGCCGCCCAAGCTGCCAACATATGGCGCATAGCCAACACTCAAGCGCTCCTTGCTCGCTATGATAGAGCGCACTACGATACACTGGAGCAAATATTCCAACATCTCCCTGACCAGTTCAAGGAAGGCGCAGAAATGCTCATCAGGGAAGGACAGCTACTAACGAACGCTTCCATCAAATGCGCACTAGATGCTGCAGACACGGCTGCCAGAGCCATAAACACAAGCGTCATGCTGCGACGACATGCCTGGCTACGGATCTCAGGATTCAAGCCTGAGGTACAAAACAATATACTGAACCAGCCCGTCAACCCCGACTACTTATTCGGGCCAGAGGTTGACACCACCCTCAAAGATAAAAAAGGACACGGACACTGCAAAGTCCATGGGCGCCCTACAAACTCAGTCCTTTCGGAGCGGCTCCTTTCGTCGCCCCGGAAACAAGGGAGCAGGTAGAGGACAGGGGTCACAACAAACATATAACAAAGGCAATACACAGACCACCTATGATAAAAACACCCGAGGTGGATATCGTGGCTCCAGCACAAAGGGCAGAGGACGCGGCTACGGCAACACCAGGTCCTCCCCCAAGAACAAGCAGTGACGCCCTCTCCCTTCCTCCCGACCACATAACACCTGTCGGGGGAAGGCTACAAAGGTTCCTGTCCACGTGGAATTCCATCACCACGGACAGGTGGGTCAAAGATATTATAAAATACGGTTACTGTCTGGAGTTAACCTCCACTCCACCCACAATACCACCAAGAAGCCGTCCTATGTCCTCAGAGCACTTAACGCTCTTACAGCAAGAAGTGCAAAGTATGCTTCTAAAAGGCGCTATAGAGGTCGTACCCATCCACGAGCAGGGTGCGGGAGTGTACTCCCTCTACTTCTTAATTCCAAAACAGGACGGGTCGCTCAGACCTATATTAGACCTGAGACCCCTAAACCAGTACATTCTTTCAGAGCACTTTCACATGCTCACTCTACAGCAAGTCCTTCCGCTTCTCAAGCAGGGAGACTTCCTAGCCACACTGGACCTCAAAGATGCGTACTTTCACATACCCATCCACCCCTCACACAAAAAATACCTCAGGTTCACTGTTCAGGGGCAGCACTATCAGTTCAAACTCCTTCCCTTCGGCGTGACAACAGCGCCCAGGGTTTTCACGAAGTGCCTAGCTACGGTGGCAGCACATCTACGGAGGCAGCATATACACGTCTACCCCTACCTAGACGACTGGCTCGTTCAAGCGAAGTCAGCCCAGCAATGTGCAAGCCACATGTCCCGCACCATTCACCTTCTTCACAGTCTGGGATTCTCACTAAATTATCCAAAGTCCCATCTCCAGCCCGCACACGTACAACAGTACCTAGGTGCGACTATAGACACTCTGGCGGCCACAGCTCAGCCAAACTTAGTGAGGATCAACAGCATACAACTGCTGATCTCCAAGTTCAAACCCAATCACTCACTTCCAGCGCGAGTGTTTATGCAGTTGATAGGCATGATGGCCTCCTGCATCTTCATAGTCCCGCACGCGAGATTACATATGCGCCCACTTCAGGAGTGCCTAGCACGTCAGTGGAATCAGGCTCAAGGACAGTTAAAGGACCTAGTGTTGGTGAGCGGTCGGGCATACAACTCTCTGCATTGGTGGAATCCACAAAACCTTTGCAAGGGCCGACCATTCCAAGAGCCTGTCCCACAGATAGTACTGACAGCGGACGCGTCTCTCCAGGGATGGGGAGCTCATGTACTCCACTACACAGTGCAGGGACTATGGACAACACAACAAAAGAAGTTGCACATCAACCTTCTGGAACTGATGGCAATCTTCCTAGCCATGAAGGCATTCAAAGTACATCTATGCAACAAGGTCGTGTTGATCCGGACGGACAACATGACCGCAATGTACTACATACAGAAACAGGGAGGCACACACTCTCCACAGTTGTCTCATCTGGCTCAGAGCATGTGGAAGTGGGCCATTCAAAGGAACATGTTCCTCATGGCGGAACACCTCCCTGGCAAGGACAACCAGATGGCGGATCTGCTCAGCAGACACAGCCACCAGATGCACGAGTGGGAGTTACACCCATCAGTACTCCAACCATACTTCCAGCAGTGGGGTCATCCGGAGATAGACCTATTCGCGACAAGCGAAAACGCAAAATGCCAAAGCTTCGCCGCCAGATTCCCACATCCGCAGTCGCAGGGCAATGCGATATGGATGAACTGGTCCGGCAGATTTGCGTACGCTTTTCCCCCAGCGCCATTAATACCGCTAGTGGCCCGCAAACTCCGACAACACTCCCTGACACTCGTCCTAGTTGCTCCCACGTGGGCACGCCAGCCGTGGTACACCACCTTCCTCGAACTTTCCGTGGTGCCGCGTCAAAGGCTGCGGATCAAACCCGCGCATTTGACGCAGAACCGTGGAGAGGTTCAGCACCCAGATCCGCAACAGCTGAATCTGGCGATCTGGCTCCTGAAGTCCTAGAGTTTGGCTATCTCAACCTGCCACCTGACTGTATGGACATCATCAAGGAGGCCAGGAGACCCACTACCAGAGCTTGCTATGCAGCCAAATGGAAAAGGTTCGTCATTTATTGCGGTAATAATGACATCAACCCGCTGGACGCATCCATCCAAAACATCATCTGTTACCTCTTACACCTATATCGATGCAATCTGGCGTACACCTCTATACGTGTCCATTTGACCGCAATCTCGGCCTATCTGCAAACCAGGCAGCACTTCTCTCTATTCAGAGTGCCTGCCATCAAAGCATTCTTGGAAGGACTCAAACGAGTCATTCCACCAAGCCACCCACCGGCTCCAATGTGGAACCTCAACTTGGTCCTCACACGCCTGATGGGTCCACCCTTTGAACCTCTACACTCATGCGAGATTCAATTCCTTACCTGGAAAGTGGCCTTCCTTGTAGCGATCACTTCCCTGAGAAGAGTTAGTGAACTCCAGGCA